>NC_142169.1:27620625-27940937 GCF_029865625.1 Vigna umbellata
ATATATGTATATATATATATGTATATTGCTTGGTCATGCAGAGAGGGACAATTATTTTATATATAATACTAAATAGGTGTGTGGAAAGAGACTTTGAAAGCAACGCGTTTGTCCCATGTTGAATGACCAACATTCTTCAAAGGGTATCTATAATTTCATCAGCAAAGTTGCTTAGCAATTTAGCCAAAAGATTGAGTTCTGGGTGGCAACAAAATCAGGTTGTCATAGATAAAGCTTGGTTTGAGGCTTCAAAGGCAAAGTTTGTCAACTTTCAGCTTTAAATTATCGATATTTCTAAATCAATTTGCTAATATGGCTCAACTTTCAGACAATATAATTGAATTTCAACATTAAAATAGGTGTGCTAGTGGCCCAGAAACTTCAGATGATTGCATATTCATAGGAATCTCCGGCTAAAGTCACATCCCATGGGATGGCGCAGGGTCTACATCTTCTTAGCAAGAGATAGCGTGGCTAACTAGCCCATAGTTAGTTCAAATTTTTTTCAGCTACTTTTTATTACAAGTTAGCACAAAAATTAAGAAAAGATAGCTTTATAAAAAAAATTGGATAATATTTTGACACAACACATTTTTTTTTCACTAATTTACTTTTAATTTATTATTGTATTGATGTATTCTAAATCTAATAAAAAACAATATGTGCTATATTAAAATGTTGTTTAAAAATATGTGTTAATATATCATTGTATAAAAAATTCAAGAGTAAAAACAGTATCTACTTAAGAAATTATAGAAAAAACCAGGAGCCGTTCTAATGAATGATTATTTAAATGAGCTATATATTTATAAGTTTAAGAAACCTACACAAAGCAGTACTCAAAAGTTAAAATTACTAAAATAACTTTTTAATTTGTATTAAATTTTGAGCGAAAAATGATCTTTTTATCTTAGAAATACCGTATTTAGAATATATAATCATCATTTCTTTTTAATTGAATATTATAACTATGTTAGAATTCTATAAATATAATAAATAATGATATTAACATTAGTTAGATTAATTCTATATTATTAACCTAAAAATAAGAAAATTAAATATTTTGTGAGCACATGTCTTCTATATTAGAAGGAAAAACCCAGCACTAACTTTTATATTATCATCACTCTCTTTGTCCTTTACATGTCTTGTTCATAAGCGTGAAAAAAAATAAAAATAGTTTTAAAAATAGTTTCATTTTAATGTTTCTATCATTTATATTTGAGACCTCTCATTGCACACCATGCACCTATTTTGTTCTACTTTTTTGTCGTCACCACCCATTATTAACATCACAACTCACCTATCCTCATCATTCGGTCTCACCCCTTGAACCTGAAATTCTCATTATTTTTTAAAAAAGTATAAGTTATACGTGTAATCCTTCTCCTTATTATACTTCTTTTTAAGTTATTATCATATTTCTTCTCAGTTATCTATTAAAAAATTTCATAATTACATGCAAAAAAAATTGTCAATTATAGAAAAAATCCATTAATTATTTAATTTTATTGATAAATTATTGGCTATAAAAAATTCATTGATAAAATGTTTGCTGAAAATTTTATCAACGAATCACAAAATCTATTGATAATTACGGACAACTAAAAATCCATCAACAAATATATGTCGATAATTATTGATCGCTTAAATGAGTTGGTAAATCTTGCAATTAGATCTTTCTTTTTCATTTTTTTTTCGGTTTTCATTTTATATTTTTTTTCTTTATCTTCTCATGTCCTTTCTTTTGTCGTGTCCGGTCGACTGTCGTTGTTGTAGTAGCCTCTACCATTGCTTCGTTGTTACATCATTATTGTACATATATCACGTCTTTGTCACTCCCACTGGCTTCTTTTCCCCTTCCTTCTCCTTTTCTTTTCTTCTTCTTATCCATCTTTACTTAATTTATGAAAAAAAATATCTCATCAACTTGATAGGAAATTGTTGCTTCTTTATTGACAAATTTACTAACAAAAATATTTATTGGTAATAAGAATTATAAATTACTGATAAAGTTTTGGACATATAATTACAAACAAATTTTACACGAATTGATTGAAACACAAAGTGAAAAATGTCGTGTTATTTTATCGACAATATTTACCAGTGGACATATTTGTTAGTAATAAGAATTGAAAAGTATTGATAGATTTATCAACGGATAAATTACTAACTTGAAAATTATTGATAAATTTATCAACGGATAACTTACTAACTAAAATATCTGTTAATAATACAAATTCAAATTTATTAATAGATTTTACTAATAATATCATTATTTTGTCAGTAATTTAAATTTATCGATAAAATATATTAATAAATTTAGTTTTGTCTATATATTTCTATAGATGATTACAAAAAATTTTGTAGACTTCCTTATCCTTTATTTTATATTTTATATATGCAAGTGATGCCTTTTCCCATCTGGAAGCCAGTTGTGATTGATCAGATGTGTGCATCAATATGACAATGGACCTTGTTTCTCTAGGGGAATAAGGTTTTTTTTTGTCAAAGATGATCAATTAAGACTCATCTCATAGGAAATTATTATACTTAGATCTTTAGGTTGAAATATAGGGATAGTTTTTCTCCTATTGTTAAAACTTTTTTTTGTGAAAATATTTTTGTTTGTAATTTTCCTTTATTTTTCTTCATTAATTGGACATAACGCATTTTTACAAGACAATCTACTAAAAAAAAGTCTTCAGAGTAATCTTATTTCTATATTACTTGAAGGGAGTTTTCTAGTCTTGCCTATCAATTGTGAAATTTTTTTATATCGTCTCAAATAATTGTTTTGAGCTTGATTTAATAGATTTAGTATTGTAAATCAATTTGATATAATTCGAAACGAGGATTACTACTTTTCCTTTTATCGTCATTCACACGTTAATTGAATTTGTGTTTGTTTATGTGACGATATTGTCATCATATCATGTGATTTTTTCAATATTGAACATGCGATTAATGAAAAGAATTTCAAATAAAAAATATTGGAAAACTAATATAATTCTCAAGGAAAAGGGTAACATATCCACAGATGAGATTATCATATTGCAACGCAAGTATGCAATGAATGTTATGGAAAAAAAAAGAATGTTAAATTTCAAGATAATTGACTCATCAATAAATCAAACTCATGACAAATCAGATGGAGCATCTTCTAGATCTTTAAAGATATAGACAAGTGTAGTAAATTAGCTCTTCGATTATCTATGTAAGAAACATTGAAACATCAATAAGGTCCTCACATTAAAATTAAAAAGATCTATCAACTCAAAGAATAATTAAAAGTAAATAACTCATCCCGACCATATATACTTAGAAAAACTAGAAAAGAAAGTACAAAATGAAAAACAAAATGGACCAGGAAAATAGGGAAAAACCTATCACCTTAGAATTATTTAAGAATAACTTCCAAGTTGCTTGATATAAGATTTGTGGAGCACCATGTGAGAAATTGTTTAGCATGGCCTAAAAAAAATTGGATTTCCAAGATCTTAATTATCTTATGGTAATCTTCAGCAGTCACAACATCTTATCTAATTAAAAACTTGAGATGTATGGCTTACGAAGCAAAAGATTGTGTTGCAAGGTTGGATGAATAATAATGGAGGTGTTAGATTTTTGTAAAAAAAGGCATGAAGGGGAAGAATGGTTGCATCGTATTGCAGAAAAGTCCAAGAAATAGAAGATGAAGGAAAGGTGAATAAACGCAATAAGACCAACTTGATTCTGTAATTTGGTTTCTTCTTCTTGGAACCAATCAATTCCTTTCAATCTCCCAATTCTTGTTCTCTCCTTAACAGACACCCTTCTTTTCACCTTCCTCCACTGCCTAACAACTAATTCATTATTTTACAAAATAATAATAATAATAATTGGTTCACAAATGCAAGCTTTCTCTTTAATGAGTCTATTTAAGGTAGATGGCTTAAGATCGAAGCAGATAAAGTTTTTACTTAAAGTCTTTAAAAAAATGCCTAAAAAAAATTAATACTAATATATATCTATTAAATTAATTATAAAATCATGTTTACAAATAAAATTTAATTAAATTATTATGAGTGAATATTAACTTTTATAATAAATTATTTTGTTAATAAAAATGACATATTCTTAAATTTGTTTTAAGAATTTCAAAATTATAATATATTTTAATAATTTTATTAGTAAATAAAAAAATATCGTTTTTTAAGTTTGTTTTAAATATCCTAAGTCGTCCTAATTGAAATCAAATAATAAGTCTGCGTTTAAATGAACTAATTATACCTAAACATATATACCTATATTTTCTTATATTGTCGTTCATTTTATTTTATCTTTTTGAGAGAAAAATGTCAGATATATATAAAATAGCAAACTGTGTCGAATATTCATGGAATCACGTAAGAAACACGTCTAGTCTATGGAAATAGGGATTTGAAAAACTTCTTATTCCCACTACAAATGCATTTAATGAATGCGTTGAAAATATAATATATATATATATATATATATATATATATATATATATATATATATATATATATATATATATATATATATATATATATATATAATGTCAAAATGACTCATCTCATTAGACTTACCACTAGTCATTTAGTGAATCAACCTAACTCGGCTTAATTATTAGTGATCCGAAAAAATTCAAATTTAACCTGGCTCACCAAGGATTGATAGATTAAATGGGTTTACTCACTGACTCACTTAATTACAAAGTTTTTTTTAAATCCAAAAAAAATTATAAGTTTTTTATAATTCAAATTTAAATAATTTTACTCTGATGTTAAACTCCAAAAACAATTAAAAAAAATTAACATAAAACTAAAATATAATTCAAAAATAAACCCAAAAACCAAATAAATAAGTTTATAATGTTGATAATTTTTAAGTTATATATCCATTTATATGATTAAAGTCTTAAGTGAATAAATTTATTATATTTTACTTTCTTAAAACATCTTTTCTTTTATTCTCATTTACAATACAATAAAAATATATTAAATAATAATATTAAAATATAAAATAATAAATAATTAAATTAAATTAAGTAAATTGATGAGTTAACTCATATCATCATAAATTTAATCCAAATTAAAAGTTGATCCATATAAAAGATTTTAATTTTTTCAAAACTTAACTCAATTGGTACTCGCGAGTTTTAACCATTTTGACATATCACAATATTCTACAATCGTAAAAACTGATACAACAGACCAATAGTGTGTTTGAAAATCTTTCTCTAAAACGCGTTTTTGGGTAACAATGTTGTGTTCATTTAAAAATATTAAAAGGCAGACCAGTTGCATCAATGGAAAACCAATTAATTAATCATAGATTTGAGGGAAATACTATTATAATTGAATTAAAAAGAATTAAGCATGGAATTGTGTAGAATGCAGAGAAAATAAATGAAGGGATGCTCCTTATGTCGTTATCTGGTCGGATATAATATGTTTTTATGTCTCCTACCAGAGATTTTTTGCATTCGAAAACTCTATTTTAATTATACAATTATTTATATTTCGACATTGGGTTTTGAATCTGTATTATGTTTGTGGTGTTGTTGTGAACGTGTTGGGGAGTGAGCATAGGATACCGATTATACATTGAGATGAGGAAACATACAATATAATATGGATTTGATCGTAAGCTAGCTCCAAATATGTCAAGCCAAAAGTTGTTGAATTGGCTAATAATATATATAGTATAATTAAAGAGACAACTAAATTACATTTTCCTTTTAATTAATTAATTAATTAACTAATTATGATATCTTCTCTCTCTTTCATTTTCCATTTAACTATATATAATTAACGCGAGATCATTAGGTGTGATGTAGCTCTAGTCTCGCCGGCCAGGTTATTCACTTTCTGAGTATATATATTATGTTGGCAAACGAGTTGAACATGCACTGATTTTTTTATTATATATCTCATACCCATTTATGAAAATACCCCAAATCGAGTTGATGATGATGATGCAAAATTTAAGTAAGTTACCATAAAACATTCATTACTGGGCAGAGGAGCTTAAGGGTTTTTTTGTTTTTGTTTACTTTTCAATTTTATTTTTTAATAAAAACTGAAGACGGAGATGAACATTTTAAAAAGTTTATGACTGGAAATAAAAAGTAATAATTTATATTTCATATTTTCAAAATTTCATCCTCCAATCCTTGGTTTCAATTACCCTATTATTGTCTTTGAAATAATGTTGTCCTTATAAAACATTTTGAGAGAGAGGACGTGAAACTTTGAGTGCTCTACCTATTTCAAAACCAGTAATTGCCACATTTACACGCCTAACACCTAAGCACATAATTGCTTTGAAATTTAACTAATGTTGGTCGTTGTACATCAACAAGACATACATTGTTATCACTAGCGCAAAAACTAGTGCGAAAAAATCATTAATGACATAAATTGATGACGGGTTAAGAGTTATTGGCTTAAAAAATGACGTAATGAAAAATTTGTAAATAAAATAAAAATTTTGACGACAATTTTATAGGAATTAAAATTGGATAATAAAATCTTCGTAAAAATATTTTTCATTATAATAAGTGAAGTCTTTTTTGTTAGATTTATCGAGGAGGAGGATGCTACTCGACTTTCGATACAGAGATCATTGTACTCATATGAAAGTTTACTAGAAACAATATTAATGAAACCTGAATTCAAACACATAAAAGTAAGAGTATCTCTTCGTTCATTCATCATAACAGGAATCCTTTGTAAAACTTTCGATACAAATGTGATCTCAATCACAAAAGATTAAGATAACTTTCTACTCAAAATTTTAAAACAATTGGTTAATGTATCTTTACCTTTATATGCTTTTACTTTCACATTTAAACTCACAATTGAATTGTCAACTCCTTTTATTCTTCCTTGCATTTGAGTTTCACTATTATTTTATCTCAACTTTTCCTTTGCATTGATCCTTGTATGAAAGTCAACTAATCTATATATACAAGTAAGGACCAAGTTGATGAGGATGCTGCTACATCTATAAATAATGATTTATAGAAGAACATTATAAATCTTTGGATCATATTAACTAACAATAGTGGCAGTGATTACTTAAGTTGAGGAGGTCAATGCTGTTACTTGTGATGCAAAAAGTTGTTCATATATATGAGACATTACATATGTAGCTAGCTAGGGTTGTTGGAAATTGAGAGAGACGATTCATCATAAGGAACCGGCGAGAGAGAGAGAGATATAACTACATTTTAAACTTTGCTTTAACAAACATGCAAAGTGAACCATATATGAACTCGTGGGACAATTTCAAACCATACATTAAAATTAAAAATTAAGTATTATAATATAAATGATTTATTTAATTAAACTAACTTTTATTGATCTTCCTCTGTTCATTTCTTATGAGTTTTTTGTTCTGGAAAAAATGCATGATAATTATTAGAATATATGGTTGAATTACAATCGATTGCACATGATCATAGGACGAAGAATTCATGCGGAACAAAATTAGAAAGAGAAAAAAGTAAAGGAAAATAAGAATCCACAAAGCCACATGGGATGAATGATCATCACGTAATATATCATCAATTATGAGTGTGACTGTCAGGTAAGATGTCTCATCACTCTTCTAATCCTCAAGTTCTTGATTAAGTTCATCTTCAAACGTGATTCAAAGGAGTTCTTACACACACATATTACAATAATTCATATATATATTTTTTTAATTTCTAATTCTTAATCTTATTTAAAATCGTTCACAAACACCTACAGTGACCAGGGAAGTTAGCTAAACTTTATAATGTAACGTGGTCGTCAAGGTGACCAAACAATTCGAGCATATTCTCAAACATGTTTCGTGTCACTTTTTTAAAAATTTAAGTCACTATATAGATGGTACATATTTATACTCGTACTTAGTCTTAGGAGTTTCGATTCAAAGATTTAAAATTCATGCGTCAATCCACATATATTAATTATATTTGTTTCATTTTATATTTAAAAATATATTTTTATCCAACCCAACTTAGACACGTAATAAATCAATTGTACTATTCTACAATTCTCCTACAATAGAAAGAGATAAATGAAGAAAATAATAATTTACAAGGAATTGCATTTAATATTTACCATCTAAGGTAATTACTCAATGCACAAGCATCTATGTTTTACTCTTGTATTTAAATATCCAGTAAACTCATATTATATAAATGTAATCTGACATATCAAATATCCACAATGGCCATCAAACAAACATCCAAACTTTTTAGGCTCAGTATTCAATAGATTATGGATTGTTTAACATCAAAGTCTCCATGTTTACAGAACTCAATAGATTCTTCTTCATTCACCAACAATATAGTAACTCAACCGCAAGCAATTAGGATGTTATTTTTGTAGTTACACGTTAGAAATCATTATTTAGCTCTAGAAAATGGGTTTAGAACTCTATGAGATCCTCGACCTGAGGATTATTTCCAACTTTTATTTGATCTTTGATGAAAATAATAGAGTTTTTTCATTTCCTTTACAGTATATAAATAAATCTGTAAAAATAAGAATAGTAAAAAGCATTGTGGTGGAAAATTATGGACGTAGGAGTGATACTTTTTGGGATGATGGACGGTGCAGCGGGGACCCCATGGTTCAGTTTTCTTGAGCCCTCACAATGACTACGCAGTGACAGAGTATCACGGACGGTCCTATCAACTTGCATCGGAAAAAGAGAACCTCAAACACTGTCCCACACTACATTACATCGTAGACTAGTGTATTGACCCCACAACACACATGCACCCTTTTCTCTTTCTCTTTCTCTCTATTCAAATGTTTCTCTGACCTCTCTGTTACAACAGTCTCTCGCATGCTAAAAGTGTACCCTCACTCTAATTATGGCTTAATCATTCACTACCAACTAAAGCCTCTTATAAAGGTTAGTAACTTTTCTGTTACCCTCCTTCTCACCAACACCATCCTTTTAACCTTCATTTCTTCCATGTCACGTGCACAACAACACAACCCCTTTCATACGTATTACTAATAATACTATTAATCTGCCAAAGAGTCAACCTTTGTATATAAAAGTATCGTTCAGCTTTACCAAAGGAGGTACACTGGCAGCTTTAAAACTTTCGGTTTTTCTTTTTATGGAGATTGTGCTTAAATATATGTTACCACACATGCTTTAATTAGATTAATTATAATTTGCATGTTTTTCGCTTTTTATTTATTTCCCTTTATCTACACAAGGAATGTTATACATCATTCTTTTTATTTGCTATGCCTAAGGCAGAGGAAATGCAACTCACTCTCTCGAACAGATGAAAACACACATTCTTCTACGGACGTGCATGTGGTTGTATCTCTGTTCTGAGAAAGATCTGGTCTGTTTTGTGTATTGTGGCTGAAAGTGTGTGTGTGTGTGTGTGGAATTATGTGGTGGCCCATTAATATTTATGACTCTGTCACTTTGAGAATGCCAGTAAATGAGTTATTAAGCAAGAGGGTACGTACGCGTAAAACCAAAGACAGTAAACAGCAAGTGAAAGGAGAGAGAGGAAGGGAGGGTGACGCCACACACAGAGCCGACATAAGATATGTGTAGCTAACATATTATATGTATAACTTTATCTAATGAACTATAATTAATAGAAATACAACTAAGAAACGTTTTTTTATACAAAACAAGTAGGTAACGTGAGAGAAGAGTGTGACAAAGGAGTTGTAAAGAGAAAACTGATACAAAATATGTATAAACAATAGTATAACACTCTCCCTATATGTATATATATTATCATCATGTCATGGTCTTTGTTACATCTTTCAAATGTTAAAGAAATAAAAAACAAGGGTGCAGACACCAGTTAGAAGCTCATACACAAGTGTGTGCATATATATATATATATATATATATATATAATATATTTTTCGGGGGTTAAATATATTTTATCCGATTCAAGTTTCGTCTATGGCTTTTTCTTGTCCTAGAGCAGAATAATCACATGAAGCCAACCACTCCCTCTTACAGAATATGGTGGTAACCTCCAAAAAAAAACTTATATTATATTTCTTGGCTTTAGCTATTCTAACATCCCTTGTTTTCTTGCTTGTACTGTCTGAAACCTATGAAAGTTAGCTGTTTGCTTCTACTTTGCTAGAAAGCAAATCACTCCACAATATAGCTTCACTGCTCCCCTTTTACCAATATGCAAATGATACCCAGTGACCCCTTTTCTCTGTCCACTACTCTCCCAGGGCTTCCCAATGAACAAAACACAAACCCTAACCCTAATCATCATCCTCCACCCACCAAGAAGAAGAGAAATCTACCAGGAACACCAGGTAATGTAAAACCACTGATTCTTATCAAATAAATTGGTTTTGATTTATTTTTAATTTGGACTTGATTATGCAGATCCAGATGCTGAGGTTATTGCTCTTTCACCGAAAACTCTCATGGCCACGAACCGTTTCATCTGTGAAATATGCAACAAAGGGTTCCAGAGGGACCAGAACCTTCAGCTTCATAGGAGGGGTCACAACCTTCCATGGAAGCTACGACAGAGGTCAAACAAAGAGGTTCGGAAGAAGGTATATATCTGTCCAGAGAAGACATGTGTCCACCACCACGCCTCCAGGGCTCTCGGAGACCTCACCGGAATAAAAAAGCATTATAGCAGAAAACACGGTGAGAAGAAGTGGAAGTGTGAGAAGTGCTCCAAAAAGTACGCAGTTCAATCTGATTGGAAAGCTCACACCAAAACCTGTGGCACCAGAGAGTATAAATGCGACTGTGGCACCCTCTTCTCCAGGTAATTAATTAACTCATGCAACTTCCTAATGAATAGTCACATGTTGTTTTGATTCATATGACTGTGTCTCGTGGAAATGAATTTTTTTTCATAGTCACTACACGAAGTAGACATAAACTAATTCCCAGTTGCTTAGTCACGTAAAAATCTACCTATGTTCTCGTTTATTGGTAGTATAACTCTATTTTTATGATTTTCTATTTACAATCTCTGGTGTGTGCTTTTTTGGGATGGAATATATGCTCACTCTACATGTGTAAGGCTTTTTCGTTTGGTGGTGCATTGAGTTTGAGATTTAATGTGTGATTATTGTGTAAGTGTATGGTTTAAATGAGTAGATAATTAATGGGGAATTTCACTGAACTTTTCTCAGGAAGGACAGCTTTATTACTCACAGGGCTTTCTGCGATGCCTTAGCCGAAGAGAGCTCGAGACTTTCCTCAGTTACTACCAGTAGTCTAAATTTCAAGAGCGAAGATGCAACTGTGATGAATACACAAGCTGGTTTGTCGTCATGTGGATTAATCACTGGTCAGGGAATGCAGAGTGTTCCACACTTTGGTCCACATGGGTTTCGTTTAATGGGGATGGGTGCAGACCAACAAAGACCAAACTTGTCACTGTGGTTGAATCAGGGACATCACATTAATAACCCACTTGATGTTCCATCATCAAGTTCCTCAGGTTTGCCTGAGGTTGTGCAAATGGCACAAGCTAATAATGCCATGATTGGTTCTTCTTCAGTATTCTCAAATTTTAGAATGCCTGCCTCCAATTCAAAGGGAGAAGGTGGAGCTTCAGATTTGGCAACGATTTATTCTGAGAGTCAAAACAAGAATTCAATCTCAGCTTCCCCAATGTCAGCCACTGCCCTTTTGCAGAAGGCAGCACAAATGGGTTCCACCAGAAGCACCAACCCTTCAATTTTCAGTGGCAGTTTTGGAGTGATGAGCTCATCTTCCACCCAAAGTACCAGTCTCAATAATAGCAATGCAAACCAAACCGGTGACCAACTTAACCAAGTCTTTCACAACATGAACCAACAGGAAAATTTCAATGGAACAAGCAGTAGTGCAACTATGTTGGGCAGTTCTACTAACTTTAGCTCATTGACACATCCATCAAACAGTTTTGATCAGTTTCTGATGCAAAACAATTTGGAACCAACTCAGATAAACCTCCATCCAGGCTCAAACACAGTGGAATGTAACTTGACAAGAGATTTTCTTGGCGTGAACAGAAATGGAGGTGGACATGCATTTCTACCCCAAGAGCTTGCCAAGTTTGCTTCCTTAGGCTCATCAATGGGTCTGAACCAATTCATTGCAGGCAATCGATGAAGTCCTTTCTGACTATAACTCATATGACATATCTAGTGGTCCCAATTCATGTTGTTGCAGTACAGTGGAAAGTAACAGAAAATTATTGGGAATTGTTGGTGAAGCTTAAGACCAGTTTAGAGCGATTTTGCGATCAGATATGGTTCTGTGTATTGTCAGCTGTTCTGAGGGTAGTTGGGACCCACTGCATGTTTGAGATGAAAGTAGGAACAGCGAGTTCCCCTAGCAGTGCCTGTTCTCTAAGTAGTAGTTGTTGTTGTTGGTTTGTCTTCTGTCTTGACCTTGTTATCGTTTTTGGCTTCTCTCTTCCTCGAGAGAAGCGGAAGATATAAAGTAATGGTAAAACAACTACAAAAATATGAAGAATTCCAAAGTAGCAATATAGAAAAGTGATTAAAAAAATACTAGAACTGATCAGTATTTGGTAGTACAACTATTACTGTTGACCTTCAGTCGAATTCCGGTTCCTGAACAACCCTACATGGCGTGGGTTAACGAGAAAAACAAAATTATTACTTCCGGTTTTACATAACTCATGGAGAGGTTGAACAGCTTGTTCATTGAAATTATTATAACAATGAATAAGTCTAGCCAACTTTACACGTTGGATACGTGATTTTTTATAGTAGTAATCATAATATTATAATGATGATGATTAAGGAAAGTTCAGGAGGAAGATGAGCATTTTGACGTTTTTATTTGGTTGCTTTTTGGTAGATATATCAAGTGCTGCCTAGTAGTAGTTTGAGATAGCCAGAATCTAGATGCTATAGGCTAGCTTTTTCATAGACCCTAGTTATAATGACCAAATCTCTAGCTAGAGGTGAAAGTTTTGTTTGATTTTCGTCAAATAAGTTTAAGTATTTATTGAATTAAAGGCTATGTTTCATTGCCACTAGCTTCCAGGTCAAACTTCTTAATTTGGTGGTATACTGAATTAAAAGACAGTCTATGTGGTTGCTACTTGCTTCTCTGCATTTATGGAAACTTTGTCGTGTTCTTTTGTAATTATGTATTGTAAAAACTAATTAGGAAGGGCGGTTGTGAGATCGAGTTCATTATATGGTATTTGAAGACAGAGATGAATAGTACATTATTTCATAATTTTATTCGATTATTTGCATGAAGATTCGTAGGTGATCATTGTGGTTTACAAAAATATTTTTGTTTTAATACAAGATGCACGTTTAAGTATTGAAATTGATTATGGATTTTGTTGGAATTCACTTGTGAAAGAGGCGGAATCGATTCTGGAAGAAGTTGGAACCGATTCTATGGAACCTGTTATATTTTTTCACTTTTTTGTTGTCTTATAGGAAGTGATCGAGGACGTTTGGCGGAATTTCATTGGCTGAACGAAGAACGTGTGGTGGTGACCCTATTCGAAAAGGCTAGTGTATCCATCTTTTTTTTATCCTTCGAAGGGATGATAACTATGTGGAAATTCTAATATTGTATAATTATGTCAAAGGTTGAAGTTAATATTTGTAAGAAAATATATTTTCTTTTATTTTAATTAATATTATTAGGTAAAAAATGATATCATTTTGGTGGTCGTACGTACTATGTGAATCATTAAGGATGTTTAGAATTTTAATTAATAATTTTCTAAAGTTTTATTCGTTAAAGAAATTTTAAAAATACTTCTAACTCATTTAAATATTATTTTATATTATTTTTAACATAAAAAACAATTTAGTAATCTTACTTTTCTATCTATTAAAACTTATTTTTAATTTGTTACATCATTTAAATCACTCACAAAGTTTTACAAACTTTATTTTTAAATACATTCACTTTTCCTTCCAAATTTAATGAAAAAAACAACATAAATTTTACTTTCAACTTTACCTAAATCCATCAACTCTCTCCCTCAAATCAATTTTTATAAAAGAACACATATTGGTTGTTTTCTTTTGCATGAGTTTACTTTTCAAAGAGAATAGCAAACATCGATTTGGAATCTGATTTGTGTTCATTTGCAAAGATTAGGAGGTGATGGGAAGAGTAGAATTGCAACATTCATGCCCTTATATATGCAATCTCGCTTGAACAAGGAGATTCGAGAGTGAAACAAGTGATTTTATAAAAATAACTTCGCTTTATTTTAACTAATACCATATGTCCACCTCTATTATTTTTTATAGAAAAACTTACTAGAGGAAGCAAATGATATTGAAAGATGAATGTTTGTCATTGTTGACTGTCAAGTTACAAATAGTAACGTCAATCATCCTCCTTAATGAGAGATACAATCTAATTTATGAAATTCATTCATCTCAATATATTGAAGTGCAAATTTCTGAGTTATTAACAAGCATAAACATTTCAAACGACAATTTATTCAGACAATGGTACAACTTTCTATATTCACACTCATCCCATACAAGACATATTATGGGGATGTCGACACAATATTGTTAGAATATGTTGCAAACTTATATGAATGAAGGAAATTCACTTTGATTGACCATAAATCATATATTTCTTCTAACATTTGTCATATTTTGAGTTGACTTTATTAATTGTGTGATAAAAAAATATCTTTAATTATTTTGAGTTTTAATATCAAAAATTAAAATATTTAATTTTAGGTATACCAAATATATTGTATTATTTATTTATTTTAATAAATAATTTTTAAGAATATTATTTATTAAAAAAATCTAAAATAATTCTACATAATTTAAATATCATTTTATATTACTTTTAACATCAAGAATAATTTGATGACCTTATTTTTTTAATTTATTAAAACTTTTTTTAATCTATTACATTAACCAAATCCCTCACAATTTTTATTCTTAAATTTATACATCATCTTCAAATCTCTCAAAAAAAATAATACAAACCTCGTCTTTAAATCTATCCAAATTTATCCACTCTATTTCCTTAAAAAATAATAATTCCTAAGTGTGCGTTGACTGTTTGGAAACGATCCATACGCACTTAACCCATGCATGTAGGAAAAAAAATTCCCAGAATAACTGTTAGTACAGTTTTCTGTTAGGTTTTCCACTAAAAAATAGAAGAAGACAAATTTTATTCTATATTTCAGTATCAGCCATATTATAAGGTTTTAATTTAGTGAAAATTTACAATAGAATGAAAAACCTTTGCAAATATATATATTTTTAACTTAGACTAATTTAAAGGTATGGTCCGAGACAATTATTGTCTTTCCAAACATGAAAAATTATTTTTTTAACAAAATAAAATAGGCTTTCATTTTTATTATTCCGTGATGAAGGTGTTATTTGGTGACGATTTTTCTACAATCTATAAAAAGTAAACAATTACACACACTTCTCTGTATGCGTATATGTCATTTGTCATTTGACTGCACTAGATTAATTGCTTTTTTCTCTCCTGATGAATACTACAAAACAAAATGCCAATAAAATGACTGCTTTAGTTTTGTGTTATCTATCAAATAAATATAATTAAAATATTACTATTTTAAATTGTTACGTAATTCTTTTTTCAAGAGGTCAAAATACCATCTCAAAAAATAAACCAATTTTAATTGCATTATAAAAAAAATTATCTATACTTGAGTCAGGCCCATCGAAATTCATTCAATTTGGACTTTCGTGCTAACAATGGTGTGTAGATAAATCACGTCATGATTTATTAAAAAAGAGAGGTATTTTGAAATACCTCATTTTCTCTTCTTCTTCTCTCTTCTTCCTCTCTTTGCCAGTTTCGAACCAAGGACTCGGAGCTAAGGGAATTTGTTCCAAACCATCAAATCACTTGGGAAACCGGCGATGTTTTTGCAGAAAAATAGAATTCATTAATTTTTATTCGATTTTCACATTGCTATTCATTTAAACCCGCTTTTTGAAAACAATTGTAAAATGATAAAAAAAATAAAAATAAAAATGTTTGAGAACCAACGAAAAAACAAATCTCAATGTTCTATACAATACTCAAAATTAATTAGATTGTTAATTTGGATGTTGCAATCAAATGTCCTCTAGCAGTCAGAATAAAACTATGTTGTAAGGGCCTGTAAATTTATAAAAAGGGCCATTGGGTCCTATGTGGGGCAGCTGGCCCATCTCTCTAAGTCAATCTGACTTTAGGAAAGAACTCAGCAGATTCTAATTTTCTAAGCTTCTCTCTCTAAAAAAATTCAAGCCCTAACTTTCTCTGCCTTCTCTCTACAAAATCTTGAAATTTGATGGATTCATTGTCATTTAGGTGGTGATTCTGCATTCCCGGAGTCGAGAGCTTCGACTTGAACCGATCGGTTTCGCGTTCTATAGTGGGTAAGTGGTTTTGCCCTTTTCCTCCACTGTCCTTGAAATTAGGGCATGCGATTTTGCTCTTGCATGTCCCTTGTGTATTCTTCTTTTCATTCCTTGCCCTATTCTAGCTCTAAGAGTTGTTGGCTGTCACCAATGCGGTGATCTGTAGGTCCTGTTTGGTTCTCCGCTGTGTGGGGTCCTGTTTAAAGTATTCTAGCAAGCTGTACAACTCAACTTCCAGGTAAGGGGAGCTAGTTCTTCTTTTTCGATTTAGTTGTATGACGTGAATGCATGATGATTTTCAAATTGGTATGTTGTTGGAAGCAAAATTTTGATTTTTGCTAACTTGAAATGCATGTATGGAAGTGTGAGTGTTATGTGAATTTGGTGATTGATGGATATGAACTGTTTGGGATGATTTTGAGTGATGAATTATGTATGTTGGAACTGCTTTGGTGTGGAAAATTTGTTGTGGTGTTGATAGGAAGGAAAATCAAGTGTCTTAGGGTCACTTTTTGGTCATTTTAGAGGAAGTGAGGTAGTGATTTTGAGCAAATGAGGTTTGTCATGTTTTTGGACTGTGGGGACAGTTTCACCCACTGTATTGTGACTTGTTTGAATCACTAAATTGGTCAAGATAGGTGCAAAGTGGTAAGATTGGGTTTTGGGTCCCTAAGTTGGGTAAATTGGTGTTTTAGAGTTAGAAAGGAAGTGTGGTGGTCAAATTTAGAGTTAGGCATTCTTGGTGATCCTAGTGAGTTTAGATAACTTAGGTAGGTCATGTGTGACTTAGTAGGCATGTTTAAATGGTTAAAAATCAACTCCAGGTTGTAGAATTGAATTTAAACCTCTAGGTTGATAAAATTGAAGTTGTAGAACCTAAATCAATGCATAAACACTTTATAATAATGTTAGAAAGGATTAGAATTGTTTAGGTAAGTTTATTTTAGCATGAAAGTTGACTTATGGGTTGTAGAAGTTCACCAAAAGGATTAGAATTGGTAAAAGGGGGTAGAATTGCTCAATTATGCAGAAAAATCTGCATAATTCTCGCTTAGGCGCCCCTAAAGGGCGCTTGGGCGAAATTTTCTGTTGTCGTGTTTGTTTTTGATGGTTTGTGGGGTTCCGGACGTCCGTTTTGGACGTTCTTTAGTTCGTTCTGGGGGTTTTTGACCCTTCCGGAGCCATTGGTGAGGGTCTCCAAGCTGTTTGAATTACTTAAGTATTGGTAATTAAAAGTCCTAAAGAATTTTGTGTTGATAAGTGATGGTTTTGTGAAAGTATGTAATGTATGAGTTGTTTTATGACATGGTTAATGTTGTATGAGGGTGTATGGGTTTGGTATGAGACAATATAGTAAGAATGCACTTGAATGACTATGAAATTTTATGTTGATTGAATCAAAGTGGTTTGTGAGGTACATTATTGATCCAAGAGGAATATCATGTGATTTAAAGTGGTCGGATTGAATATGAAATTAAGATCTCTCGGTGGGATCAGTTAGTGTATTGAATGAATGTGAGAGGCTTCCATATGGGGGGTTATCCCTAACACTCCAACGGTCTTTCATTCTCACTTAGAGATGATTGACGCGTGTGGTGGGAGTAGTGGGAGGTCCTAGGGTAGGCGCTATCACTGAAGGTCTATTCCGCGGTAACGGACTAGCCTTGTGTATGGTCGGGTGGAACCCCTCGGCAATGGCTTTGCAAAGCAGTAGAGGCCATCACAAGTGCACAACCCGCCCCAGCTCTACATACATTCTATGTCCGGACGTGTCTAGAGTCTTAACATGATAGGATGCTTGCCTTGATGAGTTTTATGAAATAAATGCTTATGTTTATGATGACTAAGGTGTTTATGTGCGTATGGATATTCTGGGAAATGCTAGATTGATTGAAAATGAATTGTATGATTGTTTGAGACCTAGCTCACCCTTGCATTTGTATGTGTTGCATGTGTTTGCTTTCCCCCTTGCGATGATCATCCAATCCTTTGGATGTGAGCAGTAGGTGATGATGTACCTTTGGAGCAAGCTTTGGAAGTTGAGGAAGACCCAACACCTAGTGCTTAGGATTTCTACTAGCTCTTATGTTAAATAGCTCTTCATTTTGAAAGACTTCTAGACTTCATTTTATCATGATCTGTATTTTGGAAACACTCTTTAGGTCCCATTGAATCTTTATTCAATCATGTATTTTGGAGAATTATGAACTTGTACTTAAGTTTTAAAACTTCCCAGCCAGACTTGGATAACTGTACTCCTTAATCCTATCTATTGTGTACTCTTAACTGCTTTCTATTATTATAATCGATGCATTCTACATATATACATTGCTATATATTTTGGGATGTTACATATGTGCTATCCAATTCTATTCGAATACATTTTTAAATTATTTATAAAACTATTTAAGAGAAGTTTGTACGGTAGAAACTTTTTAGTAAAGAAAGAATATGACTTATAAGAATCAGAAATTCTGAAAACTATTATTCATATCAATGATTAAAGTTATTAAGTTAACTATTAATTTATTTTACTGTCTTGTAATTAAGTTTGACTAACACGGATATGTTTAAAAAGATATTTTAATTAAAATGTTTTATGAACTATTAACTTAAAAACTAATTCAGCTAGTTTAATTAATAAAATATGTTATTTTTTAAAATTTAAAATTACAATTACAATTACATAATAATATATTTTATTTAAAAAATATGCATTTTATTTGTATAATTATGTTTTTCAAAGTTCCTTTGCATTTATTTATAATATACATTAAGTAGTTACGAGAAAAACTTATAATTTAGTAAGCTGATTTATTGATTTAGAAATCATAAGTTATTAATATAAGAAAAAACTTATAAAAATTAGTCAACGAACCCATCACATAATTTTGTCAACCAATAAATAAATTAATAATTTTTTATCACTGTTAAAAAATTGATAAATTATTTCAAGTTTTCGATTAAAGCATGTATCCAACCACACAAACCAACAAAACACTTATATAAAAATCTTTAGAAAAGACCAAACTTTTTAGAGTTTTTAAAGACAAATTAAAGTTATTAAAAAGAAAAAACCTAAATTAAACTAAAAACATTTAAGATATTAAAAAACTTTAGCAAAACAAATAAAAAAGAGATTGATTTAGAAAATGCGTGACATGTAAAACCAATCAAACTATTATTATCACAATACTACTCAATAAGATTTATTAAAGAAATCAAGGTATCACAATCATAAAACCTATCCAAAATGTTATGTAAGGTATATAAATATTCATAGTAAATTACTTTACTATTATATGTATCGTAACATAATAAGTTGACTTTCTCACTTTAAATTTAAAGAAGATTTTTTTAGAATTTTTTTCGAATGCTCATCAATCTTCATCTTTGTGTATACCACCAATAAGTGGGTCTCACCGACGAATTTACTTATGACTAATTTGTCGCCAAGCAGCCTCCATATAGTTATCATTACCCTTTTTTTCTTGATATGACCCATAACTCTACTCTCTAGTGACACTTGCTCTAACGAAAGCATGTAGTGACAACACCAAAATAGTGGTATGTACAACACCAACACTAAACAAATGTTTAACGTGTGAAGAACAACCAAAACAAATTGCTCTGTCAACTCCAAAATTAAAGCGATTTTGAATATAACATTTTAGAGTTCAATAACTTATCTC
Organism: Vigna umbellata; assembly: GCF_029865625.1. Classification (NCBI taxonomy): domain Eukaryota; kingdom Viridiplantae; phylum Streptophyta; class Magnoliopsida; order Fabales; family Fabaceae; genus Vigna; species Vigna umbellata. Next base: position 27,640,715 of record NC_142169.1, read on the forward strand.
TTCACAAAAAATAAAATAATGAAGTTGGCGATAATACAAGTTGAGGGAGGAAGCTTGAGTTGTGAACTTCTTGAGAGATAACAAGAAAAGAAGAAACAAAATTCTTGAGAGAAAACGTGAATAAGGATTCAAACATATTATAATGAGTATCAAATTAATAAACATGTAAACATATATTATGATAGGTTATTATGACAAGTAAATTTGTAGATGAAGTTTAACTTTTTTATTTCAAAATTGTCACAAACAAAACTGACTTAGGTTTAAATAAGTAAAACCCTTGTTTTAGTCTTCTAAAAAAGTACTTCAATTGTTAGTACTAATATACATATACTAAATTAATTGTAAAATTATGTTTAAAAATAAAATTTAATTAAAATATTATATGTGAGTGTTAATTTTTATTTGTACTAAAAATATATTTAATGAGTAATAACTTTTTTCAATCAAAAGATATATACATCGATGAAGTTACTCAACGATTAAAAGATTTTTTTTTATTCTTTTAAAATTAAAGAGAAATTGATTTAAAAATGTATTGATTTCAGTTAAGGAAATTACTTTTGAAATGATGTAAAACATAAGTTTCATTCATACAAAAGGTATTAGTTGAAAGAAACAATTTAATAAAAATAATAAAAATAAAATTGTAAAATCTCTTCAAATATACATAACAAAATAATTATCATGGATTTGAACAATTTAAAATATAAAAATATTTTTCCAAGTACACCTAAGTCTAAAATATAGATTATCTTCTTGGTTTTTTCAACATGGATTAAGCTTTTGGACCATTAAAGTATATCTTATTAACATATTTATTTAATTAAAAGATTCAAACCAATATCAAACCTAGCTTTATGGTGCTCAATGTGTTTTTGAACCAATGGTCTGGCCCAGTGTTTTAAATTGATTGTTCTATTTAATGCATCTTTTTATCAATACAAAACCACTTTCAGATGGTTTATAGAAAAACAAAACTCATAATATTTGCAATTATGATATTTATTTATAGATATGGAGATTTTAAATAGTTTACTTTAAGAAATTAGTATTTTAATTCTGTGTACTGAAAGTAAAAACTTATTTTATATAAATTAAATTCAATATAAGTAATACCTCTAAAAATAAATAAAAAAATATTACAGATCTGTGAGAGATAGTTTATACCATGATATAATATTATTTGTAATAAGTGATATATTTCTGAACAATATTGAAATTAATTAAAATATATGAGAGGTTAATTTTGAAAAAAGTTCTGACTAAAGAAGTATTTAAAAAAACAACAACTACAGATATTTTCATTCATTATAAATATTGTGATTTATTTATTGTTTATCTATATGTGCATATGGTTTAAATTATGATAAGTCCTTATTTATCAGACAAATCATCATATCATTAATTTATATATATATATATATATATATATATATATATATATATATATATATATATATATATATATATATATATATATATATATATATATATATATATATATATATATATATATATATATATATATATATATATATATATATATATATATATATATATATATATGGGGTTTGCTAACGCGCGTACGCCTGTTTTTCAGTTGGTACATTTTAGCAATGTGTACCGGGTTTTAGTAGACAAAAATATCCTTATATACCATGGATTCTAAGTTCTAAGGTTAAGGGTATTTTAATAATTTTCATTCTCAAAACTAAAAAAAAAAAAAAAGAAACCCCCAAACCCTTACTCACCTCTCTCATTCCTGTAAACCCTTTCTCTTTCATCTTTCTCACTCCAATCTTTTCTCTGTCATCCCTACTGTAGCCCCAATTGAAAAAAATCAGAAACACCCTACTGTAGCCCCAATTTAAACAATCTTACAAAAAAATGATTTTATAATGAGTTTTGATCTTATAATTTTTGTCTTATCTAATTTTATCCAATTTTCACAAGCATAAAGGAATTGGTAATTGACCTGGAAAAAATCAGAAATACTTGTTGTTAAACAATTTCTTATAAAAAATGACTTTATAATGAGTTTTTATTTTATAATTTTTGTCTTATCTAATTTTCACAAGCATAATGACATCCGAAAGAATTGGTAATTGGCCTGGAGGGTTTTTTTAGAGATGATGATTCAACATATGCAGATGATGAAATTAGAGAAATTAGTGAAGATGGTGAAATTGAAGAGATCTTGAATGAACCTTTGCCTCAAGGTGAATATGTCAATGACTCAACTCTTTAGAAAGACAAATTGTTTAAAGGCAAGTGTTTCTGATTTTTTCAATTGGGGCTACAGTAGGGATGACAGAGAAAAGGTTGGAGTGAGAGAGATGAAAGAGAAAGGATTGAGAGGAATGAGAGAGGTCAGTAAGGGTTTGGGGGTTTCTTTTTTTTTTTTTTTTAAGTTTTAAGAATGAAAATTATTAAAATACCCTTAACCTTAAAACTTAGAATCCATGATATATAAAGGTATTTTTGTCTACTAAAATCCGGTACACATTGCTAAAATGTACCAACTGAAAAACAGGCGTGCGCGTTAGCAAACCCCTATATATATATATATATATATATATATATATATATATATATATATATATATATATATATATATATATAACTTCAAAAATACTTTTGCCAGAGGTATAAAATATATTCTCTTATGTTTTTAATATTATTTGAACAATTTGGCTTGACGTTTTAAATCTTGCAATATTTATCATTTTTATTATTTTTAATTGTAATTCAAATTTTAATATTGAATAAAAAATTGAAAATGAAATATACTACAATATTAATTATTCATAATAAATTTAGAAATATATTTGATATTTTTTATTAAGATTTAATTATGATGACATTTATATATTTTAAAATATTTATTCACCATAAAATGAATTTAAGTAAAATAGATATTTATTCTGAGTAATACATATGCTAAAATACTACTAATATAAATAAATCTTCTTATATAGATAACAATGACTATAGTTGAATTTTTTACATTTAAAATTATTTATTTATTTTAAAACTGAAGTTTATGTAATTTATATATATTTATGTATTTATTATGAATATTAATATAAATTATATCAAATTAAATATTTCTTTTAAAACTATGTTTGATAATGAAAATGATGACACGGAGTTTGAAGCTAAACAAAATGATCTGTCACATATTTATTGGTCTCCATTTGACATAAGAAGTTTCTTAAATAGAAGCGTGTCAAAATCCACGTGTGGAGCACCCATTGGATAAACCACGTGGCGTGACATGTATGTGTATTTGTAGCTCAAAGCTATTATTGAAATTACGAAAAGCCCCCTTACCCTGCTTCAAATATTTCATTTTATAGTTTTTGTTTTAGTTTTAGTTACAAAAATTAAAAATAAAATAATAAAGTGCTTCTGGTGATTCTTGGAACAGTATCCTCTGCGAATGTGAAAAACAACAAAGGATTTCAAAAACTAAAGAGGAAAGGAAGATCACAATGTTCAATGTTTTAGGTTTTTCGTTGTTGACAATGGATTCGGTTGCCTACAGGGGATTGCTCTACACATTCTTCATACTCAATTTCGTTTTGGTCTGCCAACTCATTCTCCTTCACCCTCTCGCTTCCGGTACTCCCTGATCTGTTTCTATGGATTCGAATTTCTTTTGAAATTTTCTCTTGCTCTTTTTGATTTGATGTTCCTTTTTCAGTTTTCCCTAGTTCTCCATGAGTTGTGTTGTTACCACAGTTTCTGTATTTAGCACCTGAGTTATTACTGTTTTTTAGTATATTTTAATGATAGATTCTTATGGTTTGCAAAAGAAAAAGTGTATTTTGCAAGACTGCTATTAACCAAGTTATTCACTTTTTTCAAGATATATCAATTCTAACAATAGACGTTGGTATGGTTATTCCACTGTGAATTATGATTTTAGAGCTTTAACTTCATAGGGCTTTTAGTGCAGGGTAGTATCAACATTAGAAACTGAAGTAGATTATTAACAACATATGTTGTTGTCAGATGAGAAAATTCATCTGTGATGTTTTCAACCCAACAACAGAATCTGATATATCATAGAAGGATGAGAAAATAGAGATAGTTAAAGAATGTATCTGTGATATTAGATTGAAGTTTTGCAACGGTTCTATGTTTAAGTTTGATAACAGTTTGTGTTGCCTTACATTCTTTGTTTTGTTGTCGGATGTGATCAGATGGAAATCCTGAAAATGCTGCTGAGTTGTTTGAGCGGGTATCGCAAAGCGTAAAAGTGAAACACTATACTGAGGCACTTGATGATCTAAATGCTGCAATAGAAGCAGACCCAAACCTTTCAAAAGCATACCTTTTCAGAGCCTCAGTTCTTCGTCAGATATGCAGGTGTGGTTCATTTGCAATCTTAGATACATTTACGTCTTAGATAACATCCCTTGTTAAATACCGCATTAAATAAGCTCATATTATCACGAAGACAGGGGATACTGTAAAAAATGCTGGTTACTGAAGTGTGTTTCCTCGAGTATTTTTTGTGCACATTTCAAAGTGGTTTTAAGACTGTTTTATTTATTTAATTTAATGAGTTGTTCAATTTTTTTTTTAATTGTCCACTTTCTTTTTGTTATGAGAGAGGGGCAGTATACCCTAAGCCTTCTTATTATCAATCAAGAATTATGAAAAACAGCTGTACTGTACTCCTTTTTCTGCTGCATTCCTTCCTAAAGTTAGCAAAGACATAATAAGGTCCTTCATTTAAACTCTGTTTCTGAAAATGAAGATCATATGACTCTTTCGTCTCTTCTCCTCACCTCCCATCTCTTATCCACCCCTCATGCCAAGTCTCTGAAACTCCTAATTAAGAAGTTATATCATTCAGGTGCTTTTTGGCTAATGTAGATATGAGCAATCCGAGAGGAGCTACAAACATTTTCTGGAGTTGAAGCCTGGAGATTCAGCTGCAGAAAAGGAGCTCTCTCAACTATTGCAGGCTAAAAGTGCTCTAGAAACAGCTCAGTCCCTCTATGATTTGGGCAACTTCTCAAAATCCTTGGAATTTATTGATAAAGTTGTTCTTGTTTTCTCTCCAGATTGCACTAAGGTAACTGTTTCATTCTCTTCTAGTTTTATAAATATAATTTCTGTTTTTGTTTGTGAGTAGTTACTAGTCTTAAAGTGAATGCATAAATAGGCATTGGTTTTGTTCTGGCATTTAGTTTGTGGAGCCAACATGTTAACTCTATGTGCATTATTTTATGCAGGCTAAGCTCCTTAAAGTGAAGCTGTTAATAGCTGATAAAGACTATGAGGGTGCCATTGCTGAGTCAGGGTTTCTTCTCAAGGAAGATGAAAATAATTTAGAGGCATTGTTGTTACGTGGTCGTGCATATTACTATTTAGCTGATCATGATGTTGCCACGAGGTGTGTCTTGTGGAAATGTTTTTAAATTTGTATGGTATTCTAACTAATATCTTTTTTTATATAATCTATCTTATATGTGAGTATATTTTCAGGCATTTTCAAAAAGGTCTTCGCTCAGATCCAGAGCACAGTGAACTGAAAAAAGCATATTTTCGATTGAAAAATCTACTAAAGAAGAGTAAAAGTGTAAGGCCTCGTCTATTGTGGAAATTTCTTTTTACATTTCACCTTGAGTCTATTTTCCTTTTTTCTTTCTTTTGTGTGTTAAAGAATGGTTGGTTGCCTTTTATTTCTATGTGAAAGGCTGAAGATAATGCGAGTAAGGGTAAACTACGTGTGGCAGTGGAAGAATTCAAAGTTGCTCTTGCTGTGGACCCTGACCATCTTGCGCACAATGTACATCTTCATCTTGGCTTATGTAAAGTGCTAGTCAAGCTTGGCAGAGGAAAAGATGCCTTGGAAAGTTGTAGTGAAGCTCTTAAGATCAATGAGGAACTTGTTGAAGCTCTTGTTCAGGTATGCTATGAACACCATTGCCCTTTTGCTTTGTTTTTTAATTTAGCAGTACTTTTTTGCTACAATCTTCTAGCCATTTGTCTCTTCATTTTTTTATTGTTGTGTTGTGTAATGGGAAAAGTACGTGATTGCAGTAAGATAACTGTGGTGTACCTTGCTCTTGTAATTTTTTACAGAGAGGAGAAGCTAAGCTCTTAATAGAGGATTGGGAGGGAGCTGTGGATGATATGAGATCAGCTGCTCAAAAATCTCCTCAGGTTTGTTATATACATAGTACTCATATAGCATGTTCAAAATCATTAATAAATTAGAACTTATTAGGATGACTTTTTGTGAGGAACAGGTGTAAAATCTTGAATTCGTTGAAAATGATACAAAAAAATACTCATCCTACCAGTGTTTGATATTGCTGTTATTTGAAAGTTTTAAAGTTTCGACAGTTCTTTGGTCGTGACATCATATGAGATTCACTAATACTGTAATACCTTAATATTTGTGTGCGTTTGAGTAATGATTTGTCTGTAACTTCAGGATATGAATATCCGTGAAGCAGTAATGAGGGCGGAGAAAGCTTTAAAGATAAGCAAACGTAAGGATCACTACAAGACTTTGGGAATTTCTAAAACTGCTTCTGCTGCTGATATAAAACGTGCCTACAAGAAACTTGCCTTACAATGGCACCCAGATAAGAATGTGGACAAAAGAGAAGAAGCAGAAGCTAAATTCCGAGAAATTGCTGCTGCATATGAGGTGAGGTCTATTATTTTCATCTTTTGGTTACCTTGCCTTTCTCCTAAAGTATTTAACGGGGACTCACGGATCATTGTTGAATGGGAATTGCTAACAACACATTCCTTTTTAACACACGTTTTGATATTAGTGAAATTTAACTGGAATCAATTAAATTTTGTCTTATTCTTAGTTTGGTGGGACTTATACCAAGTTCACCCAACAAGTGTGTTGAAAGGACTGCAATAACTGATTGTTGCAATTTGTTTTAGGTTCTGAGCGATGAAGACAAACGTGTAAGATATGACAGGGGGGAGGACCTTGAAGAGATGGGAATGGGCGGCGGCGGCGGCGGCGGTTTCAACCCTTTTGGTGGTGGGGGCCAGCAGTTTACCTTTAATTTTGAGGGGGGCTTCCCTGGTGGTGGATTTGGAGGGGGCTTTCCTGGAGGGTTTGAATTTCACTTCTGATTGGAAAAGCCACACCCCATATTTTTTATATTCTGAAGGGACCACATCAATTTTATTTCACTAATCCCTTTCTAACAGTTGTTGAGATCAATACGTAGGCCATCCCCAGTTACTTGTAAGATAAGAAACATGCTTTGGAGAAATTTTTGCTTTATGCAGAAGTGGTGGGTTTGGGGTTTGAATGTTAGTTGAGGAGGCATCATGGAATTGCTTCCAAGTTAACACCTTCGCAGTTTTGAGCTACTACTTGAGATCTATTTAGTTGCGAACTTCCAGTTATCTAGTAAAATTTAAAATTGATTAGCTGTTACTGTGGTTATGGCTCTACAATTTATTCACAATCAAGTTTTTCCATGGATACAAAATTGTTTCAATTTTTCTTTAAATGGACTGAATCAGTTTAAATATTTTAGATATTTTATTTTTAATTTTTTTTTGGATTAAACAATGTAATTTATTAAATTTGATTTTTTTAATATTTTAATTAATACAAAATACAAAGGATGTTTTAAAATTAAAATATTTAATAATTCAAAAGGCAGTCAATAGCAGTATTTAGGTAATATTGAAGTTATTTTTGAACGAAAGTTTTGAAAGATTTTTTAGTTAAGTTTTTTTTTTTTTTTTTTTTTTTTTTTTTTTTTTTTTTATGAAGATGTTTGAGTTTTGAAAGATATTAACAAAAAATACCTTTCACATATAGGAAATCTAATCTAATGTTGAACTAGCTTAAATTTTTAAAAAACAAAAAATCCGAAAACTCCTATTTTAACCTCATTAACAGAGACTATATGAAATAGAATAAAACATAAAGTGTTTCAAATCCTTACTTCCAAAAACATAATTTGAAAATTTCTAACTTAAATAATCATATTACCTTGATATTTTTTTATACTATTTTAAATTTCTATTATCAGATAATATATTTTATCATAAAATATTTTAAAAAAATTCTATAAAAAAATTATTCTCTATAAATTGTTAGATCAAACATTTATGATTTTTAGTAAATTTCAATTAGTGAAAGAAATGGATTAAATAATATGTTCGATTTTTTGTTCATAGGCATAAAATGATTGATCTATTTTATCACATTAAAGAAAATCTTAATACAATCCTTTATACTTTTCCAATTGTATATAACTAAGATATGTTCATCTTCCAAAAAGTGTGATGACCTTTGAAAGATATAGTTGTTTAAAAGACATAGCAGAATTGTCATCATGATTAAAAGTTACAAACCTTTTGATTTTGGCTTGTTGAATTGTATGATGAGATAGGAACAAGCATACATTTTAACAATGATAAACAGACAGTAGCTCCAAGTCCCAAATCAACTATTTGAAAGAAAGAACAAATCATTTATATTGAACCCAAAATTTTTTAACATCTTAGCAACAACACCACACAAGATCTGCATCTCCATCATCATCATCATCATCAATCAACCCAAACTTGCTCCAGGGAAAAAAAATTGAAAACAGGAACATGAAAAATGAGGCATCCTGCGACTTACATTCAGAAACAAGAAACGGCAATAACGGCAACAACAAAGGTAACAACTTCAACTGTCTTCCTTTTCAAACTCACTGCACTCGAAGCATCAGCGGACGAGTCCGAAGACCCTGATGGAGAATCAGCTGCCCCTGCTCGGACATTCTTCTCCGGCTTGGTAGGCGCCGGAGCCTCCGCCGGTGCTGCCGCCGGAGCCGTCGAGCCAAAAAGTGCCATAGGAAGAAGCACCTTATCGACCTGATACACCGCAAGCTGGTTATCACTGAATATAGTGTTGGACACTGTTGTGTCAATCACCCCAGTTGTTAGATTCACTTGGTTCCCGGAGGTGGTGACGTTCAGAGGGTACTCTCCGTCGTCGCTGTTCCCGGCTTGTGTGTGTAAAGGGTTGCTGGCGGTTTGGAACTGTGAGATGGAGTAGAGAGTGGGGAGGATGTGGAACTGCACCAACTGCATTTGGTCTTGTGAGTTTATGGAGTTTAGTGTTCCTGCTTTTAGGCTTGAGAATGCATTGTCAGTGGGTGCAAACAAGGTCAGGCCTTGGTTTGAGTTGTTGAGCTGTGAGTTGAGTCTGTCAGCTGTTTGTGTGGCTTTGAGAAGTTTGATGAAGGTTGTGAATTGCCCTGCTTTCTCTAGCACCTGGGTGATGTTGGTGGGTCCTGCTGGTGTCGGTGCTACTTGGGCTGAGATTGTTTGGATGAAGAGAAGAAGGAGGAAATGGAAAAACTTTGCCATTGGAGTGAGGAAAAAAGCTAAGAAGAAGACTGAGATTTTTGTTACAAGTGGAAGGAAGAGATGTGGTGTTGTAATATATACATGAAGGAGAGGGTGCATGGAGATTCCATATGTAAAAAGATTAGGTGAAAGGTTGCAATTAGTATAAGGTGGCAAGAGGCCCTCATGCAATGAATTTTCTTTCTAAAAAGCTTGATATTACAGGGAGGGAGAATTGCTTCCTTGGAATGGTCATTTTATTGGTGAAGATTGGGAAATGGGTGATGATTTTGTTAGAGAAAGTTGTTTTGTTGAAGGGACCACTTGCTAATGGTGTTGTTTAGGTATGTAAATACTTAATAAGGCATTGCTAGATGCTTGTAAGAAAAGCAATGTGCTTTACAGAAATATTTTGCTTTGTGAAGAAGTGATGATGAGGTGGATGTTAGTTAAGGAGGGTCATTTTGATGTTGTCCCGTTTCCTTTTCTGTGGTGGTTGTCACGATGCAGGATGACTTTAAATTCCAGGTAACCGTAACAGTTTCTCACACATTTGTGTCAATTTGAATTGATTCACAGTTAATGGTATGAAAACTTTAGTTAGTGATACTTAGCTGCAACTGTTCCTAGTGAAATTTCAATTCATTTGCCATACCCTTATAACTAAAAATGTTATCAGTCCATTGCAGTTAGAAGTGGGTTTTCCATTTATACAATGAAAACGATTCATGGACATTGTTTGCTATAGAAAAAAAAATGAAGTTATGATAGAAGGAAGAGTTAATATGATATGAGAAGAAAGAAAGAGACAAATAATTAATGGCGTCCACGCTTTACATATAATTAATCTTTGTACTATGTAACCAATTCTTGCATCTCATTAATTCTCTGGATTCGAGGTATTTTGCAGTTGATGTTATTTTCTGTTGCATACCGAGTATGCTCTGTTTTTGGTGTACAATGAAACTGTGAAACTATGTACTCTGTTCATTTATCAAGAAATCGAATGAGAATCGATTCATGCTAAATGAATCCCGACCATACGGTCGACCTCTTTCAATAATGAATTGTTTTGTGTAGAGTTTCTCTATATTGTGTTCAATATGACTTAACAATATGATCAGATTATCAATGATAATGATTTATTAAGCTCTTAACGCAGATTGAGGTGTGATTGAATCATTATTAGATCAATAAAAAGTAGAGATTCACCATAACTATTATAAATAAAGGTCTCAGTTATGACTTTTGGAGCATTATGCACGTTATATGCATTATTTGTTGTGCTAATCGATGAATCAATTATATTACTTACTTGAGAGTTGAAATATCTTTAACAAGTATACACCCACACTGCTTAAAAAGAAAAATAACAAGTAACTCAGATAATAATAGAAGATCATTAAAAAGTTCATCCTAAGCTTGAAGTGCATAGAAAATATCAATCTCTACTCTCAGACCATTTTCAATAGAAACAAATTAATATTTTAATAATTGCACTCGTTAACATTAATATATTACTTTTTGAAGCCCAAAGGAACCGTGACCTCACACCCAAAACAATGAAAAAACAAAAAAAAAAAACATAACTCCTTGAGCTAATACATGAAAAAGTTCAACTATTCTACACATAAACTTAGAAGATTCATGCTCTTAAAGTAACAAGAAGAATAGTTAAGCAAATTCAGGCATTAGGTTTAACACGTTGAAGATCTAATTAACATTTTGTCTAAGAGTTTCCATAATATCAATTTATTCACCTATATAAACAAAAGTTAAATACAACACATAGAAAGTCAAACACACAAGAAGAGTTTTGCATACCTTTCATTTGGATTAAATATTTTTTGCAAGTGTACCCATTTTTAAGTTTCAGTATCAAGTACCAAGGGATCAGAGTAGTATTCAAGTTATACAATATTTGTTTATTAGCTTTTACAGAAATTTAAATGAATACTAAAATATAAATAAATAAAAATAAAGACAAAAGATAAATTACAAGATATAAAAATAAAATTAGAACATAAAAATATATTAATGTTTTTTTTCATAATGAGAAAATATGTGTTTTGAATTAATCTCCTTTAATGTTAGATAATATTTTTTTAATCTAATTTTAACTATTTTATCTCACTTAACAAATAATCGAAATTGTTCTATTTATTAATAAAGATAAAATAAATAAATAATAAATTTTCTTATTTTAAAAAATCTAAAAACTAAAATATATTTCCTTAATTGTTATTAAAAAAACACAATTATCATAATTAATTAAAGATGAGACAAAATAAATTTTAGGCTTATCATATTCTTGAGAAAAATATTCTTAGAAAAAATGTAACTAGTATTTATCTTTATTTAAATGAACAAAGTCTTTAAAGTAGTTAAATACTAATTAGTCCTATAAAGATAAGTAAACTCAACACAATGTAAGGATTGAGAATGTTGCAACCCTATATTAACATAAGAATAAATATGTTTTTGTCCTTAAAATATTATGTAAAATTGAAAATGATGGTTGGTCAAAATTTTGATATTATTTAGTTTTTGTATTTTTAAAAACATTGGTTTTTTGTATATATTTTTCAATAGCATTAAATTTTATGTGGTGATACGAGTCTAATATTTTCTGTTTTTATTTTCAATGAAATGAAAAAAAAAATTGTGGGAGTGCGCTTAGTGGGTCAAACTTTCATCCCATTTTTCCTTTTTTTTATCTTCACCTCCAAAAGCTTCATTCATGCCCTTGCAGCCAAGAGGCAGTTCTTTTGCTTCTCCACCCTCACCAGCGCAAGGGTGGTTGTTCCGGTGCTTCCCGATCTGAAATGGAGCATAGACAGAGAAAAGAAATGGCTCCGGAGGTCACCGGTGTCGCGATTAGTGGTGCAACGGGATACTGGTGTGGTGCCATGGAAAAGAGACGTTGCTCCATATCTCGATTTGGGGAAGACGAAGACAGTGCGTGCGGAGAAGATGGGAAACAGGAGTGTTTTCGACGGTGCAAGGGACGTTACTGGGTGCATCGTGAGGCAGTGACTTTGGTCGGAGGCGTTAAGGCTGAATTGCTTTGGTTTGACAAGGAGAAGATGGCCAGAAATGGAGGAAAGAAGAAGCTGCTCCGCATGAATGATGAGGAAGGAGGTGCACCGGCAGTGCTGACGAAGCACTTCAGCACTGCCAATGACCATTGTCGCCGGTGATGATGACCTGGGTTTCTAGGTGGAGGAGAAGATGATCTAAGTTTATGTGAAGAAAAGAGAAATGGGCTGAAAGTTTGACCTACTGAATGATTCACACCTTTGATAAATGTTTTTTTTAATTTAAAAAATAAAATAAAAAATAATACGTGTTATCATTATTTGCCACATATAAAAAAATTGAATGTTTTTGAAAATATTGGAGGACCAAAGTTTCACTATTTCCAATTTTATATAATACTTGAAGAATAAAAAATATACTTAAAAAATGTAACGAGTACTTATGAATAAAGCCTCTATAGTAATCGAATACTAATTAACCTTATATAGTACATAAAGGGGGATTGAGAATGTTCCCATATATTAACTTATGCATATGTGAAAATTGAGAGTTCATGTATGATTATTAATTATGAATAGTTAATATATTCTGATTCACTTTGGATGTGCATCTCCTGTCTTACCACGTAGCCCTTACTAAAGACATCTTATATTTTATATTTTCAACCTCTTCAACATTGAATTGATTATTAAAGTTTTAATAGCCAAGAGATATAAAGATAATTTTAATTAGGTTCATAAATGCATCTATAATTTTGATTTTCCTCTATTTTTAATTTATTATAATTGATTTGGTTGCATTAGGATATTAATGATGTATTGTAGTTACTCCAAATTCATTTTGTAATTAACATTTAATAGTAAGAGTTTTCTTATTATAAAAGAAAGATCATTCCTTGAACTTTATGATACCATTCGTCCTAACAAAAAATCTCAATTGATAGCCCTACTAATTCTATTATAATAAAATAAAATAAAATATTATAATTATTAATTTTTTAGATATTTTAAATATTAATTATATATATATATATATATATATATATTATATTATATGATGAATTATTTTACTTTTTTTAATACTATACATAATTATCATTATCCATATAAATTATATATCTTCAATAAATTTTTTTTTTCTCACTTGCATGCAAAACAAAAATTTTGACTTTTACATTATAAAAAGAGGAGTAGAGTCCCTCTCAATAGGTAACCTCAAGACAACTGATCCTACACTTATGATTTAGTGTTGATTAATTATTTAGTATATAACTTTTACTAAAAGATGTGAGGATTACCATACGACAATTTATTTATTTAACGAAAAATTGATATTTTTAATCCTAAATTTTTAATATGTAATTTTTAAATTAGAGATTAAAAAATAACTAATTTAACCTGTATAAAATGTATTTATGTTAGACGGAAAGCATCGATTTAACTAATAACTGGAGATGAACTAGTTGCTTGATTTTTTATAAATTTTATTCAAGTTTGGAAGGTGAGGAGAGAAAAGAGCTGTACTTTACATTCATCATTGCTCTAAAATACAATTACTTTCGTTGAAGCCACAATTAATTTGTAATTGATTAACTGAAAATGAAATTCAAACACCAACACAATTTGCATTGGATGGACACACGTTCATCACTGCAGTCAATTACAGATTCGAAAGGCAAGAAAAATCATTCATATGCAAAATTTTAAACTTGCACGAGACTGAAATGTACACCAGATTCATCTACAATCACCGATACGGTTAAAGGAATAGACATCGGTTATTTTTGGTCATAGACATCAGTTTGGGTGAGGCATAGGATTCGACTCGGTTCTCTTAGAACCGAGGCAGTATCAAGTATCAATTCTTCCACCACGGACCTTCCCTTCATGAGCCTTCCATCGAACAGGTACTGCGCAGGGTGCCCATCCCGCTGGGAGAGAACGAGATGAGGAGAAAGGGCAGCAGAGGGAAGCACCAGTCGCCGACCACATAAGGCCTCAAGTGTTGGCCGCGAATGCTAATGAACTTGTCCTAGACGATGTCGCCGAAGGTGAGGCGGTGGTAGAGATTGGAGAAGGCGATGTGGGGTTGTCGTTGAGGGTCCTTTTGAGTAAGGGGATGTCTGAGGTGGTGACAACAACTAGAAAGCTCTTCCAGTTCAATACATCAGCGAACAACCCAAATGTTGTTCATCGAAAATTTGAAAACAGGGAGTCTTACCGTGTGTTTATCGAACAACCAAATGCTTTTTCATTTCACCAAAGGACAAAATTCCCCTTCAATCCCTTCATCGCCGACAAGCAGCCCCAAGAAAAAAGAACCTTCTTTTCACAATCTAGCTCCAAACCACTTCAATTCCCAACAGAGCCTCACTCGTTACCTTACAGAGGTGAATCCCCCAAGACCAACCAAGAGTTGCAGCAAAAAACAAAACTTCAAGATCAAACAAAAAAATCGAAAGCTAACACCAAAAATACTTCCCCTCTCTAAAGCTTCAAACTTTTATCGATTCAGATCAACTCCAGCCAAACCCCACCACATGCATCAATCAAAAAACAAAGGAGGGGCGCGATGGAGGAGGAGTGGAGGAGGGAGGAGGGGTTGGCGGTGGTTGATGAGAAGAACATACTAGACCAACAACAACAGCACCAATGGCGGATGAACATCAGCAACACCAGCGACGAAGACGACAGCGACAGTGGTGCACTTGGTAGTGGCGACGGCGGGGAGGCAAGGACCAGTGGTGACGATGAAGAATAGTCGAAACCACGACGCCCATAGGTTGAGCCAGCGATGGTAGTGGGGCACCTGGCAGTGGGAACTGAGACGACGGGGGCGGTGGTGCAGTGGCGTGGCGGCAAAGCAAAGAGCAGTGGTGAATGGCGAGGCAGAGAGGTTTCGCGCAGAGACTTGGGAAGAAGAACAGTGAAAGTGAATAAAGTTTTGAACTTTAACCCTCGAACCCAACTATAGCCATCGATTATAAGAAAAAACGAGGCATAAACCCTAATGTAGGCATCAATTACAATAAAACCGAAGCATAAATGTGATACGACTTCGTTTAATCTGCAACCAGTGCAGTATCTCTCTTCGAAAAAGCAAATGTCTGATTTGCAGTTTAAAATATTATTTTTTAAGTGGTCACCACAGTTTTCTGCCTCGGTTTTTTAATCAACTGAGGCAGTATACTCTTTTAGACAACGGGTTTAGAAGAACCGATGTGTATAGTGTCTCTAAAATTATATTTCTGTCACCGCGTTTTTATACGTCTCGGGTTTTCAAAAAACCGAGGCATAATAGGCAATTTAAAAACCCTATCTTTTACTAAAACCCAAGTTCACGCACGAGCTAAAATATTAAATAAAATTCAGAAAGTCAAATAATAAAAAACAACGGTTGAAAGTTTCATATAACTAGACATAAGACCAAATTATAATATATAAGTGAGTGCAAACCTTACTATACAAACTAATTTTGTCAAGTTGAGTTAGATTTAAAGTCTATTTCTTAATATGGTATCATAGCTTCCTCGAGAATAAGCGCACCTGCCCGGACATTTTTCTTTAGTAAGAATAAGATTTAAATATTCAAGACGAAGGATGTGGTGTATAGTACTAGATTGGCAAAGGAAAGGTTAGGTGAAAGATTGCAGTTGGTATAAGTTAGCAAGACAGTACAAAAACGATAACAGATGATTGCTTTGGGAGGCAGAAAAAGAGTATTCATTACATATTATTTATCTCTGCAACCTAACTTTGGGAGATCGAATGATAAGGTCATGTAAGAGCCTAGTAAGGAATACAAAGGTGAGCTACCACTAAATAAAATATTATTTTCAACTTTAAACATATATATATATATATATATATATATATATATATATATATATATATATATATATATATATATATATATATTAATTGTTTAAATCATATTAATTGATTTAATATGTTATCTCTTCTGATCCATTCAAAAACTATACAAGAATATCTTGAATGTTGGAGTTGTAGGGACAACTCGGTTTATACAAAAACATGTCTTTAAAATATTGATATACATTAGTTTTAATATTTAAAATTATAATAACAATCTTTTTAGTATGCCAATAATAACGTATTTTAAAACACAATATAAGACAATAAAAAGTACTCTCTGGATTCACATAACACCTTGAAAGAGATAGAACTTAGAAAATTTTGTTACTCTTTAGACAACGAATCACGTTCACAGGGTCCATTCTTTATATTTAAAGTTTGCAATAACGTTAAGGTGGCTTCTTTCTGTACTTCCATATATTTCTTTCTGCACCCTTAAAAAGTTTTGTATTTTGAATTATGGAGTCTAGAATGTAAATTTTGTATTCTGAATTATATAATTTAATATATATTTTGTATTTTGAATTGTGAAGTCTGTAAATTTTGTATTCTGAATTATATAATTTATAATGTATTTTTTATTTTAAAATATATAATCTAAATTTTTGGAATACAATATTTGAAATATAAAAATTTATTATAGATTATACCATTAAAAAAATTGTATTTTGGATTACACGATTTAAAATATATTTTTTATTTTTCATTTGATAATATATAATTTAAAATATACAAAATTGTATTTTAAATTATATAATCAAAATACAAAAAATTATAGGATTGTAGGTCAAAATAATGGAGGGGCATGAAGAAATACCTTACCTGACCCAACCTTAGGATAAGCATAACACAGACACTGGTGGAACATAAATTGAAATTCATTTGTAACAGACTAACATTTTCTTCAATTTCTAATGATAGGTTTTTTTTCTCTTTAAAACGAGATTATAATTATTCTTAAAAATTATAGAGAATAAGTCTAATATTGAGAGTTCCTTCTTGAACGAACTCTGACTTTGAGAGTACATTTCGTAGTATATTTTTTTGTAACAATTTCACTGCTACTACGCAACGCGGTTTAGCGGGTTTGGGAGAATCCTTTTATTGGGCCTTTGACATGGACTCCTAAAAGCCCAAATGGCCATGGCACGCACAATAAAACATAGACAGTGAAAGATTGCGCAACACAACAAATCAGAGCACACACATTGATGAATTGGTATGGTGCTTCATTGTAGAGTAGACTAGCTTGCTTGCCTGCAGGAATTAGCGCATCGAACCTATCGGCGTATCCCGGAATCGGGTTTTTCTGTTCAAAAAGTGCAAGCTGATACGATCAGATAAGATAAGAAGAGAGGAAAAAAAAAAGTTTGTAACTAATTCGCAAATGGCAATCGTGACCGTCGATTACGTTGACCGATGAATATAAAAAAGACGCGATTCGCACTTGCCATCCCCATTGGCATCGCCAGCGCACACATCAAATCAAACAGCCGCAAACCCTTAGTCTCTTCTTCTCGTTGGCGTCCCCTCTGATCCGTGCTGGCAGCGCAGAAGCCATTGCTGGACCTTCCAAACCCTAACAGAGTCACGCAGTCAATTGCGATGTGATGATCGTTCACACGTGACGCTACACGGCACGAAGATGAACACATCCAACGGCATCATGACACAGTCGTCTTCGTCGGGAGCGACACAGTCGCCCGGGCTCAAAACCTATTTCAAAACTCCCGAGGGAAGATATAAGCTTCAATACGAGAAGACTCACCCTTCCAATCTTCTTCATTACGCCCATGGAAAAACCGTTACTCAGGTTTTCTCTAAACCTGACTCAATTCTCTTTGACATGACGTTTGCTACTCTTTTTGCTATTCCTTGTGATTTTTGGTGTTAGGGTTGTAGAGACTCGCTTTCTTCATTGCTTATCATGTGTAATTTTATAATCTATCTTTTTACATCATTTTTTTTTATTTTTTATTTATTTTTCCTTTGATTCATTCCTAGTTGTTTCCTTGATATTCGTTATATTCTCTTATCTTCACTCATCTGAGTTCTGATTTTCTCTTCTTTTAAATTCAATCGTGGCGATGTTTTTTTAGGGGAATGTTGGCATTTCGGGATGAGTAATTGACCTTGGCATTCAATTCCACATGTGGTTTTATTGTCTTTTAACTATTATTTTGTTATAGTTTCGGGGAATTCTGTAATGCTTTATCTTTCGTTACTGTTTATTGTGTCGACACGATGCTTGTCTTGACATATTAGTGTGCATTACTTGTTTGATTCAACGATTAGGTAACCCTGGCACATCTCAAGGACAAGCCGGCACCGTCTACACCAACTGCGTCGTCCTCAAGTTTCAGTGCCAGCAGTGGGGTACGGTCTGCGGCAGCTAGATTATTGGGAGGAAGCAACGGAAGCCGGGCACTTAGTTTTGTTGGAGGCAACGGTAGTAGCAAGAATAATGGAGGAAACAGTAGGATTGGTTCCATTGGAGCCTCCAGTACAAGTAGTTCAATGGCTAATCCAAATTTTGATGGGAAAGGCACGTACCTGATATTCAACGTCGGTGATGCAATTTTCATTAGCGATTTGAATTCTCAAGACAAGGTATATTATTATTCGGACATTGGTTGTTTTTAAGAATTTTGGATTCACTTCATGAGGTGTTTCTTTGTTGCGTGTAGGACCCAATAAAGTCTATTCACTTCAGTAACTCGAATCCAGTGTGCCATTCGTTTGATCAGGATTCTAAGGATGGGCATGATTTGCTCATTGGTTTGAACTCTGGCGATGGTAAAGAAGTCTTTGCTAAACTTTAAATTTTCATGTTTTAAGGAAAATTAAGTATTATGAATTTATTGTTTATGTGTATTATTGTAGTCTACTCAGTGTCACTGAGACAGCAATTACAGGATGTTGGTAAAAAGCTTGTTGGGGCCCTCCATTACAACAAAGACGGTTCAGTCAATAACAGGCAAGATATGATCATCCCAATTCTTGTGCTGTTTTAATTATGAGTGCTAATTTTTCTCCGAATTGTTGAATGGCCTAATTTGCAAGAGCTCTTTCTTCTTTATGCAAAGAGTACTAGGCCATTGGAATTACGTACAATTCTGAGTTTTAAGTGCTTCGTGTGCTGATACACATAGGAGGGAGAGATTCATTCTCGAATGTTGATTCTAACTCAACCTTATAAGCAACAACCATTTTTTCTTTAGAAGTCTCCCTGTATTGATTGAGCTCGGAGTGTCAGTTTTCAATAATAGATTATAAATTAATATTATGCAGGGATGGTTCAACTTAGGTAATTTATATACTTTGACTGTCACTCTGTAATCAAAATCAACAATATAGGTCTTGCTAGTTGCTGATTTAATGAGTGTTCTAAGAGTCTGGTTGTATTTCTATTAAACGATTTGAATTACTTCAAAAATTAAATATTCTTAATTTGTGATTTGATATAATAAATATTTTCCTTCTCATTGAAATACTTTCCAATTTTGTTTCCTTACCTAGTGACCTTAGGCCGCTCATTAGAATTCAGGCAAGGTTATTTATTGTTCGTGCTATTGTGGTTGCCAATAATGCAGTTGCCTATAACGTTGTGTACATGCTCATTATCACTCATATCCTGATTCCTTCCTGTCAAACCCTATTTAAGAATAGATGGAAGGTTTTTTGTTTCCTATGGGTTCTTTCAGGATATCCTGAAAACTAAGAAGTATACTATTTCAGTTTGTGAAAACTTGGAAAGATGTGCCTAATTTTTTAGTTTGAATGTCTTGGTGAATGGTGATCCTGGACATGGTGATTTGTCTCATATGTGAATGAAGGTTTGATACAACCATGATCCCAAGGCTCAGTATTAGAAAGTGGGTTTTTTTAAGCCTAACTGAGCTTCACAAATCCGGCTTGTAAGGTGAGGTTTGCATCTCACTTATATATTATAAATTGGTCTTATCTCTAGTCGATGTGGACTTTCAACACACTTCTTTCAAGTCGAGGTATAGACATCTCAAATTACAACACATGCTATTTAATGGACTGGAAGCATAGTTGTTAAACTATAGTGTCAACTCATGAACTTGTTAACTAGCTCACTCGTGCAAATTGGGCTGAGTTGATTGTAAAGTCATTTCTTGGTGAACTCAAAGGTGAGATCGCTTAAAAGTCCAAGTTCAAATGAGAGTTGGTAGGTTGACCTCCACCTCCATTTTATAATGGTGTTGCACCATTTAATTTCTCCAAGTAGTATTGCCTGTTATGTCACCCTTGGCTCATTTCGCACCCCACTTCTTGATTATCCCTTACTATTTGTGATTGCTGCTACTGCTGCTTAGTTGTTCTGCAGCTGCTAGATATTTTTCTGCATTTTTTTTGGTAATTGCTTCATTGCTGATGGTGCTAGCTGTTTCATTGTGGCTTGATCTGTGAGAAAAGTGCATCACAGAAGTTGGCAACCTTGAATGAAGCATGCTTATGAGATATTAGTCTCAGATTTTTAATTCTCCACCTATGTTCATTTTTTACAATTTTAGAATTTCTTTGTCCTATCCTTTTCATGTCTGTTTGTTCTTTAAATTTCGACCAAAAATAATTATAAATATAAAAATTGATAATTGATTATGTCTAAGCATTTTCTATGATAATGACTATGGTTAAGGATTTATTCTTTTAGATTATTTGATGCCTTCAAGAATAGGGTTGCTATTCAAATCCAGTAGATTAGTCGACCTAAAAAATGCTGAGTTGAGCCAATAACGAGAACATGGATTTCCCAGTCAGTGGAAAAGTTTGTTTAATGGTATCCACGAGGTTTGTCTTAAAAGTATTACTTAAGTCGGTAAATTATGTGAATGTTGATATCAGTGGTTGTAATGCTTTGCATTAAGTGGTAGAGAAGTTAGAGATCAATATCTGAATTGTGAGTTGTTATAGTTGTATGGCTAACTTCTAGAGCTTTAATTTAATGTCTTGGAATGTTATGCCAAAGATTCTGATTGCAACTCTTAATTGGTTTTGAGTTGAACAGTCGTTGTACATGCATTGCTTGGGTGCCTGGAGGTGATGGTGCTTTTGTTGTTTCTCATTCTGATGGTAATTTGTACGTGTATGAGAAGGTAAGTATCAATTATCAGTAGAGAGTCTTATTTTATGGTTCACTTAGAATGTGATATTTCTTATAGTAAGTTACGAAGATATGTAACTTTTCTTTCCCATTTCAGAACAAAGATGGTGCGGGTGATTCTTCTTTTCCAGTTGTAAAAGATCAAACTCAATTTTCTGTTGCTCATGCACGTTACAGTAAGGTATTGAGTTTAATGAATTTTTTATTTCTAAATAACTTACTGATACAAAACTTTTTCCCCCTTGATCTAACTATCTATATATTTTAATTTTTCTGTAGTAAATTCAGCCTATATCACTTGTTAGTAATGACTGCTTAATTCATGTAGAACTTTGCAGCTTTCTCACTCAATACTACTAATACATCCAAGGCATAATTAGTTTTTGGATGATATGAACTCTACAGCTTGTAGTTCTGGAGAATACGTGACCTATCATTTTTTTTTAAATGTTGACTTTTGCAGAGTAATCCGATAGCCAGATGGCATATATGCCAGGGTTCAATTAACAGTATTTCTTTCTCAATGGACGGAGCACACTTGGCAACTGTTGGACGAGACGGTATATCCATTTTTATCCTCAGCATGAAATATCTACTCGTTTCCATGTCCTTTAAAAAGACACAATCTCAGTTTATTTTACTTACTGCTTCCAGGTTATTTGCGAGTTTTTGATTACTCAAAAGAACAACTTATCTGTGGCGGGAAAAGTTATTACGGTGCTTTGTTATGCTGTGCGTGGAGGTTAGTCATGCTTGGGTCTAGTCAATTTATAAATGAAAAGGGAAATTGTGGATTTTTCCTATTTCTTCTGTTTGCCTCTTACTCTAGAGCTTATAAAATAACAATACTTTTCTTGCATTAGATTTTTTTTTTATTGATTCTTATTTCTTTTTTATACAAATTCATATTTAAAAATCGACTTTGACAGCATGGATGGAAAATATATTTTGACGGGAGGGGAAGATGATTTAGTTCAAGTTTGGAGCATGGAAGATCGGAAGGTTGTGGCATGGGGTGAGGGACATGGCTCGTGGGTAAGTTGCGCGTTAATTTTTAGCAGTGGCAAGTTTTTCTATATAGGGCTTATTTTGGTTCTCTTCAAATGCTGTGTCAGGTCAGTGGAGTTGCTTTCGATTCATATTGGTCATCACCAAATTCAAATGACAATGGAGAGACCGTTATGTATCGTTTTGGTTCTGTTGGTCAGGTACGCAGAAAAAATGTTTTCATTCTAGATTTTACTTTTCCTTTGTGTCGCTTTTCACTCAATGTAAAACGTATATATTCCTAACTTGGTTCTTTGTGTAGCCTTTTTGTACTAAAAAATTTTCTCATGATTCTTGGCCTCTGTCAGTATAGATTTTTAAAAGAAAGTTGTTGTTTCTGCTTGCTTTGAAATTGCAGATTGTTAGATAGATTTTGTTTAAAATATTTGATAGTGGCAGTTGAGTAATTATTGAAATTTGGTGTC
Organism: Vigna umbellata; assembly: GCF_029865625.1. Taxonomy (NCBI): domain Eukaryota; kingdom Viridiplantae; phylum Streptophyta; class Magnoliopsida; order Fabales; family Fabaceae; genus Vigna; species Vigna umbellata. The sequence goes on from NC_142169.1 coordinate 27,663,589, forward strand.
AGGATACACAATTGCTTCTATGGGACCTGGAAATGGACGAAATCGTGGTGCCATTGAGGCGGCCAGCTGGTGGATCCCCAACTTACAGTACTGGAAGCCAGTCATCACACTGGGACAATGTGGTCCCATTGGGTACCTTGCAACCTGCTCCGAGTATGCGGGATGTTCCAAAAATATCTCCGTTGGTTGCTCACCGTGTGCATACTGAACCACTCTCTGGCTTGATATTTACCCAGGAATCTGTGCTCACTGCCTGTCGGGAGGGTCACATTAAAGTCTGGATGAGGCCAGGTGTTGCTGCTGACACCCAATCAACCAACTCTGAAAACTTGTTAGCTACCACTCTCAAAGACAAGCCTTCACTCTCAACCAAGATCACCAATTCTCCCTACAAACAATGACTTACACTGTTTGGTCCAACTTATTTTTAACTTTTCTTCTCCTGGGCCAAACAACATTTATATACAACTTATTAAATTTTTAAGCAACTTATTTTATAATGTAAATGTCTTCAAAAAAGTAGTTTTTAGATAAAGCTACTTGGAGCTTTTTTTGTTAAGCCTCCTCCTCCTCTCTGGGTTATATTTATTTTTCCTTTTTCTATTCTTTTTCTAAAACCTCATTTTGGACTGCTTTGTCATTTACTTTTTATGCTCCTTATTTTATTTTAGGCCCATTAATCTTTATCCTTACGCGTGAACCTTGCCTCTTTTTCTTTCTTAACTTCTTTTCTGAAACAAAATTTAAAAATTCTCAATGAACAAACAACTCTTGTTACACTTTTTATTTCCTTGCTAGAACAATCTAAAACTTCAGTCACGCTTCTTAATCGGAGAATTCCGTCACTATTTTTTATTATAGACTTTCACTAATCCTTTCGTCAAGGGCTTTTTCTACCTTTCCATATAGACACGTTTATTATTTTTTATAGTATTTATATATTAGTTGCTAATTAATATTTTTTTTGTAACTTGTTTTAATAATAAAGTAATTCTTGAGTGCTTTAAAAATAAATAGCATTTATGTATATATATAATTATCCGAGATTTTTTTCAGCCCTTGTTTAAAAGTAAAAGCGAAAATATAAAACTTAAAAGCAAATGTCCTAATTTGGGAGCTTAAGGGCGGCGGAATCGTGTTGGCGGTCGTTGTTGATAGGTTGAAATACATCTGATAAAGATAAAGTCACATCGTTTACAAATTCGAGAACATTAGCAAACTTCTAGGCTCTTTGTATGTTTGTAGTGTGAAGGAGGTTGCAAAGTTTGTCTTATATGTCTGCAACATTAAAGCCCAATTTTGAAATGGAAGTTACTTAAAAAACATTTGTTTTTGTTAGATGAGTTGGATCTAGGTGGTTTAAATCTAACTTTAAACTTTTTACTTTTATACCATTTATTTTGGGACGTGGGAAGTGTTTGAAATAGTAGTTAGTGTTAACATAAAGGACGAAAGTGCTTTTGTAAATATTGTTAGACTTTAATATTAATAAAGTATGTGACTGGAAAGTCTACTGTGGAGTTCCATAGCCATTCTACGGTGGCATTACAAGGGATAATTGCTTCCCTTCGTAAGTGATTTTCTATTGTCATTTAATATTTTTCATTATTTTTTATGCAAGGGGAAAAATAAATTACAAGGGAAATTTATGTGCATGTCATGAACTAAAGGTTTTTTTTTTTTTCAATTTTGGTGAGATATTAAATTATTAGAGGGAGAAGATATCCTTAGTTGGGCATGTCATGAAACTCGAATTGTTGAAATAAAGTTAAATATTATTTGTACACATATATTTGAAGATAAATAGGCTGAAATAGGATTAAAAAAGTTATATTTATACATCTATTTCCTCTCTGTTTTCCCTTGATGAAAAAATTAAGGGGAAAATGGAAAAAATTTAATGTTCAAACTGGAAGAAAATAAATGGATTAGATAGAACTTGTATTCTCCTATATTTATTTTCCTTTCAATTCCGAGGATTTGAAGAAAGAATTATAAATTTCAGGCTTTAATTACTAAGTTATTTTAAAATCTTATTTTAATTCAATTTTCCTTATTAAGATTTATGACAAATAAAAATAGTGTACTATTTATATTTAATGATCTGTGCCGAATTGCGAGTAGAGAAAAATGAGTGAGTGGAGATTATGCTTCTTCGAAATAGAAGGAAAACAGCTGACATTCATGCATTTACACATTTGCCCTTCTACATTATGTTTATTGTGAGAGTTGTACTTCCTCTGGAGTTAACGAAATTGGTGTTGCATTTGAGGAAACTTGTGTCGGACGTGGTCAGAACAGTGGTGGTGGTGGTAGAGTTCCTGTGATGGTCCTTGAAGGTTTTCAAAGGAGAATCGGTTTTCTATAACTATTATTATTTTTTTTTCAATTAATCATTTAACAATAATTTTTACTGGTTTTATTTTATTTCAATGTGATTTTATTAATTTTAAATTTTCTATTAATAATAACTTACATTTCATTTTTAATATAATTTAGGGTTAAATATGTTTTTAGTCCATAAACTATTGGTCGTTTCTAGTTTTCGTTCCTCTTTCAAAATAAGATACAATTTGGTCCTCATTCTTTTCGAAACTTTAGTTTTAGTCCTCGAAACTTTGGTTTTAGTCCTCGAAAACTAACCTCGAAAACTACCACATTTTTAACAGTGATAGTTTTCAAGGACTAAAACCAAAGTTTCGAAAAGAATGAGGACCAAATTGTACCTTATTTTAAAAGAGGAACGAAAATCAGAAACGACCAATAGTTTAGGGACTAAAAACATATTTAACCCTATAATTTATCCTAATTACATTTTATTTTGTATTACTTTTATAACTCAAAAATATACTAATATAATTTTATCAATTAAAATATCTTTTTATCAATATGACTTATTATATCATTCAACTAATTTTCATGAATTTTGTCACACCCCACTAAAACACACCTAAAAATTCAAAGTAGTGGAATCCATGTGCTAAGAAGGGAGTGAGCGTCTCAGTTAGTGGAAAACAGATGGCTGCAGGAGAGTGACCATTCGTTTTGGGTGACGGCAGTATTTAAGGCCAAATTTCAAATAATGTGCCACTTATCTTCATGTCTTTCTTCTTCTCCAAACTGCTGAAACTCTTGTCTCCTCCTTCTCTCTAAAATCTCCTCTTTCTCTCTAAGAAAACCTCACCATTTCTTCTTCCGATCACCTTTCAGGCACCGCTGGAACACTCCCTGCGTCAAGAGCTTCCGTTTAAACCGATCGGTTTGTAATTCTGAGCTGGTGAGTTTCTTTCTCGTTAAGCATGTTCATTTAGACTCGCATGCAACCCTCTAGTTCTGGTTGCCTGAGTGGGTAATATTATTCTCAGCGTTTCTGGTTTTCTGTGTGGTTCAGTATTCCTAAAACGTGGTCGTCGGACGTTAAGTCTTTGGTAGTAGGGAGCTCCAATTCTGCATAGTTGAGCGTTTAGTTACGTGTCGAGGTAAGGGAAGCTTATATAATTTGATTTAGATTGTTGTGTTGAATGTTTGTATGCTTGCATGATACGTTGTTTGATTATTTGATGAGTATGAAACATGATTGTACTGTTTGTTTGGATGTGTGGATGAACATATGATATACGTTGTGAACTGAGTGGGGATAGAGTTTAATCTTCAAACCGTAGTATTCTGAGCAAATATGATAGTAGGTTCGAGCATCATTAGCGAGCGTTCGGTTCTTCTTGGGAGTGCATGGTCTTACTTGAATTACCATGCGTTAGGGATAATGTTAAGAGTCTTTCTGTAATATTATATAGGAATATATAAACTGTGATTGAGAGTTTGTATTCATCGTTCAGTTTTCATTGAGCGTCCGTTCATATTAAGTTCTTCTTCTAGAAAGGATTTCGTTAATGAAGAGCGTATTATAATAGTAGATATGTATATAGGAGTGTTCAACTTAAGTGTAGTTCTTCTTTAGACTTCCTAAACAGTTTAGTTAATGTGTTATATACTACTTAAGGTTGTAGACGTTATTGTTCTTTTTCATTCAGAATAAGTGGTGGCTCAATTGTATAGATTTATATTCATTCGTTTTATGTGAGTTTATTAGTGATCGGTCTTGGATCAAGCGTTAGGTCTCAGTAGCGCTCGTTCTTGATAAGCACTTGGTCTTAGACCAACACTCGTTCAATAGTGTTCGATTTCTACAGGGCTCGGTCTTAAACCAAGCGCTTGGTCTTGTTTTCTATAATACATATTATTACCGTGTTTAGAATAAGAGTCTTCATTCAAACTTGATAGCGTTCATTACTCATAATTTCTCATCAGTATTAGTATCGTGCGTCAAACAGTGTTGGTCTTTAAAAGGTGTTTGGCCTAGAGTCTTAGTGCTTAGCCTAGGCTTCGTGACGTCCGTTTTAAACTCTTAGTGGTCTGTTTATTTAAGTTAATAAGTAACGCTCAGTCATGTTAGTTTCTAAGAAATGTTATTCCAGTCGTACTTACACTATGATGAGAGAATGCGATCGTAGTTCAGTTGAATGTATTAATGATGAAGTATGAGAAAATGTGAAAGGTGATGTGAATGAAATAGTTTGATTATGAACGAGTATTCCAAGGAGGAATATCTCAGAAAGTGATTATTGATTGATAAAGTATGAATGTGGGCAAAGCTTAGCGGGCGTTCATCTTGATATTCCATGATTACTCGTTCTCATGTAGAGAGGAGTAAGTCATGTGTGGGAATGGCAGGAGGTCCTAGTCCATAAGGTTAACTTGGACGGAACAGATCAACCTCGGGTGGCAGCTGTTGAGGATATCTCAGTTACTACATCACCCGGGTGCACGACAGAATTCATACAGTCCGTACAGTTAGAGTCAAGTGGTCATTATTTGCATACATTGATGTATGAATGATGATTTGGGTGTTGTTGGTTAAATTATGAATGTTGTATGTTGTTATTGAACAAATTAAATTACATAAGCTTACCATGTTTACCATTTTTGTCTGTATTGTACGTCCTATCGTTGTCCTGTTGCAATGATCATCCGTGTGCATGTGAGCAGAAGGAGAAGAGCTGCTGGAAGAAGTATTGGAAGATGCATCAGAAGTGAAGGCCGAACCTTAGGAACGTTCGGTCTGTTGTTAGCTTTAACTTTTGAAAGACCGTGTGATAATAGTGTATTTTGTACACCGTTCGGTCTAGAGGTATCGAATGTTCTGTTTTAAATTTTCCTGTTGTTAAGTAAGGTCGTTCGACCGTAATTGTATCTCATTTTAAATTAAACTGATTTGTAGTATTGTTAATATGTGATTACTCTCGTATATTGTTCTATACTGTATTTTTGGGATGTTACAAATTTCATTTTATTTATTTTCGTTTACATGAATTTCACATAGTTTTTGATTTACATTATTCAATCAAGTGTTGCAAAAAATCATTTGTTTTCATGAGCTAAGCTCCGTTTGAATGTAGATAGATGGAACCTTTTGTCAGCTTCTTGAAGAAAAAGTTATTACACAAACAAGAAAAAGTTACTAAAAGGATTACTAAAACCCACCTAAATAGGGATTACTAAACATGGATTACTAAAAGAGTTTAAAAACTTATTTGTTCACCTTTTGTATATGTTTTTGGATTATACTGAGATGATATGATACTTTTCTTTATTTATTTATTTTGAATTGTCTTTGGAGTTTAACATCATTTTAGTGTGACGTTTATTTATATTTGAATTAAAAAGATTGTAATTTTTTTATTTTAAAAAAATTTATAATTAAATAAAACAGTGAGTCAACCCATTTAACCTATTAACCTATGGTGCGTCGGGTTGAGTTCAAATTTTTTTAGCTGCTAATAAGTGAGCCGGATTGAATTGCTTCACTAAGTGACTAACCTGTATGAGTTAGACCAGATTAAATTGAAGGGTTAAATATGTTTTTAGTCCCTAAACTATTGGTCGTTTCTGGTTTTCGTCCCTCTTTCAAAGTAAGGTACGATTTGGTCCTCATTCTTTAAAAAAACGTTCGTTTTAGTCCTCAAAATTTTGTTTTTAGTCCTCGTTTTAGTCCTCAAAACGTTCGTTTTTTCGACTAAAACGAACGTTTTTTAAAGATTGAGGACCAAATCGTACCTTAGTTTGGAAGAGGGACGAAAACCAGAAACGGCCAATAATTTAGGGACTAAAAACATATTTAACCCTAAATTGAATTACCCGTTTTGAGAGTTAAAAAAAAACTCTTAAAGAACCGATATCTAACTGTCCAAAAGTTAAATTAGATATAGAGCATATGAAAGCAAACCCTTGATGATCTTCGATCAGTGTATTAAGGCAAATGCAGGGATAACACACTGACAACACATTAATTCTAGTGAAGAAGCCAATGTTCTAAAAGTTTTGATATATTTTTTGAAAAAATATATATGATAAAGTACTAACTTTGGAGTAAAAACAAAATTGGGCAAATGAAGGAATTGAAGAACATAAGGAAATTGCACCTTTTGATGAGTTATCAGTTCTAGAAGTGACTTGATTGCGGAAAATTCACCAACAGAAAAGCATCACTAGTTTGTGGTGTCATTATTTTCCAGAAAAGAATGGAGAAATCTTACTGCGATCATTGGAGCTGGAAAAAAGCATAAAAGTAGAAAAGGCAAAGCTTTATGTGGACATTTTTTGTGAAACAACTAAAAAGTTAAGTGTTATTGATACTAACTAACTTCACCCTTTTTATACCCTTTCACCATTTAGATCGAAAGAAATATACGCGAAGTTAAGGGAGAGAAAAAGAGCACATGGTTATCTTCAATTTGATGTTTTTTATAAAAAAAAAAATAGCTTTTATGAGATCTAAATATTTTAATAATTAAAAATATATTTGGTTAAATATTTTAAGTAAATGATTTATTAATTATAATTTAAATAATTTATTTTATTTTAAAATATTGTCTAATAATTAAGATTTGGTGAATAATTTCTTAGAAAAAATATTATTAGATATTATTATATTGTTATAAATTAAAAAATATCTCGATATATTATTAGAATAATTATATATTATTGTTAAATAATAATAAATGGAAATAATATATTGTATTTTTTTCTAAAAAGGTTAGATTTATAAATATATGGAAGAAGAATATTAAGGATGAGAATTTTAATAGACCTCGTGAAGTTAAGGAAGAAATGGAAAAATTTTAAAGGTTGAGTTTTTAAAAGAGTTAAGAAAAAATTGAAGAGGAAGAAGAATTTTACAGCAAGATGTTATAGTTGGTTACTAATGTAACAATTTAATTAAATTGTTAATAATAAATAGTTAAATTAGGAAGTAATTAACCCTCATCGTCACCTAAACTAAAAGTATGAGAAAAGAATACAAAAGAAAAGAAAGCGAAGTTGAGGGATACAGATGAAACATCACATCTTCAACATAAAACAGCATATATAATCTCAAGGCAACACGAAACCAAGGAATATTGGTTTTGCTCTTGATTAGAACATAGTTGGTCATTACATTATGGTGCTCTGAGTGTTCATATATAAACTAAACGAGTGTTTCATCCTACACCTCCAAGATCTCATCTTGTATCTCTAAAAATTTCATTTTTAACCTTCTGACATCTTATCATTATCTTACACTTTTAACTTTATAGAAAATTTTATTTTTAATTTTAATAAATATATTTTTATTTTCTTCTTTTTCTTGTTAAAAAGACTCTATATCACCTTAATAATAATTAAATTTAAAATTTAAATATTATTTAATATAATTTTATATTTTAATAATTATTAAAATATGATTTATGTTATAATAATAATTATATTAAAAATAAAAAATAAAATAATTAAAAATAAAAATAATAACAAAAAAGTAAATTATATTAAATAAAATATTTAATATATTTAAATATATTAAATTATATTAAAATATTAAATTAAATTAAATTAAATAATTATTAGAATTTAAATAATAAACAAAATTTTAAAACAGTTATTTATCAAATAACAAATAAAATTATATTAAATAAAATATTTAAATATACTAAATTATATTAAAATATTAAATTAAAATAAATAATTATTAAAATTTATATATAAAATAAAATTTTAAAAACCATTCTTTATTGGATATGGATATCCGATTTATAACTTATCGGATATCGATATCCCATTAACAAATTTTTCAAAATTTTGTTTTTTTAAAATTTTAATAATTATTAAATTAAATTTAATATTTTAATATAATTTAATATATTTAAATATATTAAATATGATTTTAAATATTATTTTTATTTTTATTTTTATTCTTATTTTAGTTATTATTTTTCAATTTTTTTAATAGAACTATTTTAAAAATATAAATTATATTTATTAATTATTAAAATATAAAAATATAATAAGTACATATTATAATTTTTATTTAAGTTTATTATTTATTAAATTTTAAATAAAAAGAAAAGTATTAACATATTTTATAGATTTTAATATATAAATAAGCTTTTTAAAATTTTCAATTTTATTTAAAATTTAATAATTATTTAATTTATTTTAATATTTTATTATAATTTAATATATTTGAATATGTTAAATCAAATTTATTTTTATTATTATTTATTATTATTATTATTATTTTTATTATTTTATTTTTATGTTTTTAATATAATTATTATTATAATATAAATTATATTTTAATAATTATTAAAATAAAAAATTATTTTAAATAATATTTAAATTTTGAAATAAAATAAATTAAATTATTATTAAGGCAGTGAAGATTTTTTTAATAAAAAAGAAAAGAAAATGGAAAAATAATTATTAAAGTTAAAAATAAAGTTTTGAAAAGTTGGAGGTGCAGGATGATGATGAGATGTCAGAAGGTTAAAAGTGAAATTTTTGGAAGTGTAGGATGAGATCTTGGAGGTGTAGGATGAAACATTCAAACTAAACATGTAGGGGTCTAGCTTTCTTAATGGGCCGACTCAAGAGTAAAGAATTAAAACAGTGAGTTCCTCCCTCCACCACCACCAAATACTCCCTCCACCTCCCCAAAATTTTTTAATTACAAAAATACTCTTTTTTACTTTAACTATATTTGTTTACTTTTTACTCCGACTTCTCTTTTGATCAATGTTGAATAATGTTTGTCATTGTCAAGTTCCAAACCTCCACCTTCAACTCCAATCAACCTTACATCATCATCTCCTACAAACTCATGAAACATACCCAAATCCTATCCCCACGGCTTGAAATGTTGCACATTATATGGATCAATACAGTAAAATCTCTTAGCCCCCAAAGGAAAGAGATTGTGAAAGTTACCATTAACTCCAACAACACCTTGTGCCCCTTGCCTCTGAGAAATCGAACACCATGAAGAGAACCCATTAAAGATAGCCCCTTTTAAACCTGAATCTAAATACCAAGATTTGCAACTCTTAAACTATGCCGAAAAGTTGGATTTTGAGGCATAAATCTCGAAGCCATGTTGCGAAGGTGATCAAGAGCTTCACTTCTGTGGTACCCATGATTTAGAAAAGAACCAAATCTAAACCAGAAAAAGGGGTGAGGGAGAGTTGAAGTTTTAGAGAAATTCAAAAACTCAAGGTCTATGCTGAACATATGAGAGTGGCAAAACATAGAAGGTTCAAAAATATCTGCGTACACGGAACTTTTAAGAAATCAAAGAATCTAAAAAGAGAGAATATTGAAACACACGTGGCCTATTTAGTGTTTCGGAACTACAACCATGGAAGCAAAACTTCATTACATTTGAAGAGCTCATGGTACTGTCCGGCGCCGCTACATCCACTGCCATTTGGCGCGAAACCGCAGACGCCTCGTCCTTCACCGACACGCCGTCGCCGTTCACTTCCGACGAAATCGCTCGAAACACACCGTTTCTCCACACGGATGTCGAGATCCGTTTTAGCTTTAACGGATGTTGACATCCGCTCACGGATACTCACATCCGTTTAGGATAATACTTTTTTTAGGGTTTATTACACAGTTGGGAAACACTTTCCCCACTTTTCCCAATGCACCTTCAAGCATTAGCAGCAAGATCAATCTCTAGCTGAGTTCCTTGCACCACCACTAATCTTTGTAACCTTCCAATAAGCACACCGCACACTGTGAAACACACTCACACCACCACCACACTGACAACAAAAGGTAAAAGTTAAAAAATATTAACCTTTAAAAATTAAATTTTACTGGAGGGCAAAACAGGAATGGGGAGGTGCTGAAAGTAGTATGTGGTGGTGTAGGGAGCAACTGCCATTAAAACATTCGTTTTGGGCTTAAAAAATCTTTCTTTTAGTATTAATATTTTTTTATTAAATTATTTATAAAATTATGTTTAAGAAAAAAGGACTCAATTTTTTTAGTATTAATATAATTTTTTTTGGATAAAAAAATCCAAAAAGAATCACAAAGAGAACTATGAATAAATTTATAAAATAAATAAGAAAAATGAATTAAAAAAATACCAGTGGGTGTTCTTTGAATGAATAAAATAATAATAATAATAATAATAATAATATAGATATAGGTAAAAATAACAATATAAATTTTTGGTTTTTTATTTAGTATTTAAAAATTAAAGTCACTAGATTGTATAGTTTTGAAAGAAAAATGTTTAAACTTAAAAATCTTTAAAATATGATAATTTGTTGAATTTCGATGGATTTAATTTGTTTTCAAAAATAAATATCTTAAAAAAAATTTGGAGAATGATAAACCAATTGACATTTTAATAATATAAAAATAATATATTATTTTATAAATGTTTACATAACTTATAGTATTAGTTACTTCAACGAATTTTTTTTTAAGATCAACAATATATCAAAAAATATTAAATGAATTAGTATTATTACCTATTGAAGAAAAATTATGTTAAATAAAATTAATTTCGATAATTTAATAAATAATTTAACATAAAAAAAATGTAAAGAAAAGGTCTCGATTTTTAGTTTGCTTTAGATCTCCGAAATACTTGAGTCTTGTTTTCATCTCATTTCATAATGAAACCATTAGTCTATCTCCCCACTTAGAACATAATCACATGAAATAAAAAACACTATAATATCAACCTAAAAAAATTAATCACTTGTCATCCAAACAGAAAAACCCATCAAATTTTACAATACCAACAAAAGTGAGTGGGCTTGTTTGCATAAACAAAAACTTGACACTTTCCACCTCATTACATACTCTTTTTAGTACTTTGTCGCATTTCTAAGTTAACCATCTTTTAAATAAACGGGAGAGATAATACGGTAAGCACATCACCTTAATTTAGCAATAAGACAAAACGAAAGCAACACATTACGATAAAAACAACAATTTACATCACACATACTACATTGGTAGCTGGAAAATCAACGTAAAAATAATATACGATGATGACGTATTTGTAAATTAAAAAAAAGACTATATGAAACATCTATTACTGTATATCAGACACTTAGAACATAAATTTGATGACGAACAATAATAAGTGATATGATATATCATCAAATCTTATTAGAATAAATTTTTAATTTTTTTTAAAGTTAATTTTAAGTATAATAGAACCTTACAAAAATATTACATATATCAATTTCGGTGAAGGATACTGACATCTATGGGACTTTGTAAGTGACATGTTAAAATGAACAAATAATTATTCATTATTGATGCTATAAGACGAGTAAACCGAGTGTTGTAACTCTAACATATAACCTATAACGAATTTAAAGTATATACTTCATTAATTTATAATTATTTCTTGAACAATTTTTCTACATAAACAGTGCTACAACATAAATTTTAATAGTAAACTAGTACGGGTACGTGCCTTCGCATGAGTCTATTATAGTATCAAAAACGAATGAATATGTTATGAAAGTAAATAGAAAATGTCTGAAAGCAATATAATGTTCAAATTTAAGATTAAATGTATTAAAATCCTACATAATATGACACAAATTATAGAAACTATGTTAACTGTTTGTTGATTTTGAACAATATTTATAAGTAACTTGATAATGAAGTGAATTGTGGAGTGAATTTAACGAAACGATAGTATTAATTGTTTATCAGCAGAATATTCTTAGGCTGGCTGCTTCATAAAAAACTTAATTTTATAAATATATATTAATATCTTTTCGGTAATTACTAATCTTAAAACTAACACTTATATATTAAAGAATATTTAACGATGTAAAATATATAATATTTAGACTAAAATATTTTTGAAAAGGAGCCTGAACTGTGAATATGATTGCTCAATCCATAACATTATTTTGTGCTAGCCTGGCATATTCGGGGACCTTCATTTTTGTCCAAACTCATACATAAAATTTTAATATTTTTTTCCCTTTTTTCTCAATTTTGTCATTAATAACGCTTACATATCTTACCTGATCTTATCAACGTAATCATTTTTCATTATTTGTAATACGACATTACCACGTAACCATTGACGAATTTTGATAATTAAAAACTAAAATAATACACTTAAAATTTATATATTTAATTATTATTACTAATACAATAAAATTAATATATAATTTAATATAATTATAACTAATAAAAATACACATATATAAGATATTATTTTTGTTCTTTCATATTCTTTAATTCATTTATAATTAAATCAAAACTAAATTTTTAAATATTGTTTTAATATAAATAGAAATAAATTTCAAATAATTAATATGAAACTTTTTACTTATAATTTTTTAAATTTTAATAAAAAACTCTCTAATTGAATAATTTAATTATCAATATCATATTTTTGAATATGTAAAAAATTTAAATTAGTATTGTTTTCATCTTTACAAATAACTTTCTCTTTATCACTTTTAAAAAAATATATATATTCTTTTATTATTCACCAATATACTTATTTTAAAAAGACAAATATAAGATTAAAAAATATTTTAATATAATTAATAAAAAATTAAGAGTTACTGAACAAAAATCTATAATATCAAAAATCAGTTATAAAATAACTCATAATACACTACTTTTTTTCTCTATGTAAAAAATTAATATAAGACTCATTAACTATTACATAAAAAAATTAGTATCGATGAGATAAGAAAGTTATATTTTTTTCTTTAAAAATAAAACAGAACAAATGAAAAATGAAAGTAAAAGTAATTTAGCTTGTATCTAATTTTATTTTTTCTTTCAAAAAGTAAAAAGAAAACATACAAGAATGAGAGATGAGTATATTTTATGAGAAAATAAAAAAAATACAATGGGAAAAACTATAAAATATTTTAATAAATATTTTTATTTTATTTTATTTTATTTTATGTTTTATTATTTATCAACATTTATGCTTTATAAAAGAAATAAAATATTCTAATTTAATTTCCATCCATTTTCAATATATATTACATATAATTTAAATTTTTTTTAAAATTAAAAATTCCTAATATGTATACATAAAAATAAAAAAATTTAAAAATTTGACGGACCGTGTCACTCCTTCTCCTAAAAGTTCCCGACTGCACGTGGCAGTATGAGTAGTTTAATGGCGAAAGACTACAACAAACCGAAAAAATTATAGAAAGTGAAAATTAATATTTTTTTTAAGGTTTAATCATTTAGAACATTCCTATTTTGTAAGGTTTTCTCAATTAGGTCCTTGTATTGTAAAATCTCTCAATTAAGTTCCTGAATGTGAAAAATTAGATCAATTAAGGACTTGCCGTTAATTTGGGTGGACGGCGTTAAAATTGAGCGTGCGTGGCAGGATGACATTACTGACGTGACAGTGTACGGTTTACTGAGTTGGATTTGTTTGATTTACAAATTAAATTTTATTGAAATAAAATGCTTCAAAACACAACGTTTAAATAAAAAACAATTAACAAATGATTAAACCTTTCCTAAATCAGAATCCATTTAGAACCCTAATTTAAAATTTGCAGAGAACCCTAAATTAGTTATCTTTGTATCGCATATGGTTTTTGCCAGCATTCTTGGTTTTTATCATAATTAGAATCTTTTTGAAACTCTAAATTTGAGAAATGGCACCTTTTTTTTGAACCGTAAGAAAATTCTCAATTTTCTAGGTTTCCTTCTTCTATGTGTGGGAGAATCACATCGAGAAGCTTCTTCTTTTCCCAGGTTCAGCTCGTGCAGATGCAGGCAATGACAAAACTCTTTCACTCGCAGATCTAGTATCGCGTTCACGCTACGAAAACCATTTGTACATGCGCCTGTCCCCTCACCAGCTTGCCAAATTAATTATGGTGGACAACTATACGTTTCAAATTCAAATTCAACTATACATTTCAAATTCAAATTGTTATTTTCTATCAAACAATTCAAATTAAATATTTTGTTTCCTTTTTTTTCTCACTAATATCTCTTCAAAATCAAGCACGTAAGTCAAATTCAAACTGTCATGCTCTTCAGCGTTCATAAGTGGTGCACGTTTTTATTTGTTAACTGTTTTTTACTTAAACATTGCGTTTTGAATATTTTTTGAATCATTTTATTTCAATAAAATTTAATTTGTAAATCAATTTTAACTCAACTGACCATACATTGCCACGTTAGTTGATCATACACTGTCATGTCAGTAATGTCATCATGCCACGCATACTCAATTTTAACGTCGTATACTCAAATTAACGACAAACCCTTAATTGATCTAATTTTTCACATTTAGGGACTTAATTGAGAGATTTTACAATACGAGGACTTAATTGAGAAAACCCTACAGAAATACGGATATTCTAAATGATTAAACCTTTTTTTAACTTAGAGATATTAAATCGAATCCCGGGAATTAAAGGTAGATAAAAAATAGTTTTAAATACACGTTTTACTTGAAAATAAATTAAACTTTGTTTTCAATTCTGTAATTTCTTTACTTTTATTTTGGTTTAATCATTTCGGACGTTTATTTGTGCATATTTGTATCAATTAGGTCTCCGTATTTTGAAAGAGCTCAATTGGATCCATTTTTATGTAGAATTGAATCAATAAAGCCCTTGTCCTTAAATTTTGTGGACAGCGTTAAATATGTTGTCTCGTGTCATGGAGAAGTAGCATCTCATAACCACGTGACACATAAATCAGATTGAACCAGATTTTGTCAAGTGTCCTAGATCCTAACACACATAATAAACCAGTTAAATTCTAACACATAATCATCCCTGCCACGTCAACTGCCACATCATCATTCTCTCCACAAAAACCCTAATTCCCTTATCTTGCCTCCATGCTGCAACTGTGTCGTCACCATCATCGTCCTGTGTTGCCGCAAGGTCGCCCCCTAATCCTAATTCGCGCCGCAAAGCTACCGTAACGTCCATCATAACACCGCCAAACCCTATCTCCACTACCTCAACCTCACCGTCAGCTGCGAGCCTCCATGGCCACCACTATCAAAAGCACAAATCGTTGTCATCTTCAACCATCACCGCAAATCCTCCATTGACGCCGCCAAACCCTAGCATTGCCACCATCCTCACCACCAGTCCTCAACAAGCCGCCTCCGCCACTACTCGCACCAGGCCGCACCACGAGAACCACTTTGTCGTCGCCGTCGCACCATTTACAACGACGAGATCATCTTCTTCACCATCAATAACCAGAAAACCACAAACAAATCTGCAGAAAACCAAGATTCGACCACATCTTAAATGTTGCTGCTGTTGCAGATTGCGAACGTTTTCTTCCACCTTGTGCAGCTCCAATCGCGCGAATCACCTGCAGATTAACCTAAGAGCGACCCACATATCTTCGTCCTCTCCATTGATGCACCAGAAACGAAACTCGCAAGTTCTTTCGTTCTCCATTACTTGCAAATCAAACGCAGAAATAGTGTATCAAATCACATAGTCAACTTCCTTCAAGCCAGAATTCCAAATCCTTTATCCTTCCTTGAAAGCAGCTCACGACACAAAATTCTCGTTCATGACGGTGTAGGAAGCCTTCCCCCTTCCCTTCAATCTGAAACTCTAATTTTGGGTGGAGAATGGGCTGACACGTGGCAATGCCTCATTGGCCACGTCCATCTAATCATTATGTCGATCACTTTATGTGCCATGTTGTTATGAAATGCCACTTCACCATGCCACCAGGCAACACATTCAACGCCGTCCACAAAATTTGACGGCAAACACTTTATTGATTCAATTTTACATAAAAAGGACCTAATTGAACTCTTTTAAAATACGAGACCATTGACACGAATCTACACAAATAGAAATCTCAAAATAGAAACCTTCAAAATGTAATACTTAAAGCTTTTTGTTTACCCTTGAAAGGTTTTGACATAAATAACTTTTTAGCTAACTTAATCACTTGATAAACTCCTGAAAGTGTAATGAAAAACCTAATATAAAATAATATAAAATATTTGACCAGTACAAAATTCACAAAAAATAAAAATTAAAAAAAAAACTGAAAATAAAATCAGGAGAAAAATGTATTTAACCATAAAATTAAGGATCATTGCACATGAAAAGTTTTGGTTGAATTTTGAAGTTTTCAGTTTTGCTATTTAAGTTTCAGAATTTATCATATTTGTCTGTCGAATCTTCATTGGCTCAATGTGTCGGTGCATTGTGTGTAGACAGCACACAGTTTAGCAAGTTGCAAGATTCTTTTTTCTAAAGTATTTATATTTTAAATATTATGCTTATATGAACATAAACTTTTACACAATTTTTCTTATAATTCAATTTATTCTCGATGAAAATTCCTTGAAACATGGTTCAAACTATTTATATATATTGAATATCTTAGCTTAAATCTATACAAATATAAAAAATTATTACTCACCTAAGTGAAAGAATTCAAACTCATATTTATTTGTTTGTTAAAATTCAATAATTTATTTTCTCGGAGAATACATATAATTGAAAAATTCCATTACTCGTCATTTTCCTAATCGTTCTTGCAACTTTTTCTTTCTTTTATGTCGCGGTAAGTATTATTTTATTTTCTTTTTTCTTGATACCTTTATTCGCTATAAGGAAGAGTACTATTCATTCACGAACTTAAATCTATTATATCAAATGTACATTGAAAATAAAAGCTATAAAAAAAAATTTAGTGTCAAGCCCAACTCATACTACACATATTCAATTTATTAAGATTATATTAAAAATGAAATTTCATGGATAAATGAAAACGAACGAAGAAATATATGAGAAAAGAAAAGGTCAATTTTTAAGAATTAAATATGATTTCATTCTTAAACTTATCATATATTTTTAGTTTTCGTTTCTCTTTCTTCAAATTGATTAGGTGTTAGGATAGTCCAATAAAATATATATGTAGAATTTAGATAATTAGGTGATCGAGTTATCTTATTGATCTTAAAAACACAATACACTTTTTAAACAATGACATATCATTTGTAACATAAAAAAAATTAACATATTAAATATATGACTTTTTAAAAGAAAAAAAGTCTAAATAAAACAACATTAGAAAATAGACAAAAACAAAAAATATATGATAATTTAAAAGCGAAAACAAAAAATATATGATAATTTAAAAACAAAAACATCTTTAACTTAATTTTTAATTTTTAAATTATAACAGGATTTCGATTTTAATAAGTTTGATTGAATTTAAGCACAAAAATAGCTATTAAATTCTTGACTTTTCTAACTAACCTTACCATGTAATTGAGCAAATGACTTTTTTTTTAAGGTTGATGGAACATATGGTTATGCAAATGGTTTTCTCTATTCTTTAATAATGTGATGATTTAAGTTTTGTGTGCTTTTATTTCTACCTGAAATTTATTATGGTTATAAATTCTCATATGTTTAGTTTATTAATTGAATAAATACAATACAATGGTTATGAGGGGTGTGGATTTTGAATTAGGCTTTTAGTTAAGTTAAGAAAATAGTGAGAATATATTTATTTTTCTTTGTAAAGTTAAGAAATATAATATTTTTCTATTTTCTTCTTCATTTTTCTATCCTTCTATTTTCTTTTACATTTTTCCTTTACGAGGGTCTCTTCCAAATTCATTACTCACTTTTGTAACAGTAGAAGATTTTAAGTCTTTTGAACCATTGAAAAAAAAAATCTTAACATCAAATTAGGAGAATTTTAGTTTAGTAAGTTCAGCTATTTCTTAGTTATAGGCAAAACTTATAAAAGAGGAAAAAAAAGTTTAAATTAAAATCCGAATGTAAATCTTTGAATTATTATTATTAAGATTTTATTTCTTGAAAGTGATTCAGGTTTAGGGATAAATTTCGGAGACTACAAAGAGTTTGAGGTGAGAGAAGTTAACGGATCGATGTTTCATTTATTCGTTTTATTGAAATTGAAAATTGTGTATATAACACACTATTTGCACAACCACGGAAAAACATATTTTTAACACCGTCATGTTTCTTTTCTTTTCTTTTTATATGTATATTTCATCTTCTTATTCGTCTATATATTTATCTATTCAACTTTTTATTGTATCTATCGTTAAAAATTCAATTTAAAATAAATTGCTAAAAATGAAAAAAAAACAAAATTAACTTTCGTGCTATTTCTCTATGTTGTACGGAATTAGATAATTTCCAAACCTATATTATAAAACAACTTATAGGGGAGAAAGGGAGTTCCGTTCCTACTATTAAACTGTTAGGTGTAATGTCTTTTTCTGTAAATTATACATTAATATTTGACAGATAATGAAAATATGTCTAGAACTATCTTATGACCACTCAAAATATTCTTTAAAAATTCTGCTAAACATTTCATAGCCATTTCATCCTAAAATATAATTTAAATAAACTATTCCAAACAGCCCTAATAATTTTCAAAACGTTCACTTTGTACGTCTTGTCTTGTGAACTTTTTATTCTATTAGCAATCTTCCTACGTTTGAAATCAACAATTTGAATAATTTTTGTATTGAACTTAAATTAAAGTGGTATATTTGTGTTATTTACATTACTATTTAATTGAGTAGGATAATGTTTAGGTACTTTGAATATATTTAAATGTCTTAATTTATAACAAATATAACTATTTTTCTTTAATTTTCTTAAATAATTTTAATAACTTATTATTAAATTCAAATATGTTTTATTGAGTTAGGTCTAAAATTACAATAGACTTCGTCAAAATCATTAATCCTTAGCTAATGCAAAATTAATTATTCGTCAAGTATCAAGAACTTCAATAATTTTTCTCCCTAGTAAAGAATGTCGTTAAGAACATATATTTAGTACACTAATAAGTTAAATTAATTGAAATTTATAAAATTAAGAGGTAACTATTAAATAAGAAGCATGCATGACTCCAAAATGTGTTTTTCAGTCATTTTCAATCAATAGGAGGGATTGCGTTAAAAAGATACATCAGGAAATATGTTGCAAACATTTTTCTTCTGTGTCATTTATTAAAAAACATTGTATCAAAATACTCTCCCTGATGTTTCCATGCGTAGAATGTTCAGGATTTTCTTTAATATTTCTAATTATCTTTTATTTTCCAAGTTGAGAAAAAAAAATATTTTCTCAGTCACAATTTTGTTTTCTACATTCTTTAAATTAATTTACGTATTTAGTAGAAAAGTAAAAGTGAAAACGACCAATATATGTTTACTGTAGAATGTAAATATAAAAAGAATTAAATGAGAAACTTTATAACTATTTTGTGAAAAATAAAAACAATTATTCTGATCCCAACCCGTTGACATCATTAAAGTCAGGAATCATAATAATTTTCAATTTCTATGTGTGATAGATATTTCTTTTTTAAAAATAAGATATGATAGGAGGTTATTTATTAAGAATAATTGAGGTGGTGTTAACAGAAAAAGCATGGTGTTGGGAAAACAATATGAAGATTCCTGGTTTTGGCTTGTTACGAGGGTAACTATAAAACAGTAGCCATCGGTCATAGAAGCTATTATAATGGAGGAAGCAGTTAAAAAAAATGTGTGATAGAAGGAGAAGTGAAACTTTGATGGGTTGACACGTAATGGGACCAAGATGACGTGCGGTGACAATCACATCACAGATAACACCTTCACTCGACACCATCTTCTGCTATATCTTTGGATCTCAATCTGCACTCCACACACTCCACACTCACTTCATAATCTTCTTTTTCTTCTTCTTCTGGTCCCCTTCCTTTTAGGCTCTGTTTCAGATCTACCCATTATATTACACACTGCAGAAAAGCACAAGATGAACAAGTAATGAGGTAGCCGGGAATGGAAAAAATGGGTGGGGCCCGGTTCAGCCGGACGGAGAAGGGGAAAAGGGTTCCGAAGAGGGTCTGGTTAAGCTTCCAAAAATCAATGGGAGTCCTCGTGGGTGGGAATCATACCTCCTCCAGGTTTTGCACTCGCTAATCTTCTTCTCTTTCTTATCTTTCGGCTTCAAATTTTTCTCTCTCAATTGAAATCAATCTCTCTTCATCAAACAACTTCAATGGACACCAAGGCTTTCTTCAATCTCCACATCCTCAATGCCTCCATCGCCAGGCGCGTCCTTCTACGCTCCATCCTCCTCGCCTGCGCCATCTCCATCGTCTCTCTCTACCGCGCGCAGTCGCTCTTCGATTTCGCTCCAATCGCAACCTACTTAGACTGCGTTTCCGGTTTCCACGGCGTCACTTTCCGCCCCGCTTCTCAATTTCTCCGAACCCACTTCTGGGTCCCGGTCAATTGCGAGAAAGACGCCAACTTGACCCTCACCGTGGTCTCCGAGCTCACCGGTAACCGGTTGCTCTACCCCGGAGCGAAGAGTCTCTTCGTTGGAGAAGGATCTTCGATGGCCGTCGTGGCAATGAAACAGTTAGGCTTCTCCGCCGTCAGCGCCGTCCAAACGCGCAGTTTCGAGCAGAAGGAGGTCCTGTACGAGGATTCTTCCTTCGATTTCGTGTTTTCCAGGGACCTCGACAAGGTATCTGTCCCTGCTCTGTTGGTTCTCGAGATTGAGCGTGTTCTTAAGCCTGGTGGGATCGGCGCCCTTATTGTAGGTAGCTCTGGTTCGCATCCCAATGATTTAATAAGGGCAGCCACCCCTGTTTCCTCTTTGTTAAGATCTTCCAATGTGGTGCATGTTGATTATGTCAATGAGCTTAACCTTGTTGTTTTCAAGAAAAGATATGACAATGCTACGTTTTACCAACATAATTTACCAGCTGATTGTCCCAGTCTCACCTTTACCAAACCCCTCATAGAGTTGATGGAGCCTCTTTTGAGTGAGAAACAGAAAGCACCACCTCCTGAGTTTCACAAGAACATTCCCTATTTGCCCAAGTTTGTGGATGTTTCAAGTAGGAAGAGGTTGGTGTATATTGATATTGGGGTGGGGGAGCTGCTTAATGCCAATGTCAGTGATTGGTTCCTGCCATCATACCCTATTGATCAGAAAGATTTCAATGTTTACTTTGTTCACTACAACACTTCCATCATGTTGTCCTACGTGAAGCGACCTGGTATTACCTTTGTTTATCACCCTGGCTTGGCTGGTATTGGGAAGGTCACTGCTAAACTTGGAACAGATGATAATGATGACGATCTGGATTCTTTCCTTGGGGAGGAGGAGTTTGATTTCCTTGCCTGGTTCAGAGAAACTGTGCAATATGCTGATTTTGTAGTCCTCAAGATGAATGCAGGAAATGTTGAACTCAAGTTCCTCTCTGATATATTTGAGAATGGAGCTATATGCTTTGTTGATGAGTTGTTTCTCAAGTGTCCCGAGAGGAGAGGTAATGATAAAAGTGCAAGCAGGAGCATGGAAAGTTGTATGGATATTTACAAGGGTCTCAGAAACAATGGTGTCTATGTCCATCAATGGTGGGGAGACTAAGTTGCATTGAATATCTTTCATTGTTGTTACGGTGTGCAAGAGAAACTGTGTTGTTACAAGTTTCTCTACGTTTCATGTGTTTGGACTATAGTCCAATTGTGTCAATTGTTGTTTTTGTTCAGTGAAAGTGTGAAGGATGCTATGAACATCCTAGTGCTTTTATGGTTGGGCACTCAATGCTAAATAAACAACCACTGTCGTTCTCGTTTGCTAATAAAACCTGTGATGATTTCGTGCTGCTGTGTAAGTTTTCTTTTTGGTTGTTTTTAGGTTATAATGGCAAGTAGGAATTGGTTGGCTCCTGACAAAACAAGCAGAAGGCACAATAAATAGGAATCATTTCTTTAGATGGGATCAAGGACAATGCCATCCTTCATCCTGTTGCCATACCGATTAAAATAATATAAAATCAGCAGCCTCAGATTCACTGCAATTGGAATCATTGCTTTTCCTTTTTGAAAACATAAAAAATGTTATCGTTTTCAATGTGGTGGTCTGGTTTTAGACTTCACTCAATCTTCAGTTTACTTTCCAATTACAGACAATGAACTGAAAACAGCTTTGAAAGACACAGAAATGCAGTATGGTCAATTGGATAAACTCTAACTAAGTCAGTGTGGTCAATTATAAAATAGATTCAGTTATAAACTTATAATTGAGGGTCAATTATAAAAATCGTTTAGAGGAATTGCAACTCGATAGTTACTAACCAAATCTAAATCATAGCCTGCATGAAATTTGCCATTACATTGTCACGTATTAACATGTATGTAATTAGTTTCTTAAAGCCTAATTCAGAATATTACCGATTAGTAGCTTAAACTGTAAATTGTAAACAGTTTTATACAGATATGTAGTATTTTAGACTTTACAGCCATATCTGTTCGTAATTAATGTCAAGATATGAGATAAAATTATGATCACAATTTAGATCCTTGATTTTTTTATGCTGTAAAGACAATTTTTGTGCTTGGAAAAATTTCACTCAATACTAAATATGCGATATGCAGTACTAGCAGTATTTCACTGTAACGACAATTTTTCCTTTTTTTTTCTTTTATTTATATAATTTATTTGTCAGTTTTTTATCCTACAAAATGAAAGAAAATGCATCTTGAGTTTTATAGTCTGTAAAAAGCTTTGGACCTCATCCACATTACGCATTTCAATTTTGAAATTATTTTTTCTAGGATCCAACGCCTCCGTTGAAAGGTCAATTAATGAAAAGCCCTACACCCAGAAAAAGTATTCAGTATTTTATATGACAATAAATGTTTAGAATTATGGATAAAGGACAAAACAACTATTTATTAAATAAAATATAAAATCTACAATGCAGAGTGGTCGTCCGTCAATCTACATTAGTTAAAAAAATAACGCCTTCAAATTTTACTCTTCCAGATCTGATTTAAACTAACGTATGAAAGTTGTACCTAAGACAAGTTTGTAAAAGAGAAAACATACATTAAAGATGTTATTATTCATACACCAAGTTATTAATGTTTTAGACAATAACATTTCTTTTATATATTACATTATTTCTTACCTATCAAATTTCTTTTTTTCTTCTCAGTTTCTTTCACTTAATTACATAACTAGTTATATGTTTTAAAATAAAGTTTGTGTTATTGTGCACATAATATTTCCAGAAAATAAAACATAAATAGAACTTTTTATGATATTGGTTTCATATAACAGTTTTAATCCATAACATTAATAATAATACCTTTTTTTAGTATACAGAAATTTTTACCACTTTTATCTTTTAAGTGATCGTTTATTTAAATTTAATTATTTTTTAAATTAAAATAGTTATTTTATCATCTTATTCTTTAAATAACTGTTTATTAAAATTTAACCATTTTTTAAAAATAAAATAATTTCTTAAAAAAAAAGATACACGTGTTAGTATCTAAAGTATTACTTCGATAAATCATTCATCAACTCATCACGATATTTAGCAGGGCTTTCATTTTTGTTAACGAATTTATTGACAAACGCATGGTTAATTTTTCAAGTGAATACTCTTAACAAACAAATATAAGAGATTAGTTATTACTTGTCATGTCAAGTTGTAAACAAAATAACAACTGAGCGTATCCCTTAACATGTTAATTTCGTAAAGTATTTCTATTATAGAAGAAAAAAAAACTAAAAGACAAATCTTATTTGAAGTACTAATTTTTAATTTGAAAAATAGAAACTGATGTACACCTTAAAACACCAAAAGACTATTCAACCAAATACAAATAATTTGCAGGTATAGATATCAGCATTCCCACACAAGTAGAAAAGAAAAGACACATTTAGTATAGCCCAATTCGCCTTTCTACACCTAATTTAATAGTCTCTTACTACCCTTTTAGTTCCTTTAACCATGAGATGCCAAACACACCCACTTCACCCGTTTACTACATAGGATTAGAAACTTCTCTATACATACCACAATGACAAAATATATTTAATGATATAAAATGATATTTAGAAGACCAGAGAAACAAGCTCATTGGAGGCATTGTCTGGTACAAGTTATGAGCAATGCCAGCCTGTCGTTCACTTTGAATCACAAGTATATATAATTCCATTTTCCTTTGTTTTTGTGATTATAGGAAAATAGAGAAAGTAAGGTGAAACCATGAAAATAAGACAGGGGTGATGTTAAAGTATAACAGTTGAGCTGTACAGGAAGCTTGAGGAGTTAACAATGTATCTTGTATCTTCTTCTTCTTCACTCCTCAGACCCTACCTTTATCTCCAAAAGCCTCTCCACTGGTTGTCTGCAAATTGGGCATCTATTTGTCTGGAACCTCAAAACCTTCGCACATCCACTACACATACACTGAAAATAGAAAACGAATTCAAGGTCTCAAGTAACAAATAATTAGTTTTTAACATTTAAATTAGGCTAAATGATCACGACTTTGCGAAGAGCCCAGGACTGAAAAGTGACAGACTGCTGATCATAGTAATTCTATCAACAAATCAAAGAAAAATTCATTCAGAAAGGGAAACTGTAAATACCATATGGCGGCAGGGATGAACAATTGTATCCCGAGGCTCCGACAAACAGATGACACATTCTTTTCCTTGGTCACTCTCATCCAAGTCAGCTTCTGCTGAATTTCCAATGCCATATATCTCCTGCAGCTCATACCTCATTCCATTCACCCACAAGATCTGCTTAATAACTTTCACCCGGAACTCTCCTTTCTCCTTCTCAAACACTGCTTGGGTAATCTGTGAGTTTGTGTTACCAGATGCTGGAGTTCTATCCGACTCATCATGATTACCAGGGGAAGCATCTGCCTTTACTGCTAGAGGGTACACATCCATATCACCCACTTTCAGTAACTCGGATTCCTCAAAAACAGAAAAATCAATACCAGTTCCAGATGGCTGCCTAAACTTCTGGCCAAGACCTTGCTCAAAATTCACTGTCACCGGAGCAGGATTGTTTTCCTTCACTGGTGTGAGGATGGAGTCTTCACCTTCTTTTGCAAAGAAATAAATGGTGACGCTGTAAATCAGATAAAAAGAAACACTACCTTTAGAACAAGTACATGAATAATAATTATAGTACAAAATATTCACACGCATAACCATCGATGACAACTGCCCCCTTCCACCCTGCCTAATGTCACAAATGCGCATTAGCCTTTACAAGCCCTAAATATCAAACATGTAGCAAAATTTGGGCCCATAAGCTCCACAATACTCCAAATCTGAGTATAGAAATAAAACTACTTATACTAATAGTGACATTTTCACGAGTTTAAAGTTTCTTATGGAACATTGGTAAGAACTAAGACGCATAAGCGAAATATGCATTAAATTAACCACTCAGATATCTTACAGAAAAATAAAAAAGGTACTGTTTCCTACAACCATAATTTTAAAATTGCAATAAATGGAAGTAGCACCTCAGTCTTCCATTATCTGTCTCCCAAAATTCGAAAGTAGAACTCCAATTTAAATATAAGGGTGGAAAAGGATAAACAAAGCATAATTAAAGATTATGTTCGCATTGTAAACTACCCCAAACAGCACAAAAACCTAAACAATCAAACTATTCTGCAGCTACCACCTCTTTTTTATATGGCTTCATTCCATTCTCCAACAAAAGCTAAAATTAAAATGAAACGAACAATAAACTCCAACCCAGCTTTGACAGCTATAACATATAAGACATGGAAGCACAAAATGATTAATAACTAAAATAACATAACTCTAGGATAATTTTAACAAAAAGAAACATGTGAGAGATGAAAACATAAATACTATTTGCACATACACTAGCATTTTCAAGTCAAATAGCTAATAAAGTGTCGTGGTGTAGAAGCTTAAAAGCAAACACTGCTGTTGCAAAATAACAACCACAAGGAAAAGGAGAGTAGTTGCCTGCTACACAGATTCACTAATTCAGCACACAGCAGTTGCTGCTGCAAAAATCATGGGAAGAGAAGTATAAAAATGAGAGGAGACAAAAGTCATTCATGGGCCACTCATGTTTGGCAATGGCAGAGGAAAGAATGAGAGATGCTAAGGCCAAGGCCTAACAAGAGGGAAAATAACAGCGCATCCCCGCTCATTTCTGCTAATTATTTTTGAGAGGGGGTGTCTTCTGTAGGGTTTTACAGAGTGGGTCACGCATGACCCAACCTGGTTTTGGGGACATGACCAACTTCACTGCCAAACCATGATTCATGTGATTCTGGAGCAATACAAGCAATTTGCTTACAAGTCAAACCCAAAACCAATTCAACCCTCAATTTTATAATAATCAAATTATTCAGTTTGCAATGCAAATCATGCTATACTTACTATCATTGATAATATACTTCATTTGATCACGAACATTACATATAAAGACTTTTTTCTATAAGCTTAGAGGATTGGACTAGTGGCAAAAGGTTTGGGTAATTTGAATGAGTTTATGTGGTCAAGTCTCATCGCCACCATTGTAACAGGATTTTCTACAAGTTAATTAATGTTACCCTTTTAATGATGGTTAAAAGAAGTTAATAAATTATCATCTATTCAGAAAAGTAGTTGCGATTTTGCCAATAATGGTAGTCAGTTTGAAAGCAAAGGTTCATTTTGTCTGAAAATTAGCTTATCAATAATGTTATTCCTTCTATTATCACTCAGGCAATCTGTGGTAACAAGATCTCAAAGTGTTCAAATTGATTCTCCATCTAATCAAAGGTAATCGAGTACACACTTGGTTTCATGTTAAATTCTTCATACTGACATTAAAATACTTAGCTAACGTGATTGTAAGCACATTTTCATATTGATAGTTTCCCGTTGAATAATTGATTCATGGTCCAAAATTGATTGGTTGAAGCACAATACGTAGCATTTGCGTTGGATAAAAAAATTGATACCGAGTTTTATGACCAACTTACTTACTTACTTATAGAATAAATACGTCCAATCCAAACACACATCACATCACTTCAATATCAATTTTAGCCAAAATCTACTTTGTAAAATCAATTTCATTCAAAATCAATTTTTCCAACACACTGAAACCTTGAAAGACACAATTACCCATTACAAAACTATATCCACTCCTTCGGGAAAAAAAAAACTAGACATCTAAAGCATGAACTTATTTAATGCAGTTACCTTTGAAAAATTGCAGTTACCCCTGCATCATATTCATATGTATGTTTTACACCTTACAACACTAACCGGACCAGTGTCCATTATGCTAACCAGCGGGTAACCACAGGATCGGATGTTGGTAAGGTGAAAGAAAATAGTTGCCATAACACTCCGTAAAACTCAAGCTACCATGAGAGCTCAAATGAACGAGCCTAAACAATACAAAAGATGAGACAAGCAAGCATGTACCATTCAAATAATCCCCCACGCAAGCATCATTCCTATAAAAAAAATCACTCGCTTGAGGATAACTCCCAGTAGCCTGTAAAATACTCAAGATATATTAAATAGCAATTAAAAAGAAAAACCCTGGTTGAAGTTGGTTCCATATTCTTTTTAGCTTCTGATTGCTTGTGTATAACAGAACCCTGCTTAATTGCTCACGCAAAAGGGAATGCTACTTGCTACTAGCTTTGTTCGTTCTCAGTTCAATTATTTGATGAATAACTAGAAGCTAATTAGTAATAAAATCCCACTCCCAACAAGCAAATGACGGCATCCAAAAACCCTACACCCGACAATCTCATCTTAGTGCAATATAAACCGCACGCAGATAGCTTATCACAAAGAATCCAGATCTTCAATTCGAATCAAAAAACCCCTTCGTTTCACAATTCCGATGATAACAATACATTAAGCAATCACAAAACTAATATTAACGAATTCTCAACAAAACATACCTCCCAGAAACGGTGGCATCGAAGGAAAACGAGATAAGGAAGTGGGAAGAATTTCCCTCATCAGGTTCAAGCCTAAGACTCTCTTTCCTGATATTGACATCGTTCCTTATGGTAACGGCCTTCTGGTGCTCAACAAAAGGTGCAGGGTTAGGCATCACGGGTCCACAAGGGTAACGCCCTGGAATCCAGGCCGGGTCCATGTGCAGATGGTGTTGATGTTGATTTTGTGGATGATGATGTTGATGCTGTAGATGATGATGTTGATGCTGTTGATGATGATGCTGATGAGGCATGGGAGGCGCCGGAGGGTAGTAACCGGGGTAATGGTACTGCGGGTAATGCAGGGTAGGGTTCGGATAAGGTGCGGCACCCTGGTACACAAATGGATTCGCGGCGATCTCAGGCTGCGGCGTCACCGGCGGTGGAGGCGGCGGATGACTCCGCCTTAAAGCTCCGCTGTGCCGGCGACGGTGGTTGGCACCGCCGCTTGAGACGTTGCCCATGAACGAGAGGAAACAAGGAAACAAAAGCCCCAATTTTGGGTTTGGGTGGTTGGATTGTCCGTGCACCCCCGGAGGTGGTGGTGGTTTGGCTTTGCGCTCTTTCTTTCCCGTAATAAAACTGAAATAAAGTTGTATTAATTAATAATTAAACAATTTATTAATTGATATAAAAATAAAAAAGAAAGGAATGAATTGAAGGGTGAAGCGAAAAGTTAAGAGTTGAAAGGGTAAGAATAATAAATGCGTGGAGAATTGATTTTCGAGATATGAAGGAAAGGAAAAGAATAGAAATTGAAAAATAAAAGTAAATACAGCGAAATTACCAGAGATATTAGATGGCGCGCATGATGGAATTTCTAAATTTCTCATTTTTTTAAAATATATACAGACAGAGACAATTTTTGTTGCCACATTATTAGCAGTTGTGAAATAATTTTTATATTGTTTTAATAAATAATTTTTATATTGTTTTAATAAATAACTTTTAAATTTATCTTAATCTTGCAGTGAAATTTACATCTATATAATACAAATTTATTTTATATTTAGTTAAAAATTTTAAAATATTTTTTCATATATAGCACGAAAAAGGCTCATGTTCTACGTAGTTGTTGATGTTTTAAGATGATATATACTATAAGAATTAGTTAAGTTTTCTTAATATGTATTTTCATCCTGATACGTTGTTCTTTAAGGGTTTAGAAAATTCAGAAAGTGAAAGATAGGTGTGTGTATCTGATTGGCTGATCGATTTTTTACGGTAGTATATAAGCAAAATTTTCAAACGTTGAGCCGCTTTTGCATGCACCTCTTCTCTCTAGATTATTTTTGAGTTTCTCCTCCTTCTCTCTACAATTCTCTTCCTTCTCTCTAGAAATTCTCAATTCTTCTTCTTCTTCTTCTTCTTCTTCTTCTGATCATCATCTAGGTCGTGTTTGAATTCTTCTTTGGTGGTAAGAAGTTATTTTTCATCAATCAAGTTGTTGTGTGAAGTGGGTAAGTAAAATCATTCTTCCTTTTTAAGTTTCGGTATTTTTTGGAACATGCAAGCATTGTTCCGCTTGCATGTGTTCTTCATCTATCTCTCTCTGAACCTGTTTCTGTTTTTTATCCTCTCGTTGGTCCATTTTTATCGATTGGAATTGTAGTAAGTTACTTTAGAAGTGGTTGTTGGTTAGTCAAAGTGGTGGAAGCTTAGGAAGTACCTTGTTTATTCAAGGTAAGGGAAGCTAGTGGTTTAATTATATTTTTCTGTGTTTAGAATTGATGTGTGAATGTTTGCATGTATGAAAGATGGTATGTTTGATTGAATTGTATTCAAATTTTGTGTTTGGCAGAGACATGTGAACTGGATTGGAGTTCCTATTGTAGAACTTCGGTTAGTCTGGGTGGGAGAAGAGAGTGTGTGAAAAGGTGAGTAGTGAGCAATGTGTAATAGGTTCAATGGAATAGGTTTAAAATAACTTAGAAATCACGTTTAGAGGGTTAAAGATTAAGGAAAATATCTTATTTTGGTTTAAGAAATGTTATTCAAAGATTTGTTCTGTTGACCGTTCGGCTGTGTTACGTACTCAGTCATTAACTGGGTTTGGTCTATTAGCAATATTATCCATTTATGATCGTTCGGTCTAAATCACAGTATTCTAATATTAAACTAGTGGTCGGTGGATATAGTATCCAATAACCTATAAGTACTCAGTTTAGTAGAATATTCGGTATAAGTTTTAAGAGTTTCAGTGTAAGTTATGAGTGTTGGTTTAAACTCTTTGGGTTGAGCTAAGAGCCTAGTAGTTGGTTTCTATGGTGGTCAGTCAATAATAGTGTTCGGTCAGTTTCCTTCTGTTTTGCCTATTATGAACCATTTGGTACTCTCGGTTGGGTAGTGTGAAGGTATTCGGTCTCCAATGTTCACATGTTTTCTCTTTATTATGTGAAAATTTAATTGATGAATGATTGTGTATGTTAAGGATTGAAGATTTATACTTTCAAATATTGTGGAAGAGAATTTCAAGGAGGAATGTCTCATGGATGGTTGTGGAATTGTAAAGTATGAATTTGGGTATGTTAAGCTGACGTTCATCCTGATATTCTGAGCTACTCATTCTCAAGTAGAGAGGAGTAACTCATGAGTGAGAATGGCAGGAGGTCATACAGCCTCAGAGTGCCGAGGTAGGTAGTATGAGATTAACCTTGGGTAGTAGCATGATTGGTGTCAGCTTTTACACTACCACAAGTGCAAGGACGACTGTAGCTACATATTCATACAATCCGGATAGTCAAGTCATAGTGTTTGGTCATATATATATTTATATGAATGATGATGTTTTGGTTGTATGTGATGAATTGTATTCATTGTTGTATGATGTACCGTTCGGTTTCATATAGATTGAACTTGCATGAAATACATATATGTGTTTATAATTAAATTATAATAGCTTACCCTATTTTCTTGTTCTGTCCTGTCTTGTCCGTTCGGTTTTCTTTTCCCTTGCGATGATCATCCTATGGATGTGAGCAGAAGGTGATGAGTGTTCGATGGAGCAAACATTGGAAGGAGAGGATCTGTTTCTTAGGATAAGATCGCTTGGTCATCGGTTGGGTATAGTTTTAGATTTGACCGTTCGGTCAATAGATTTAGTTGACCTTTTGTAAGCCGTTCGGTTTATACAAGTTGTTGTGTCACTGTTCGGTTTATGTCTATACTTTTGCATCAGACTTATGTTGTTCTGTAAAGTTTATAGTTTAATGTTATTTTGGATAATTGTAAGGTTAAATACTCTACTAACTCTCCATAAAGTGTTCTATCTTATTATTACATGTGATTAAACTAATTAGTCATTATATGGATATGTGCAATGTCAAATTAGCATTGGTTTTGTGTAGATTGCAAAACACGTTTGGTTAATTGGTTCACACCTTGTTAATGGAAGTTTATCATATTTCATCTTCAATGAAAATAATGGCGTTTTAAATGGGAAAACGAAAACGTAACAGCGTTCCATTTTTGTCACATAATTAACAAAATCAAAACATGATCCTTATAATGTATTTCCATGTGTACCTAAACTACATTCTCATTCACACTTCTCACTTTTTCTTTTTTTATTTCATGATGAGAATCTAATTTTGTTCTCTAAAATACTTTCCAAATTCTTATTTCCTTCACACGTAACTTTAGTACTTTGCACTAGTTTTAGATAACTTTAATGTTAATCTTGGCACATTTAATTACAAAATGATAAATATTGCAATAAAGAAATGAAGGCAATATATATTTCTTATATGAGACACTGAAAGTTTCTTTAGGGTAATTTAAATTATGCATGATTTTCATTAATCTCTTTCCTTATCCATCCTTATGACAATTTCTTCATTATATAAATTGTAAATCAAGATGCTATCCTCAACAAATTACTGGGTTTTTTTTTTGTCTTTTATTCTGATTCTGGCGTTGACTCTAAAATATGTTGGTAGTTTGGTAAAAAATTATTTTAGGAAATAAGTTCGCATTATAGTTTTTCTTATTAAATCCACATTAACCTTTTGAAAAAACAAGGATTAACCAAATAATTAAAATAAATGTTTAAAATTAGTCGAGTTTCAAATTTTGGTCAACATGAAGATGTATCTCGTTATATATATATATATATATATATATATATATATATATATATATATATATATATATATATATATATGGGATAATCGAAATTAAATTCTACTGAAGATTATATTTATATTAAAATAATTTAGAGTTAAATATATTTTTAGTTTCAGACGTCAAATTGAAAAAAATAAAATATCACTCTTGAAAAATAATACATAAAATTTAAAGTAATAACATGACTTGAGACAAAAAATTTAATTTATGGGATATTTATATTATTTTCTTTTTGTCCATTTAAATTAATAATAACATGACTAATATTTAAGATACTTTAAATAATCACTACTGACTTTAGTCTATCTAGATAGACTCATTTGGACAAAATTCCAAAAATAGGTATAAAAGTGAGGTACAGAGATTAAAATTCCATTTATTGTTACATTTAATACATAACACAATTTTAACTTAAGCATTAAAATATTTTTACAAACACTCATCTCTCATTTAGACTAAAGAAGATAAAGTTATATTAGATTATAATAAGAAAAAAGATATTAAAACTAACATGTTTAGCATCTTTCATATGGTTTAATCCTATTAAAAAAAACATCTGAAACCAAAATATTTACAAAAATTCTATAGTTTAGATCTAACATATGAGTTTCTTTTTAAAAATAATATTAATTTTGAATATAAGAAAAAGAAGAAAATTAATTCTTAATGGATCACAAATTTAAATGTTTTTAATTTGTTAAATAATTATATATAAACATTTTAAGTTTCAATAAACTTAGTTTATATAAAAAAAATTATACAATAATATAAGACGTTGAAATCATTGATTGAAAAATTATATTTAATTTCTTTTGATTAGTTAAATATGTTTTAGAAGTATATAATTAAGTTAATCTTTTAATTTTGTTGTACAAAAATTAATTTAAATATGAATCAAAATAAACAAAATATCTCAATTTAAAGTAATAAATTTAATAATAAGTTTATGGATTTCTTTGTTACATGTTTATTTTTTTTAATATATGATTTAAATTTATATTTAAAT
Organism: Vigna umbellata; assembly: GCF_029865625.1. Classification (NCBI taxonomy): domain Eukaryota; kingdom Viridiplantae; phylum Streptophyta; class Magnoliopsida; order Fabales; family Fabaceae; genus Vigna; species Vigna umbellata. The sequence goes on from NC_142169.1 coordinate 27,696,897, forward strand.
TTTATTAATTAATTATTTAGTTTTAATAATATATAATAAATATATATTTAATAATTATAAAATAATTAGTGTGAATTTTATTAAAATTAATCTAATATTTTGATATTTTGACATTTTGACTAGATTTTATAATTTTTTTCGTCTTGGGAATTTATCCCAACGTTAATCATGATATAATGAAATATTCATATTAATTATACTAAACGTCCATATTATTTATTTTCTGATTGATTATTAACTTAAAATATTGTTATTAAACTTCACATATTATATTAATATATACTTTTCATTTAGTTTATATTTCACTTAAAAGAATTATGAAATAAAAAATAAAAAAATGAGGTTAGTATTTGAGGCTAACTCCACCCAAATTATATCCCAATCCTTTCACATAAGGCTTTTAGAACTAAAACTTTAAAAAACCTCCAATTAAATGGACAAAAACAAAACAAAATCCACTTTTAAAGAGATTCAGAGTTAACCTATGAATCATGAACCTAAATAACAACTATATCTCAACTTATTATAATAATAATAATAATACATAAAAATGGAAATGATTGCTTATTATAACAATAATACATCAAATATAGAAATTACATAAAAAATAAATAATGTATTCTATTTTATGAATTTTAAATTCTGGTGTTATGTCACACATGACATTAGAACCATGTTAATAGATGACAGGGATGAAATGTGACGCTAAAAATAAAATCCAATATAAGCTAAGATAACCTTGACACATGCTTCTCAGAATCTTTGAAATTGGTCAAAGGGGTTAGTTGCACCAATATGCATTAGTTCTAGTTTGAAACCAAGTCATCTTCTCTCCTTTTCCTTTCTTCTTTTCCTCTTCTAAAATTATTCTGGGTTTATCCTTATACTCTCTTTAGAGTTTCTTGCTAGTTCTGAGATCCTCAGATATTCTGGAAGTTCCTGTTGTATCCTGGGGGACTTGCGCAATACACCGCGGATAAGTCCTTAAGGACAGTGACTCTACACGCCTCAGGAAATTTTGTTCGTGATTATATCAGTTTTTCCAACAATCTTAAGGACTTATGGCTGACATCAACAATTCAATCTTGGAGGTTCAAAACTTTGCTTCTAAACTGAAAGGTATTTGAGAAACCACTTTCATATATACAAGCTACTGTCAAAAGTAAAAAAGGTATGAAAGTTTACTTTTGTTTATTGTATGATGATGTTTGAATTTTTGAATGATACTTCTAATCAAAAATAAATGGAATTGATTATTGCGTATTAATATGTTAATATCATTTTGGATGATTGAATTCTATAATGAATTCTACAATTAAATTCACATAATTAAATTCTCGTAATTGAATTCCATAGTTGAATTCACGTGATTGAATTCACGTAATTGAACTCTGCAGCAGAATTTTGTAATTGAGACTTCTTTATTTAGGATATAATAAAGTTAGGGTTTTGTTCAAATTAGAAAAAGGAAAAGAAAAAGAGAATTACGTTTGAAAGAGGTTGCAGCGTTTTAAGATAACCTTAGTTATCTTCTTTTGGGCTTCAGATTGGGTTTGAAATGTGGAATTTTTTTTCCTTTTTCCACTTGGTTTCTTTGCTTCTCTCACGATGGACCCGGCTTTGGGGGAGTCAGACCTAGCTATGAGGGGTCATTTTTCTTTTTCTGGTATCGTACAAGTCTCGCGCAAGGAGAACTTTCTCCTCTCCTATGGTAACGCGGCGTCTCTTCGTGGCGGTAGGTGTGACCGCCACAGCATCGGGATCGTGGAGGCATGCTTCTTCAGAGAAAATCACGATGGTGATCGTGGCGTGTCGAGCGAATTGCGTGTTCCTCTTGCAAGCTTAGGTTTTCGATTTGTGGTTACATTTCGGGTTTCATTGGATTTTGGGTTTTCTCTGTTTTCATGTTCGATTCTGATCTTGGGGGTTTCGATTCCTGTGTGAAGAGCTCATGTTTTGAATGCATGAAGATGGCGACGGCAGCGCCCCTGATAGGCGAAAGCAGCGGCGACGTCGAGTTTTGGGTTCATTTTCGTTCTCTGATCTTGGGGTTTCCTTCTTGGATTTTTCATGGAGGAAAGACCAGGTTTGGTGGCACAGGTGCGACGTTCTCTCCGTAGCAGTGTGCGCCGCAATGGCGGCCCTCCGCGGGTTTGAGGACGCTCTTGTAACGGTGGGAATCGCGGAAACCCCTTGGTCCAGAACTGACGACGGGTTGAGTGCGTCAGTGTGGCGGCAACGACGTGAATCTCAGTTTCTGGAATCTCGTGTTCTTGATCGTTTTGGGGTTTTCGTAACTTTGTGTATTTTGATTCGCGATTGGGGGTAAATTCTTTCCTGTTGATTCCTAGCGTGTTTTGGGTCTGCGTTGATTAGCAGAGGGTCTTCCTTTTCCTTACGGCGGTGAGAGTCCATGATGGCCACTGGCAACGTGAGGACTTTGGGTTGCTATAGGTTACACCTATCGGACTTAAGGTCCATATCGAATTGGAACTACAAATTAATTTGGTTTAAAAGGGAAGGATAAGAGTTTAAAGGAAAGTAATGAGATGATTAATTAAAGTAATAAATGATTTATTATTTGAATTAATATTGAATTATATTTATTTATATTTTCTCATTATTTGTTGAGTATAATCTATTCATGATGTTATTTTTGAATGAGATAACGGTGAATGATAATGTTAGATAGAGAATGATAAGAATGAGAATGATTCTTGTTAGAACTAAATAAACTTTGAAATGAAAGACATGGGTGAAGCCAATGTGTTTTTAGGTATTAGAATCATAAGGAATGAAGATAGTATATTACTATCCCAAGAACAATACATTGAGAAACTTCTTAAGAAGTTTGGATTTTATGACTTAAACCAGTGAGTACCCCTTATGATGCTAACTCTAAATTAATGAAAAATAGAGGAGAATCATTATCTCAGCCTCAGTATGCCCAGATAATTGGGAGCTTACTGCACTTGATGAGCTTTTCTAGACCTGATATTGCTTATGCAGTAGGTAGACTAAGTAGGTACACTCAATGTCCAAATCAGGAACATTGGGATGCACTTGCTAGGCTTATGAGATACTTAAGAGGTTCAATGGATTATGCCATTGAATATAGTGGATTTCCCGCTGTACTAGAAGGGTACAGTGATGCTAACTGGATCTTTGATTCAGATGAGACAAAATCCACTAGTGGTTATGTATTCACTCTTGGGGGTGGTACGATTACATGGAGATCAGCCAGACAAACAATTATTGCAAGATCAACAATGGAGTCTGAGTTTGTCGCTCTTGAGATGGCTGGTAGTGAGGCTGAGTGGTTGAAAAACTTCTTAGCAAACATTCCACTAGGAATGAAACCAACCCCATCTGTGTCAATACACTGTGATTGCCAATCGGCAATAGCTATAGCTAAAAACAAAAATTATAATGGAAAGAATAGACATATTCAATTGAGACACAATTTGGTGAAGCAGCTGCTAAAGAGTGGAACTATTTCCATTGACTTATGTGAAGTCAGAACGGGAATCTAGCAGATCCTCTGACAAAACCCATGGGAAGACAAATGATATTAGAAACATCGAGGGGAATGGGACTTAAGCCGCTTGCAAACAAACAAGTGATGGTAACCCAACCTTTGTGATTGGAGATCCCATGAATAAGGTTCATATGGGTAAAAACAAGTCACTTTGTTAGTTCTGATAGCACTAAATTGATTTTAATCAATTATGTCCCTTCCTATGGTGTGTGTGAAAGTGCTAGAGACTGCAATATTGAGAGGTTAAACTTTGTCATTAAAATTCTATACGGTGATAGAATTTTGTCTGAAACAAAGTTTTAATGATTTTTCATATCCCTTACGGGTGGTGTATGATTTGCAGCATACACTTGATGAAATCACCTATATGAGTGTCGAGTGGGGCCGCTTGCATGAGATCTTGGCATGATCTCTAGAGCACTCATGAATACCGGGCACGCGCATGGCCTAGTTAGCGCAACACAGCGATAACAGCAAGGATTGTGGGGGTGTATTGTGATTGATAAACCTCTAACACACGTCAAGTGTCTTTGGTTCATATAGCTTGCTATACCAACTACACTGTGTGTTAAGTATTTCAATCTAAGACTGGTTCATATAGCTTGCTATACCAGGTCTGATGCATTACATCCTATGAGACCCAGAATAAAAGTTTCTTGTTTTTTTCTTTCTTTGCAATAAGTGGGGGATTGTTGTAATAATGTTAGATTATTGCAAAAGAAAACGTTGGATTATAACGGTCAAAACTTTAATTGCCAACAACGTTCGTATTAATTTTATTAAGTGCTCCAACGGCAAAATCAAAGAAAAGTATCAAATGAAGACTCTGTCACCCAAAAGAAAATACCTTGAAGATGACATTTTTCGAATGTACAACTTTCTTCACCTAACATGCCTTTCTTATCTCACAATAATCTTTCAATTTTGTCTTTATTTGTTAAAGAGTGCTATCATTATTTATTATTATTTTTATTGGAGTCTGGAAACTTTTTTTTTTGTTACATAAAGTATTTTGGACGGATAATTAGAGATTAAACTAAAGTTTAAAATGATAACTCTAAAATTAATAGAACATGATAATAACTTTATAGTTGATAAGATTTTTCGTATTAATCCGACATTTAAGAATGATTTGTTATTGTTGTCCTCCTAATAAAAGTATATACATTTTTCAAATTTTACTTTTCAAAACAAATTAGAGATTTCTTAATTTTAAGGTGTAATGAAAATATTCTATATGAAGGTTCGTTGTGGATAATATTCAACTTCTTTAAAAAATTATTAGGATTTGGCTACAATTTGTGGAAAGAAATTTTAGGAAAGAAGTGGAACGGCAAAAAGAACGTGGAAAAGGCGCGAGAAAAGAGGAAGAGAAACACGTCAAGCTTAAAAAGGTATTTTTTTTAAACAAAAAAGCGTACCGAAAACTTTCCATATAGAATAAAAAAAAATGAAAAAAGTTATATAATAGATTATGTTCTCAGAATAATTAAATTCAATTGTTTTAAAAGTTATAGCTGATTAGATCTTCAAATTTTTATATATAGCTGATTAGATTTTCTTTCTTTATTATAATTCAAATAGTTTCCTTACTACTTTTTTCTTAATTCACCATTAAAAAAACAAGGTTGCAAAAGAGAGCAAACGATAACAACTAATATATTAATGAAAAAATATTGAAAATTTTCAGGAATTTTCATTGAAAACAATTATTTTTTACTTGCATAACTTTTTCCTAAAACAGGTTCTTAAACAAACTTTTAAATCAAGTCGAACTCTAAAAATATATTGATTTAAAAAGTGATCAATTTGAACTTTCAATTAAAAAATAAAACATAGTCAAACTTCACCTTTTAAAAAAAATGACAAACTTGGAACTAGTATCATTTTCATCCATAATCCAGAAAATCCAGAAGAAAAATCTAAGAAACTCGGGAGTGAAATGAGATGGCAACATGGTAAACAAGAGAATCTATCACAAATAGAGAAAATATATATATATATATATGAAGTTTAAGTCAATGGGTCAAAGACTTACCTTTGTGTGCCGCCTCCTCTTCATTACAACCTCCCCATGCTCTCCTTGGCTTTCTTCACACCATTGCCATCTCCAAACAAACCTTAGCGAAACAAACACCCAAATCAATCATCCTAGGAATTTTACACGTGTCTCCAGGCATGAAGATTCCCTGTTGTTCTTTTTGTACTTGTTTCTCAGCATCGGTCAAAGATCAAGAAACTAAGCACGGTATATATAAACATGTTAATGTCTTTTCCTCCTTCTGTCATCATTTGCTTTTTCATCACATTTTATCTTAACGTCATAGAATTCTGCATTGGATCTATAATAATTACCCAACAGAAGAGCCAGGTGAAGATGACGATGGAAACTTTCGCATATTCACTTACAGAGAATTGAATTCTGCCACGCGGGGTTTTCATCCCTCGGAAAAGATTGGAGAAGGAGGCTTTGGCTCTGTCTATAAGGTTATACACACATATCGTCATTTTTTCTTTCTTTTTTCATGTGGGTATTGAAGAAATCTACAATTTGATGCTGTGTGTTAGTTCTGTTAATGAATCGAGAATTGAATTTGAAGTGGCTGTGTAAATTGTAAAGGGGCAGCTTCGGGATGGAAGTTTGGTGGCTGTTAAAGTGCTTTCGATTGAGCTGGATTCCGTAAAAGGAGAGATGGGTTTTGTGGCAGAATTGAATACACTTGCAAATGTGAAGCACCAAAATCTAGTTATTCTTCGAGGGTGTTGTGTTGAAGGAGCCCACAGATACATAGTCTACGATTATATGGAAAACAATAGCCTTCGTCACACTTTCTTAGGTGATCTTCAGATTATTATTTTCTAATTTTTTAAGTTAATTAGTCAAAGTGTAGAATTATATTTCATGCATGTATTGTCTTTTGATTCTCTGTTACTATTGACAGGTTCTGAGCAAAAAAGAATGACATTCAGCTGGGAGGCTCGGAGAGATGTATCAGTTGGTGTGGCCAGAGTGCTTGCCTTTCTTCATGAGGAGCTTCAACCCCATATTGTGCACAGAGATATCAAATCCAGCAATGTTCTTCTTGATGGAAATTTCACACCAAAAGTCTCAGATTTTGGCCTGGCCAAGCTGTTAAGAGATGAAAAATCCCACATCAGTACACAAGTTGCAGGCACATTGTGAGTGAAACCAGAACCCCTTTTGATTGAATGAAACAAATTTGGATTCTTTTTACTGAATTACTGATGGGTTTCTTTAATCTTTTTTAAAACGTTATAGAGGTTATCTTGCTCCTGAATATGCCAGTTCTGGCCACCTGACACGAAAATCAGATGTTTATAGTTTTGGAGTACTGCTTCTAGAAATTGTGAGTGGCCAAAGAGCAGTAGATGATCATGAAGGTGCGGATCGTTTTATAGTTGAGAAGGTAAAAAAATTGGACAAGTGAACAGAAATGTTTTATTGTTTGGACATCCATGTTAAATGATACCATGTTAATTGTGATTGTGTGAACATGTTGACAGTCCTGGGCAGCGTACGAGGAAAAAGATCTTTTGAGAATGGTGGATCCAATGCTGAAGATGAACTATCACATGGAAGAAGCTAAACGGTTCCTAATGGTGGGACTTTGTTGCGTGCAAGAAACGGCCAGGGTGAGGCCACGAATGTCAGAGGTTGTAGACATGTTGAGCAAAAACATTGAGATGGAGGAGTTTCAAGTTTCACGACCAGGATTTGTGAATGATATGAGGAACGCCAGAACGAGGAGGCAAGTAAATTCATCGGAGGAATCAAGTGCTAGTGCAGCAGCATCCTTTGCAGATTCCTCCGGATGGAGTACCTCCAATCTTGCTCGTTAGATTTCAAGGATGCATGCTTAGGTTGCTCTGTAGAAACATAAATCATTAACTGTGTTTAAGATTCATCATAGTTTTTCTCAAGTGGTTACAATCATCAATTTTTTTTCCTGCATATATGTAACATGACTTTTCTCTTTGGAAAATATTTTATACATATCTGAATGAGACAATAGAAAGATGTAACAAGAAAGAAGTGAGAGATAGAGATAGTTACATTTACTTCCACATGTAACTTTTTTGATTGGATGCGATTGCTCAAAGTGAATTTTTATGATTCTAGATTGATTGAGGTAATTTGTGGTTGAAAAAGGAGGATTCATACATTAGTGCCCTTTTTATATGCATGATTGTTTAAAATAATAAAAAAATAACAACACTTTCTTTGTATGAAATGATTAAATTTCACTAAGAAAAGTTTCTCAATCATGCAAAACCAAAAGTTGGCATTGAAAACTTTACATTGAAATGAGAATAATGAACCATTTTCCACAAGAGTACCAATTACATATGCGTTTTGGCCTAACTTACATATTCAAGTTAATAGTGTTATGATTTGTTTTATTGCGTGTCAATTCATTGGGGGATTTGTTTTATTGCGTGTCAATTCATTGGGGGAAATCATTATTCATATTTATCATCTTACACAAAATTCCTTTTAGAAATAAATTGGATGTGAAACAATTAACATGTACACTTTGTTCACTTGAATCAATTTGGAGGAGAGTGATTGAATGAATTTGAAGATAAATTTTTTGTTATTTATTTGAGTGGATTTGGAGGTAAGTTAGAGTAAAATTGAAAGTAAATTCTTTTAACCTGTCACATCAATCAAAACCTACACTAATTATCACAAATTTTACTTCCAAATCCACTTTCACCTCCAAATCTATTCAAATAAACAACAAAAAATTTACCTTTAAATTCTCTCAAATCTATTCAATCATTCTTTCCCAAATCCATTTAAGTGAACAAAATCGTAAAGAAAAATTAGCAATTCATTAGTTACTTATGCTAATCTGTTTTAAGTTTAATTCTCTCTACACTCTCCTTAATTATGGAATTTTTCAAATATTTTTACTTCTACTTCTCCATCATTTATTGTTGTTTAAAATAGTATTACTTAATTTTTTTTATCGATATTATATTTACCCTTTTACTTCACTTTTAATCAAGTGATGCGTATATAAAAAAATAGACAAAAAAAATGTATTTGAACGAATTATTATTATTTTTTAAGTTTAACAAAATTTTTCATGATAATATGAAAAATTATATATGACTTGCAATTTAAAAGTAGAGTCAAATAACATTTTGTATATCATAAAAAATATCAAAAACATTATAACATAATGTATCTAATTTGTATTTGATAATAATAATAATAATAAATATGATAATATGAAAAATTATAACTTGCAATTTTAAAAGTAGAATCAAATAAAATTTTGTATATCATAAAAAAATATCAAAAACATTATAACATTATATATTAATTTTGTATTTGAATAATACTACTAATTATAATAATAATAAAATTCATTAATAATAAAAAATAAATGAAACATTATATGTTGGAGTATGAATTACCATCGAATTTTTGTTTCTGAAATCATTTGTCCTAATGCAATGAGTGAAGGTTGGAATACATTAACAAAATCATTGTATGAGTGTTCAAAAAACCTTTCTGTGATTGTAAAAAAAAATAATACAAATTAGACAAAATTTTCAATAATAATAAATAATGTATAATGTAGGCAATAATACTAAAATATTTTGGAGTAATAAGTAACATATCATTTTGTTGCTGCAAAGTACTTGTTCATACTAAAATGCGTTTTTTACTTGACTCTGTATTGCTCAATAGATTTTAATATTTTGGTGACTTCAAAATGAATAACGTGAGTTTTAATTTCAGAAAAATTGAGGAGGAAGAAATTTGGTTGAGGTTGTAATAGACTCAATAAAACATTTACGTATACAAAAATAAATTGTTTATAATAAATAAGTGTATATGAAGGTTATATTTTCTTATTAGACCATATTATTAATGATTAGGATCGTATCAAAGTGAGTTAATATGACTCATATGGATTGATTCATCATGGATTTTGAAAGTTCAATCCGATTCACTTTTTTGGTGAATAAGAATAAAATTAGATTAATTTGATTTTTTTTATAATTGTACAAAATCAAAGTGTTTATATAATTCTTTAAATAGTATTATAAGGATAGAAATTGAAAATTAAAGTATGACAACTATAGATTAAACAAATAATTTAAACATTTAAAGTATTCAAACATTATGAAATAACATTTTGATAGTTAAAAAATCAAATTGTAAAGTTATACAATTAGATGTAATAAATAATTATAACAAAAATTTTAAAAAAATGGTAAAAATAAAAATAAAGTATTATTGTTGATGGATTAATAGTCAACTCATTTTTAACTTAACTCAAACCCATTTAACCTTTGGATTAATGAATACATGTTCAATTTAACTCATATTTAAAAAAAAAAAACTAATTCAAATATGTGGTGAGAACTCATTTTGAATCTCTATTAATAATGATAAAATTATTGATAATTTGATTTGGTAGTATGACAATTACAAATTTTGTTGTCCTTAATAAAATAATTTATTTTCAAACCAAGGAATTTTAAAATGTACAACATAAAACAAAAAATCACGCCTTAGATTTCTTATTTTAATGTAACATTATTATCGACAGATCTAATTAACTTTTGAGTCACTCTTAACTTTAAAATAAGTATAATTTTTTTTTATCATTGAATGTTTTATTATACATTATTAGTCATTTTCAAAATATAAATCTTCAGTCATAATTGAACTTTTGAATGAGATTGTCATCAATACAATTTTTTTAATTAACTTTAAATGACTGCTCAAAATATGAAACATTGATAATTTATAATTTGAACAAAATAGTTGGGTTCAGGGAAAATGCACACTCCTTTGAAATATAATTAATGGTTTTGTAATAAGATTGTAAACAATAATTATTTATGATTTTGAAACGTCCTAACAATAATTCAATCAATACAATCCGTCAACAACGATTAATTATATAATAAAAAAATAAACTATAGCAAGAAATGAAATCAACACATTAAACTATTAAGTTTAGAACAAACACCTGCATCACATTTTATTATTCACTTTTCATTGTCTTCAAGGACAGATTATTTGAAAATGATTTAAACATGTTTTTTTTTAAATTGACGACAAAATGATTGCTTAAAAAAAAGTTAGTTCTTAGATCAACAATTTAAAATTTAAAATTATTACGTTCATTAGAAAACTTAATTAACATATCATGTAAAAGAAATTACATTAAATTAGACTATATAAACTTTGAACACTCTCAAAAACAAATAATTTTGTAATGTAAAAGAACATCTTTGTAATTCAAACATATAATTTATTCTATAAAACTTTCTATACATCTTTTAGACAAATATCATTAATATTAATATTATATATTATAGTGAATGTGAATGAGAAAAATATATAAAACTTTTATATAAAATAATGAAGTACTTATTTTTAACTTGGTACAACAATTCAACTTTTGAATAATGAGATTGACACCAATACAACCTTTTTTTTTACTCTAAATGTTTGCTCAAATATAAAACTTAGATAATTTTTATCTTTAACGTTAAACAAAATAATGATTAGAAATCATATTCTAAAAAAACAATAATTTAACATTAAATATTTATAAAATTCAAGAAATAATACAAAATTTGTTTAACACTTATGTTATGTTCAGATGAATGGACGTCAATGTTCACATAAACTAGAAGAGACAGATTGCGAATGAAAGTATTCGCTAACCAATTACGAGTGATAGATGATCATGATTTGCGAATGAAGGGTATTCTCCATTTTGGGGAAGACATAATATTTGAGTGAAATATTTACTTTACCCACTGAAGAAGGTTGCGTATTCTAATACAGAGGTGAATTCGATTCTAGGGAGGGGTGTATTCTGTTTCAAGGAAAGTGAATTAGGTTCTAGCTCGTGCGCAAAGTCACGAAACTTCGTATTCGATTACGAGATTTGCTGTAACTGAATACAACATTACATATTCGATTCTAAAATATTATATTTAAAAATATTTATTTCATTTTTACTTAAATATTTTTTTTCATTTTAAAAATTAATATTTTTCTTCTTCTTATATTATATATATTATTAACAATTATCATTTTATATTACTTTTATTACTAAAAGCATTTCTTGAAAAGTATGGTGACATTTTAGTTAAATTTATTTGACTAATAACAAAAAAAAATCCCTCTTACACTTTAAACATACTTATATACATATATTAACTATATAAAGATAAAATGTTAAAAATAAAGACAAGTAAAACTAAAGATATTGAAATTAAAAATGAAAAGTACTACATCATATTTTTCATGAAATATTGTTGCACTTCTTATAAAAGAAAATATTTTGGAGTTTAGATACGCTTATTTATTGTAAATGCAAGTAACATATCACTAGTTATGATCAACAATAATATGTTTAATAGTTCCAAAATTAGAAAAAAGATAATTTGTTTTGATATTTAATGTTAAACAAAAAAGACTAATATGTTTCGGTTGTGCAGATTTTTTTTTTTCACCTTTTAAGTAAAGCACGAAACAACTATTGACTTTACAATCCTAACATTCCATCCTTCCAAAATGGTTTTGCAAAATAACTTTTAACACATTCTTTAAAAGATTCTATATTGAGAAAATGTCAAGATCTTTTGACATAATGAATAAAGTATACTTATTATACATTCAACAAAAAGTTTATTAAACTATCTCTGTTGATGTAAAAAGCTTATCAAACAAAACATTCACATAAGTGTTCAACAAACAATATTTACATGTATTTAACCACTCAACTTATCTATTAATGATAAAACACGCTTAAAATATTATATTTAATACTTCATTATTTAAACACAAAAATTATTAAAATAATAAAGTATGTTCAACTGGAAATATAACAACTCTTAGTTTAACTTTTTTTCAACTTTTAACTATTTTTTAAAAATTTGAATTAATGTTATCAAACATAATAGTAGCATGTCTATTTGTCATATATTTTTTACGATTTATTTGATAATTTTAATCGAGCAATTCTATGTTATAATATATATATATATATATATATATATATATATATATATATATATATAAATTTTGACTTATTTAATTTTAAATTCTTAATATATGATTAATATTTTTAATATTATATAATTTTTTCTTTGCCTATTGAATTGTTTAATAAATTATAAAATTTTGACTTAAGTTGAAAAAAATATGGACTCTTTAAAATAATTCTAGAATTATTTCTAGGTTTCTTTTCCAATGTTTTTTTCCCACCATCAGAACAACAAATGTTGCTTTTCTTAATATAAGAAATTATTTAAGCCTAAACGTTATACTATAATTCTTAAACATTTTTATACCTTTTACAGTAGCCAAATGACCAAATAATTCTTCAAAACCACCAAAAGTTGAGGTGAGGTTTCTAGCATAGGTTGATTTAAAATGATTTCTATGAGGATTAAATCTTTAAATTATTATTTCAGGCATATCACATTTTTTCCTTCTCATTATTTTTTTTCTTGCACTTGGGTACTATTAGATATGTTGTTGAAAATTCATGATTTTCTTTCCTTAAAAAAAAATATACAGAAAGTGTGCACTTATGTACAGACCCAAGGAAATAAAAATACCTGTTTTAACTCTTTCTCTTTTCACAAATATATGGTTTACAATTACTTTTAAAAATAAAATATTATGTTTAAATATAGTTATAATAATAATAATAATAGTAATAATAAATATGAATAAAATGTTATGATATAATAATAATTTATATAGTTGCAGAACAATTATAAAAAAGAGAATATCAACTCATGGTCATGACTGGCCAAGAAAAATAAAGTAAAATTGGTAAAGTTATATAAATCAAGACAATCAGAAAGAAAAAAGAAATAAATAGTTGTACCAGTGAATGATTCAACAATAGTTTAAAAGTGGAGTCATAGAACTATTTTCTTTCAGTTCTAAATTGTGTGAATGTAGTTGCTATAACTAATATTTGAATTATTTGAGGTACTTCTCACTCTAGAATTCATTACTGAATATTGTGTAACAAAATAGGTACAAATTGGATGGAAAAAACCAGAAAAGCAAGAATCTGTTGAGTATACAAGTCTTCTTAAAGTGCACTACCAATACAAAGTGTTCTGCAGAAGCTTTTTCAATATACTAATCAATCTGACAAGCATGGCTAACATAGGCTCCACAAACAATGACGTAACTCCAATTTTCAAGAGAGTACACCTGTGTCACTAAAAGAGTAATACAAGCATGAAAGAGACAGAAAACAATTCAAGAAAAAATCTGCTAACTAGAAGACATTATATTTGCTCTCTAAAGCTTGCTACTCAATTATCATCAAAATTTACAGTCAATGATGCCACTGTTGTCAACTAATTCAAACTAGTGAAATAGAGAATATCCCAAAACCAGATGCACGATTTGGGTTGAAATGTACTGTATATATAAACAAATGCAGACGAAGCCAAGATGTTAACTAGTCAATCACACAAAAAAAATGACAACACAACAATGAAAAGTATTGGTGCATGCGTCAAATTCAAGATGACAATGATCTTTAAAGGACCAAAGATCTCAATTAACATGTAATACTGATAAGAAGAGAAGCAAGTATCAAAAGAAAAAATGTTTTTTTTTTTTAATTTCCTTTATACCTAATGTTTCTTACCTCTCTCTCTCTCTAGATGATAGTTTGAACCAGGTAGATTATATGGATTAAACCTAACACAATTAAACATGCTCAGTATAGATTAATCATTTATCAGACATGAGAGGAAACCTCTTCTAACATCATTCGACAGAAGGGAAGAAAGATTAGGAAAAACAAAACATATTCAAGGAGAGACATAATGAACCGAGTTTCAGAAAAAATATAAACCAAAACTACATCAGTTTTGTTTTAACTAATAACTAACAACATGCATGACTCCTCGCACGCCATTAGTTAAAGCCATCAATGTTCTGATGGGCTCTGCAAATGGCATACAGGGAGCCAGGCACGCAAGTATGTTAACAGTAACATAAAAAACCAAATGCAAACTTAGCCATATTTATCTCACTAACATGGAAGAAGAAGGTAAGATGCATAGAGATGATTTGAAAGTACTATGTATGAGGTAGAAGCAATTGAACAGCATATTATATATATACAAAGACAAGGCCTTCCATGTCTCTCAAATGACAAAAACACCCCTAAAACCCTCTTGCTACTGTTTTAACTTGGGAAACAACTAAGAAGCTAGCAATTTGGCATGAAGCAAAGTTAACTTTTGTAAATAATTCTACCTGAACCTACCTTGTCTCTCTCTTTTTCTGTTCCCTATACTTTACTTTTTCAAACTCCCTAAGAGTTAGAAACTCATTGAAGAATAGTGTTACATACATACACATATAAATAAAAAAAACTGATTGAGGAGAGACTGAAGGACATAGACAATGAGGGTCTTGTCATGTTTACTGTTGGCTGAGATGGCTCTAGGCATGGCTCAGAATTCAACTTCTTTTTCCATTGCATAAAGGGCAAGTCATTTTTATCTTGAGAAACTAACTTGTCTACAAGCGCTTGGATCCCCTTAAGATTCCTATTCCCTCACCATTCAGTTTCTTTAAAGAACAAGATATTTCCCTCTCTTGTCCTTTTCCCTTTACACAAAGTGTTTCTTTTTCCTTTCTCTTTTGGTATGGTATACATGATGTAAGAATACAACCTAGAATTGAAAGAATTGTACTCCTAGGGAGCTCTTCTATACCTATTTCTTTAATTTCCTTATGTCCCTTTTTTATCATTGAATCAACTTCTGCAGCCGTTTGCATTAAACTGTTACCACTTTGCAAGATAAAAAACTGTAAAATCAGTTTTTACCTTTGGGACTTGGAAAAAGTAAACGACACAAAGATTTATGGGTGTCAATATAAAATAATCATAAACAAATAAACTTTTGTAATTTTAGAAAAGATAAAAAAAATAATCAATATAAAAAATTTATGGGTGTCAAAAATATCTGTGATTCAAATTTACACTACCATCTTCATTGAGTAATATGTGGTCCACTGTGTAAACCTATGGTCGCAGTAACTTTAAAAAGATATAATTAGATATAATAATTAAAAGTTAGAGCAACAAACAACTGTGAAAAAGTGTTCAGTAATCTGTCTATTTCTTGTGAACTTTGATTGCAATGCAATTTTTTGAATCAGAATGGTTTGTCGCCTGTACCAAACTATGTAAACCTATTGTCTTGCATAGTATACACGGGTGCTCTAAAATTGTCTCTTGATACTCCATGCAAAACTGATAAACTCCAAAATGAAATTATTAAAAGTGAAAGCATGAAACTTTATTAGATCCGAAGAAAAAGAAAAGACAAATTGAAAGGCATTAACATGTTAAACTGCTGAACGAATTGCATGCATGATAGAAAAAAAGCAACGTCCTGGTAATGCTTACAACAGTCACGGGGCAAAGACACATGCAATTATGCAAAAGCAGAATGGCTAAAGTAGAGGGTTCCCTTCTAGTTAGACAGGAATCTCTCGTAGTACCAGAACCAATCCTGAAACAAACACGTTCAAGTTGTAAATAAAGCTGCAGATTTTCCATACTCAGAATCTTGTAGAGAATACTCGACAAGACAAATATTTACAAAACCTTGTTGTATGAAGTAGCAACCTGCTATATCACTCCTTTGGCAACATATATGTGTTTGGAATAACCTTCTATGTTTTTTGTTTATGCTTTGCTACCAGCACTTGTGCACATGCCTTCTGCTTTACATACACTCCAATGTAGAATTCCTTTCCAACTTTAACTTGCTTGCACTTATATTTTAATTACTATTACATTCAATTCAATTCAACAGTTTTTAAATGATTATATAAGACAACACACTAAGAGACACCAGTGAACATGGCATGACAGCATGCATGTCAAATGTATAATATTTTTCTAAAATTACATTATCTAATATTACAACGTGATTTCATACTTATATATGTCAATTCAAACATGTAGCCTTAAAAATGAAAACAAAGTTTACATTCTTGTCTTCTAATTTCAACTTTTCTATATTTATGGACACACTTTGTTGTTCCTTTATTGTGTCCTTGAGTTTTTTTTTTTTTCTAACATGACATGCTTAACTTAAAACTAATTTAAATCTGGCAATTCAATTAAATGTGGGGGACACTTTTGTTTTTTACAATGAAACCGTATTAATGATTTTGCAATGAGGTGTGAGTGGTCCTCTTTTATTTTCATGAAAGCAACACAGCAATTGGTACTTCAAATCGAAGAGGAGCTATGTGATACAATTAAACGAGCACAGACATTCGGCCAATACATATAAACTATCATAAATTATTGAACAACGGTATAAAGGAGAGATCATATTCGAGAAGGATCGATATAATTTTTAAAAGCAGAACATTAGTAATAAAAAGTCTATTTTATCAAAAAAATTGTTAAATTATACTTTTTTTTATATAATAATGATTCTTTATGTTAATGTGAAAAAAATAATCTGAGTTTTGAAAATATTTAAGCCAATGACATTAATAATATATCATTCAATATAAGTTATATTATATGCTTAAGCTAGTTTTCTAAAACTTGCAATATTTTAACTATAACTTGTGTGATGTGAGTTCAATTAGTTTGTCTCTTGCCTCACAAACAAGTATTGTAAATTGATCCTAATTTTGTTTTAGAATGTCTTGACTTTTGTCTTATTAACAAAGATGTGTTAAAAGAATTTATTATTTGTTTCATTTTTGTTAATTAATGAACTAATATTTTCTTCTAATCTTAGGCAAAACTCACATTAAATATACATAGTACAAGGTCACATGAGCGCAAACTGTCTGTATAGAACTAAACTCCAAGAATACTTTGATTGGAATGCAAAATCATTTGCTCCATGAATCAAATCAAGTTACTATGAACCATTATGAACAATTTTGATTTTTTTTTTAATTTTGAACTGCTTTTACATTATTTAATTATTAAAAAAACATTTAATAAGTGTTCTTTATACTTATTTTATCAACAATAGCATTCACTTATTTAATTTCTTTTAAATACTTTATTTTGATAGTTTTTACAATTTAAAAAAATAGAAATTAACTATATTTTTTAATTATTACACATAACATTTTAAAATTCTTTTGATAAGATTTAGTGATGAAGAAAAAATTAAGAAAACAAAAGAATATAGAAGAAGCAAATACAATCAAGCCAACATGGTCCTTGCTCAACTAGTAATCAATTGAAAACACCCTCTTTCACCTCCATTTCTTCTTCATTATTTTTGTATAGATTTCATGTTATTTAACTCTATGAATAACTAAATATCTCTTGTCTAGATTAAATATAGTCACCAAAATCTCTTGTATATTTTGATTATGTTTACATAAAGTGGTAAATTACTCTTCTATTAATGTTTACTTAAATTAGACATATTTATCTTAATTTCTTATATAAAAAAAAAATAAAATACAAAAAATTTACCTAAATATAAAAATTAAATAAATTAATCTAGTAAAATAAAATTTATTTAAATATAAAAATATAAAATACAGATTAAAAATTAATTATAATATAATATGTTATATATTTTAAAAATAATATGAAATTGTTAGACTATTTAACTTTATGTTATATTTTTAAATTTAGTATGATTATTGTGAAAAATATTTTAATATTTAATTCTTTTTCTTAAGTAAAAGTTTAATATATTTTCTTTATAATTTTTATATCTAATAAGACTTTAATTAATCATTTTAAAAAGTAGATTAAAATTATAAAATTTTCAGTTTTATGTTCCATAATTTAAAAAAATAAATAAAAAATATATAAAAGTGGCCTCAATAAAAAAACACACAATATAATAATAATAATAATATAATTATATAATAAATCACATTTAAATTTCAATTTAAATTTGAAATTGAAAAATATTGTGATTTAAATTTCAAATGGAAAATAGTAATTCAAACGAAAAAATATGTAAAATTTAAAAGAAAAAAAATCAAAATTTAATAAAATATTAAATTTCTAATATAATTAAAATTTTAAATTATTCAATATTTTTTTTGGACATTTCTTCTTCTGTTATTCCTTCCCTATCATTCTTTTTCTCCTGACTCGAAGAAGTGTGTTTGATATTGTATCCCCAACCATGTTGGAGCTTCATATGTTATAAAAAAGTGAAAAACTTTTATGAGTTCCTGATTTAAAATAGAACAATCAATAAATTATTTATCCAGATTTATTAATTATCTTTAGACCTTAATACGAGTTTATTTTATTAAGTTGATAAAGAATTGTAATTTAATAAAGTATACTTAGAATTTGTTGTAAAATATTACTGTATAACTTTTCGGAACTCATGACAATTAAGAAGAGAATAATCTTTAATCTTGAACTTAATGAAATAAGAGGGTGTGGGTGATGAAATCTAATTCTAACATATTTATATCATATTTAACTAGCTTTCTCATTTTATAAATACCAAAAGTATTGAACTGTTTAAATCTAACTTCTCTTTTATCTTTTGGTTATTTAATCTTATTTCATATTTTATATTTTGTTTTGTGTCTAGTAGTATAAAGTTGGTGTAGTTCTTAATATGACAACATTCATGTGAATTTGATATTCTTATTACTTTTAAAATTACTGAGAGAAGGAAGGGTACGTTTGTTAAAAAGTTAACAATATTTCAATGTATTTTTTGCATTTTTAATTTTATAATTTATATTAATTCAAAATGTTTTATTTAATAATAATTTAATCTTTTTAGGCTTAATAAGTTTGAAATCTATATGAAAATTGAGTATTTTTAATTGACTTTTTATTAATTCTTTTTTAGTTGATTAGGTACTAAAAACTTTTATATTTTTAATTAATTCTATGTCAAAAGTAAGCATTAAAGTTTAATTATTTGGTTGTACTTAATATTTTTTTTGAAAGTTTCATCCTTGTTCCCACTTTGCTTTTTGTTTTAATTGAGTCTTAAATTTTAAAAAATTGACAAAATTAGATTTTTTTAACTAAATTACAAACTATGCTAATGACATGTTGTGTGTTAATTCGTAATTATATTTGTTTTTTATTTTATTTTTAATTATTTTACAAAAAAAAAATTGTTGCTCACGTGTCAGATCTCATGATATGATATGTGATACTTTTACTATCACGTGACGTGACAGGATAGTGTCACATGAAAATACCACATGGCTATTAACTTCTCAACAAGTGTAATCGCTCAAGTAATATAAAAAGGTAAGTTTATCGTTTTTCAAGAGACTCGTGTAATACTACATAATTGTATGATTAATAACTCATCTACACTAAAGAATATAAGATTGTGTGCAAGAAGTTAAATTAACAAATAAATAAATGGTGAACTTTGATAGTAGGAGGCACTTAAAAGAGGAAAAATGTCAGAAATGATATGTAATAACATATGGTAGAATTCACCGACTTCACTCTTGTGCACACACAAAATCATGTCCTCTCCACCAAACACTAAAGTCAACACACTCAAACCCTAATTCCTTAGGGGAAAGAGTCTAGGTTTTCTCACTAAGAACCAATATCTTAGACACTTAACAAATTAACCCGCATTACAATTTCGGGTTTAAGACAACTAATAACTCAAGTTTCATCCTAGATACGAGCTCTATTAGATCTCGTGTTTCAAGTTTAGGTTTCACTATATTCTTCCCAAAACCTAACAAGCCACAAATCAAGCTATTCATGTCTCTATTTCAAGCAAGCATTAAGAGTAGAAACAATAAATCATCATTTAATGAAAGAGACATATATATAATCAAAGCATTTACAAAGTACATGAAAGTTCAATGGCTACAAATGCCCTTAACAATATGGGTTTGGCTATTTATTTTCATGGAGAGCCTTGAGCTTACAAAATGGAAAATGAAATAAGGAAACACAAGGAGGAAGAAGAAGATGTTTCCACAAGCCCCAAGTAGCTTCCATAAGCTCCAAACATAGTAGTCGTGCTTCCAAACCACCAAAGACCTAGTTTCCTTTGAGCTATATAGGGTTCAACTTGCCACATCAACAACACATAAGTTAGCGCATGGGGCCTGCCACTCAGCGCTAGGTCTTCATAAAACACCAAAGTTACTCTTTAGAATGTGCTCACTCAACGATGTTTTTGGGCGCCGCAAGTCTTCTCTATAGTGCTCTCGCTCAGGGACAAGGAGGTGGCGTAGACTTTAAGACTCCCCTATTTTATGTTTTTCTCGTTTCTCTGGTTGGAGGTTCTTCCTAACACAAAATTAGCTAAAAAAAATGGATTAATGATATAAATACATAAGTGTAGCCCAACATAAAAGTATTTACAAAAGGAAGATAAAAGTGAGGATTAAAACAAGTTATAAACTATAAAAGAGCTGATTTTGTCAATAAAATGAGGCTCAGATAATAGTAGGAATTAACATTATTAATGGTAATGTTTTAGTGTCACATGTTAATGTGAGTATCAAGTTTCATTATTTTGTACTCAATTCAATTGCATTTTTTTCTTCAAAATGGAGCAATGTTGTCATTGTTTTAATTGTGATCAAATTTATTATTTGTAGTGCTGTCAAAATGGATCAGAATCCGCGGGCCAACCCGGTTCACCACGGGTTTGGCTCTTAATTTGAAAAAAATGAAATTTTTTTATATGGGCAAATTTTTAACTCGACTCACTTAAAACTCGGCTCACCCGGGTTGAACCCATATGAGCCGGGTTGGCTCACCAACCCACCTAGTTTAATTTATTATTTTGTGTTTCAATATTATTAGTTAACATTTTTTTTATTCTATTGTAAATGAGAATAAAGAAAAAGATGTTTCAAGAAAGCAAAATATTATAAATTTATCCATTCAAGACTCTAATCTTATAAATGGATAAATGACACAAAAATTATCAATATTATAAACTTATTTATTCGTTTTTAGGTTTGCTTTTGAGTTACATCTGAGTTGTATGTTAATCTTTTTTATTTTGAATTGTCTTTAGAGTTTAACATCATTTTAGAGTGAAATTATTTAAATTTGAATTACAAAAAAGTTGTATTTTTTTTATTTAAAAAAATTGTAATTAAGTGAGCTAGTGAGGCAATCCGTTTAACCCATCAACCTGTAGTAGACCAGGTTGGGTTGAGTCAGGTGACCCGTTTTGACAACACTAATTGTATAAATGTTATACTTATATTTGTCTTAAAATTAAATTTTTTATTAAATATTTCTAGAATTATTTTAAACCAAATCTAACAATATTATTGGATTCCATTTAAATTAATTAGTTTTAATCTTATAAAAAAATGGATTAATAATATATTAGTTTTAATAAAAAATCTAATTTAATAAAAGTCAATTGATAACCGAGAGTATTTAATTAAGTCATATTTAAAAACTAAATAAAAAAATATTTAATTTTTTAATGGAGTTTAGAATCAATTTAATTTGGTTTAAAATTTTTTTGTCATCCTTCAAATATATTTTCACATTAAATATTTTTTTAATAAATTTATTACGAGGCTTATATAAAATAATTTTCTTTTTACAATAAATAGTTTTTTTTTAATATTCTTAAAATATATAAGATTAATCTAACCATTTTTTTAAGTTCATCAATCTAGCTTGTCTAAACAAATTTAATAAATACATATTTTATTTTAAATATAAATATCTAAAAGCATCAAGCAATTTGTATTTTTTTTTAATTTAAAACTGTTAAATAAATATGATCGTTTTATGAGGCATGCATCCACTATTATAAAGCTGAATAGAGTGCATATCATTAAAAGGATTTGATAACAGAGAGTATTTAAACTATTAATAGAGAGTCTCATCTACATTTTAAAGACTAGTATGATGAAAAATGGTCATGTACAACTTTTATGTAAATTATCCAAATGTGTTTTACTGTTAAACTAACATGTCATGGATTTAAATTTTATTGCATTGCGTAATTAAGAGTTAAGTGTGAGCAAGTCTTTATTTTTATTGAAAATAAAGTTTCAGTTGTAAAATTTGGTAAGTTGTTTCTCTAATTTGTGATAGAGAAAAAATACATTCTTTAGGCTAATTGTAATTGACCTAAACTAAAAACAATCTCAGTTAAAAATCAAAATCTTACTTTAACTAAAATATAACATTAACCAAAAATTATCTAAAATATCATCAACATTGACATTTTTTAATTATTAACAATCATTTAACATTTAAATAATTTTTACATTTAGTGATAAATAAAATATTTTATTCAAACAATAAAACTAAAACTTACTAAGTTTAAATTTCCTCATCCAAATAAAATATTTAAAAAATAAAATAATCTAAAGTGTGATAATTAAATTTAATATATTTAAATATTTAAGAAATTGCGAGATTTTACACTTGTATATTACTCTTGGTAATTAGTATTTCCTATAATCAATATACTTATAGTTCAATATTTCTTATGTGTAAGTTACAGAATATATTAAATTAATATAAAGAATTAATAAGTTACCCTAAAAATTAATTTCTAGTTCGGTCTTGACAAAAGTTAGTTTAACTTCACTATTATGAAACATCTTATACTGCTTACCTTTAACCTTGAACAAAACAATTCCACTAAACTCTTCAACATAAAGAAAAGTAAAGAGCTTTCAAAGGAGAGCCTCAATCTAGTATTAGTCACGGTGGAAACTGCAATTAACAGACTCAGTCGAAGCCAAAATCAAGTAAAAGGAGAATATGACGGTGTTTACAAAAGAATAAATGATTGGTTCAGCTTTACTCAATATAAACTGACAAAGTAATCCTCAGACCTATGGTAAAGTGGTGATACATATAAGCATGTCTATGAATTCTTAACCGCTTATTTTAACAAATCAAAAATTAATTTTACATGGCAACAAGACACTACATATCATAGCAAAAAGGCAATACTCTATCTCCACCACAATCTAGAACAATAATAAACACAAGATGAATGAAATATATTATTCTGCATAACTTGAGTTCCCAGCACCAATATTTAATTCTTCACACTAGTTACATACTTGAGGAGCGTGGTGACAACGTCCCCTGATATCCTCCCTGCCTCAGTTTTCAGGTGATGGATCTTTGCTCCAGTGTCTAGCTCAAGTCTCTTTACATTAGCACCAGAATGTCCACTACTCTGTATTCGTAAGAATGAAAGCATACAAACTTAGAACGAGAAAGTGGTACAGTACAACAGCTATAGTTATTTATTTTACTGGAGTCAATTATAGACTTGCCTCTGACACTTTCTTTTGAAACTCGTACTCCAACTGAGCTCTGTACTCAGCAATTTCCTTTTCAGCGTTTTCTTTGGCCTGCTTCAGTCTGGCTAATTTTTCTAGCAAGGGACAATAATGATACTGATAAGTTCACCGATAAGAGATTACAACTAGATTCAGCTCAAGTTACAGGAGTACAATAAAGGAAATAAACAGAAAGATAGGGGAGGAGAGGTGGAATAACTTATTATAGTAATACTTAAAGAATTTGCTGTCACATGTATGAGGAAACAAGCAAACTGACCCCTCATAAAACCAATAACTCAGACCTACATATGAAAATGAAAATATCAACGCAAAAAGGGATAGAGGGAGGCAAGAATATAAACAATACCATTTTTGGCAGCATTGACAATCCTTTGTGCTTCTTGTTCAGCTGCCAGCAACTGTTGAATTCCACCTTGACCCCTGTTGGATGCCATTCTGTGATAAAATCAGTTGGTAACTATCAACATATACGAAATTAAATTAGACATAAATCAAGTCCTTCAACAACTCAAACAAATACCTTCGCAAACAAACCACCACGATCGCGACATGGAAATAACTACGCATACGTTGTAACACAAAGACCTTGAGCTCAACAAATTAGACAAATAATCCCACCGAAAACACTTCTCCTCACTCCAAAAGGAGGCGGAGAATAATCATCACACTAAATATGTACTAGATTTCAATTTTAAACAACAGAATGGAGTATCCCTTAATTTACTTTTGTTCTCCCTTGGTGAAGTGATTCAATATACTTACAATGCCAATAAACTTAAATATGAAAACCTAATTCTCCTTTTTGCGATTTAAGACAACGATATCGTGCAGAAAGCAGATCAAACACGCGCATCAAAACGTCAATCGAAAGACAACATATACAAATAATCCATGGTGATTATACATTGCATCAATCAGATGAAAATACATAGTCGATCACAAGCAGATGAAAAGCCAAGCGTTGATCATGTGATGAAAGCATAGAGATTAAAGAAGGATGAATGAGAAGAGGAAAACGAGTTGAGCATAGTGTGAGAAACGCATGATATCTAAAAGACCTGCATTGACATGGAAATCGTAGATCTGAAACGGCGGAGAGAGAAGAGGAAGTACCGTATCACTTGGAGTGTGTTGGTTTCAGAGAAAACCGAAGGTTGTGTGATAAACCTTCTTAGCTGGCTATGTGTAACGAAATCCAGAGGACTGTTTTGCTGATTTGGTTTTTATTTACACAATCCACCTTGTTTTAAAAGAAAATGATTTTATTTTTTTCAATAATAGTATAAATACCATTCTGTAATATTTAAAAAGTTATATCACCCAATTATTAATTAATATAAAAGGATATGTTACATTACATATGACTTAGGTAGACAGTGCCTACAACAATTTTTTTTTACCAATTTTGTTATCCTGATATTAGTTTAGAAATGTTCGCAAATATTTTGAAACATGCAGATACTTAAATATTTTTCAGTATTTAAAAAAGTATATTTTATAAAATTTTAAAATAAAATAATAATAAAATATATAAAATATAAATTAAATTTTAATTTTAGTTAACTTTAATTTAATAAAATATAAATTAATTTTAATCTTAATTTTAATTAAATTTAACTTAATAAAATAAATATTTTTGTTATCCTCAAATATGATCTTGATTAAAAAAAATGTGCAGAGTATGATAAAATCATCCCATAACCTTTTTCATTTTATTATTATCGTCATAATAATAATGAAAGACAAGTGAAGCTCACCTCCGATGCAATGCATATATTTGGATAGGCCCAATTTGAAAGTCCATAACTGTAAGCTACCCTTGATTCCTGGGGTTCAGTTTATCCAAATTCCTTCCTCCTTGGGCCCTTCTCGTTTTAACGAGGAGCCCATGCACTAATGATAAAAAGTTTATTTTAATCAATAAATTATTATCATGAAATAAAGTATATTTTTCCTTGAGATCAATTTGATGTGAGAAAATCTGATTTGTTGACTATATATATAATGAATCTTAATTATCATATTTAACAGACCTCTAATTTATAAAAGACTAAACCAATACATTTTTTACTTTTCAAAAATTGAAATACAATGTTTATAAAATTTAATGCTGTTATCTGTGTGAAGATTTAATCCAAGAATTTGTTTATTATTTATTCATAATTTTAAATTAAAATATGTTATAGTTCTGAAAATTCAATAAAGATTTGAACCGATATTTTTATCTGTTTATTTTAATAAATTAAATTTCTTATTCTTCTAATCTAAAAATAATACAATCAATCTTCTATTTACCAAATTATGAGTAACATATTGAAGTAAAATATGTTAGTTAATACCATTGAAAGTAGAAATAAAGTCTGTATCAATTAAAACTCAAGAGATGCGTTTTTTACTTTTATATATTTGCTTATCTCTAGTCAATATACTTGAACATGTATATGATGATGAGATAATTAATTTGTATGAGCAGGTATTTTGTTTTAATACTGTACATATATCACCCAAAAAAAAAGACGTTTCTTTTTTCAATATAAATTGTATTTTCAGAAATTACATTTTAAATAACTCTACGTTTAAGAAACTTATTCCAATAACATGCTTGTTTGTTATCAGAAATTTTACAACAAAAAATAAAAAATATTTAATTCATTTTTTAAGGAAAAATAAAAAAGAAAGTGGAAGAACAAAAATAAATAGTTACTATAAAAAATAGTTTGCATCATGTACATAGAATGAAAAATAATTTACTCAAATTCGTTAATGATCGAGTAAATAATTTTTATTTTAAATACATGAGTGCAACTCATTAGCCTAACATTTTATTAAAATCATTCCTCATATATGGATATTTTAAATTACTATGAATTGGTAGATTATGAATGAATTGGTAGATTTTAACGTTTGATAAGAAAACAAAATTATTTTAAGATATTTTTAAAATTAAATATTCATTATTGACCCAAGTCAAAACAATGGATTTGTGATTGACTGAAGACGTAATTTGGGATACTTGACATTTGTTTGAATTTGAAGATTTTGGAAAAGAAAAAACAAGTGAAAGTAGAGTTATATGGATTAAGGAAAAGATTGTGTGATTTAAGATGATATGAGATCAAAGTTTTGTGTATGATATAATGATATGATAAATTAAAAAAGTTTTAATGAATAAAATTAGATAATTATCAATGTGATTTTAATTCAAATATAAATATTATTATTATTATTATTATTATTATTATTATTATTATTAGTTATTGTTATTAGTAATTAATATTATTTTCATTGCTCTTTTGAATGTTCTTAGATCACATAATTAATAATAAACAATTAGTTAATTATTTAATGTTAACACTAACTGAACCTATATATTGTTTTGACAGCCAGTGAGAATCGGTTATATCAATTTTATGTTGCACTGGAATCGATCGATCACGTTTTCGAAGATCTTGTAAATAGTTCCAAAAAGTGGGAATCGATTCGATCAAGTATTCACAACAAGCTGTAATCAATTCCAATGAAATCATAATTGGTTATATCAATTTTACAATACCCTAGGACCGATTCCACGCACAACATAATCAATTCCCAACGCACAAAATCGATACCAGTCCTTTCTCCACTGTTACAACACTCTCACGTGAAAAATTGAAGGAAAGCCTCCAAAACTGAAGATCAAAAGCTGAAGAAGAACTCAAAGCACTGATGGTGCAAGTACGAATGTTTCATGAAACTTGCAACTTTAATTAGAATGATAAACAAGGCTATTTTGGTCTTTCGAACATTTTCAAATCATCTCTAATCTATTCAAAATGCGAGGATGAATGGTTCGTACAATCCCTCAAAATCCCTCGTACCAAATCCTTTCAAATAAACATAACTAAAGGTTTCCAATCTGCGCATATGTCTTCCTACATGGTAGCGCTTACCACTTCTACAATTTTATGAATTGAAATCAATATTGTCAAACTAGCTCAAATGATAATAAAACGTTTTATGATTTTCAAAAAGTACAAAATGTATTAAGTTTGAATTGCTTCATTTAAATTGCTTAATTTTTTAAAATAAAATAATTTAAATGTTACCATTATCAATTGATAAAATTTTCGAAAAATATTTTTATTTATGTTCTAATTAACATTGATATTAAAACTTCAACAAAGAAGATACTTTTAATCTTGATTAAAAAACTTGTAATAGACACTAGAAAAGAGACCATCAATTTTAACAAATAAAATACTTATTAATATTAATTAAAAAAAGTACCCTAACTTAATTATTATGTATATTATTAGAATTGGAGACGTTTCTTCCCTAGCTAAATATTCTAATTAAAATCCTAACTAAAAACCATCAAATAGAAAATATAAAAAAGGCATAAATTTACTGAGAAGTCAATTTTTTTTGTATATATCAAAGACAACATTACTGAGAAGTGATTTTTTTTTCCAATGGGTTTTTACCCAACTTTAGAAGTTGACATAAACTCCAAATAAGGAAAGCAATTGCATCAACTACTTGAACCTCAATGATAGAGTGTCTAAAGTTTTGTTGTGGGTAAATAATTTTAGAAAACTTTACCGGATAAAAATCTTTGATACTATTAGTTGAAACAAAAACAAAAGATTTTACCATTTAGCAAATAACTATATTTTATGTTTTACAAAAAAACTGTAATTAGAATCAGAAGTAGGTTACTGAACTTCTTTTCACCAGCTGTTTCTGTTTCCCGGAGCCAGCACAGCTACCTTCAATCCATTTCAGAATTTATTTCTCATCATTTCATGTCTTTAATTCCAAACTTTTCTTGACCCACTCAAACCTAGAATATTAGTTTATGCAAAATCACAGTTATTCCGGCGGTAAATATTAGAAGGTGAGTTTTTAAACAGTAAAAATTGTGTGGTATAGAACTGGTTAGAATAGACTCTAATCATGACTTTGACACTAATTAGAAGATGGGTTTTTAAGTCTAACTCAACTCTATAAAATCAGTTTGTAAGATAAGATTTGCACCTCACTTATGTATTATATTTTGGCCTTATCTTTATTACATGTGGGACTTCCAACCGTAAACACGAGCATCAAACCTTCTTAAATGTAGTTCATCTTCCTCTTTATCTTAAACTATTGAAGTTACAAACTTAAACAAAATCTAGTGCCGAAGTACAAATTTACTATTTTCATTAAGTACTGAACTTGTATATATGAATTCCATAACCCATGGGAGCATGTGAATCGTGGAACTCGATCGAAAAACCAAATCCTTCCCTGGATAACTTCCAACAAAAAGTCGCGATCGCATCGCTCGCATCACAAGTTGGCTAAATTTGCACCTTGCATACACTTACCCATCTTGGATAATGACAGATATGTTTGGTGGGTAAAATGACAAACATTCAGAAAGTTTCACACTAACATGTAGTTTATGAGTTTTAGTTTTCAAATTTGTTCACCTCCTCACGTTGAAATTAAATAGACAGTTTGGAAAGGAGTTTGGTCCCCCTCATCCATCCATGCATAAAGCATGTAACGAGTAAAGACAGGGACGTCATTGATCACCCGGGGGAAAAGATTCTCAGTCCAATAAAAATCCGTACTGGACCACACCACCTTTCATTTCAGAACAGAAAAATTAAACAATCATGGACCACACCCATAGATAAATCCATTAATCGCGACACAGTTAAATAGACACGGTACAACGATCTCGCTCTCAGAAACACCTCTTCACTACTACATGTGATCCTATCATCGCCCGAGAACCACAGCCACAGGTAATTAGCGCACATGTAGGATAGAGGATCATGTAATGTAAGGCTTAAAGATATGCATACACAAATTAACATGGACATGCATGTCCGTTGAATGGACGTTACCGCAAATAGTAAACATAAATAAATACACACAGTGACGAGGATATACAAATCCCAAATCCAAGATCCATCGAATACGATTAATTAAGGCTGTCTCCATGTGGTTTTGTTGGAATTACAGGTGCGAGGAGCTCCTGAATGACCCGAGAGCCTTTGCCGCTTGTGCCCTCAATACGTACTGGTGGTAGACTGCGGCAATGGCTGCACCGATGAAAGGTCCGACCCAGAAGATCCACTAAACCATTCCAAAACAATTTTCAGAACCCAATTAAAACTTAAGGTATCAGAACCAAATTTAGTAACAAAAATTACATTTTTTCATTTGTGTAGGTTAAAAATATTTTAATGACCACATTCTCGGTAAAATCTTATTTTTGTCTCTTTTACAAGCTTCATTGTTTGTTTTATTAACTACTTTTTTTTTTAGTAAAATGTGACCAATACCTTTACATTTTTTTTTACTTGATAAGTACTATATACTATGAAATATTAAAGATAATAGTCAGCATTAATTATTAACTATGAGGAAAGTAATTAAGTGAAAGTAAAATTGGTAGCCTTGATTTAAGGGTAATTTTAAACGATAATATACATTAATTAGTAACAAGTTTAATGTTATTAACTAGATTAATGAACTTATTAAATTATTATTAAACTTAATTATGAATAGTTTAGGTAATAGTTTGACTAATTAACAAATACTATAAATTGTTAATTAAATCATTACAAAATATTTATCAATAAGAACATGTATGGAAAAAAAATTGTTTGCAATTTCAGCTAAATATTTGGAAAAATAAATAATTATTTTTAAACAAGTTAATTGAATGAGAACATTTATAAATTAGGGTTATTTCTAACATTTTTCTTTTCTCTTTTTGTCTTCATAAGCTACTATTTTTCTGGGAAAAGAAAAAACTGATTTTTTATTTCATCCGAAAAAAATAATTATTTTAAAGACCACTTTCGACAAATTCATCTAAACAAAAATTTGTTCAATTATAATAGATTACAACGACAGATTATACGTACATATTAACCCAAATATAATTGAAACGCATCCACTTCATGTGAGAAGTACAGTAGGACTTATAAACTGTTTCATCGTTGATGTTTTTTTTTTGACATAAAAGTTACACAGAAAAACTGAAATGAAATATATGCATGGATCTCGTACCTGGTCATCCCATGCTTTCTCGTTGTTGAGTATGACAGCAGGGCCGAAGCTTCTGGCGGGGTTGATGCCAGTGCCGGTGACAGGGATGGTGGCCAAGTGAACCACGAACACCGCAAACCCAATTGGAAGTGGTGCCAAAACCTGCATAAGTATTTTACTGACTCAAGGTTCTGTATCAAATTAATCTGGTATAATTAAGTATAGAGATTTTGTGTTATGTGGATCCTTATGAGTGAAAGTAAAAAGAAAAACGTACGGGAACATGGGAATCTCTGGCTTTTCTCTTGGGATCGGTGGCGGAGAAGACAGTGTAGACAAGAACAAAGGTGCCAATAATCTCAGCGCCCAAGCCAGTGCCTTTACTGTACCCATCAGAGAGCAAGTTCACGCCACCATTGTACCTGTTGTAGTAGCTCTTCTGAAATGCCTTTACCAGCCCCACGCCAGATATAGCTCCCAAGCACTGAGCCACCATGTACGCGATCGCTCTCACCAGCGACACCTTCCTGGCAAGAAACAACCCGAACGTGACGGCGGGGTTTATGTGACCCCCGGAAATGCCCGCGGTGCAGTAGACGAGGACGAAGATCATGCCGCCGAAGGCCCAGGCGATGCCGAGAATGCCGACGCCATCACAGGAGTCGCCGAGGTGCATCTGGTGGTTGTAGCCGATGACGGTGAGGATGGTGACGTAGAGGAAGAGGAGGGTGGCGACGAACTCGGCGATGAGGGCCCTGTAGAAGGACCACTTGCGGAGCTCGGCGGCGTCGTAGAATGGGGCTG
Organism: Vigna umbellata; assembly: GCF_029865625.1. NCBI lineage: Eukaryota > Viridiplantae > Streptophyta > Magnoliopsida > Fabales > Fabaceae > Vigna > Vigna umbellata. The sequence continues at coordinate 27,728,603 of NC_142169.1, forward strand.
GGGGTGGGTCGTAATAGTCCTTGTGGGTCAATTCAGTTGGTACCTCGGTTTCTATGTCCTTGGCCATGGCCATGGTTGTGGGAGTTAGCAAGATTCAGCGGGTGTTGTGCTATGTGATAAGGTTCACAGGAAATTATGGAAGCAAGTGTATCTATATATACAAGGGAACATGCTGTTGATATGGCGTGTGGTACCGTTGCTTGAGTTTGATGGCTGAAGTAAAATTTTCACTAAGACTTCCTTTTCCAATGGCTGATTGCAATTTTCACTCTTACCCTGCCCCCACTGAACCTACCTTTGTACTTCTATGCTCCTGATTAACCTCTTTCAGTGTCTTCTGCATAAAATTATTAAATTATTGTAATTATATAAATATATATATATATATATATATATATATATATATATATATTGTTTTTTCTAATTTTATATTTTATTTCGGTGCTCTTTCATCATCGCATCCCAAATTGGACTGTTTTTTCATTTACTATATGAGAACTTTAGGGAAAAATAGATTTACATATATTTGCATTTAGAAATAGTATTAAATTTGAGGTTAGTCAAATTTAACATTTTATTTAAATAATACTCTTTCCAATTTAAATAACATTCTTTCTGTTTTTGTTTCTTTTAGATAATACTTACTCTCTCACTTGAGTCAATGGAGTTTAAGATTCTCTTACAACAGTAATGAATTTTTTTATTTTAAAATAATTTTACTAAAATAGTTTTATTATTTAATAAATGCATTGATAGAACAATGACAATACGAGATAATTTAGAATTTATGGGGGAAAAAGAATTAGGAATTATCATATGGTCCCAGTATTTCTGTGGACTTGCGGGTCTTGAAACATTTTGGATAGGAAAACTAATAAAATAAGCATGAGAATTATGAGAGAGGAAGTATTTTTTTTCCATGTTTTTAATTATCTTTTCAATAATATATTTACGTATAATTACCAATAATTAATACAAAAATACTAAATTAAAAATAATTTTAACTAAATATTTATTGATTTAAAGGTTAAATATGTTTTGTTACTTTTAGTAAAAATTAGAGTTAGTTTAATTTTTAAAAAATTTAATTCAATTTAGTATTCTAGTTTTAAAAATACGTTAATTGAATTAATGTTAAATTTATTTAACGTTTTAAATATGTTTTTTTTAATTAAATTGAAGTAAAAATAGGTCAAATAATTTAAAAATTCAAATATTATCAAGTTGAAATATCAAATAAATTTAATAAAATTTAGTTAAAAAAATTGAAATTACATATTTTTAAAATTATATGACTAAATTGAATTAAATTTTCAAAAATAAATTAATTTTTATTTTTATTTAAAGTTAAAAAATAAAAACATATTTAACTTTTAATTTAATATTATTATTTTTTCCAATGAATGAAATATAAAAGAGTTTATTCTCATTTGAACATTATGGTGATTTCATAAAAAATTAGAAACAATAATTTTACTATTTTATTTTAAAATTAGTTGATGATTATGAAACTAATTCAAATGTAATATCTACAATAGGAAATTTTAGTATATAAAATTATGGTAAGAATCCAAAAAGAAAAACCAAAAACATTAATTTATTGATTGACCTTTAAAATAAAAAATAATAATAATTAATTATCATGATAAAATTAATTCAACCACCATGTTATAAGACATTAAGTAAGGAGAATTGGACAGAATAAAACAAAACACGGTACAAGAGGATGAAGCATAATAATATTAATAAGAAATAAAGGGCGAAAATAAGGGTATTTTACCAGAACAAAAGATTATAGTGATTAACTAATTACATCTTTATTTGACAATTAGACCTTAAACTGAAAAAAAAAACATATGAATCTAGTACAGTACTAATTGTAAAACTCTTTTTCTTAATTAAACAATATAGTTTCATAACATAATACTATAATTTTGATGACAAATTATGAAAAATACATTTTAGTATACTTCTTTAATAATTGATTTAACTGTACATAATTTGTACAGAAAAACGAAAACATTATGGGGCACCACCTGATTCTGCACTGAACTGCTGGTCCTATAAAAAAAAAGTTTGAAAGTACCAGTAGTTAGTTAGGGGAGAAAGATAGGTGAGATTATTAGATGATGCCACTATATTTCATTATTAAAATATTAATATAAAGAAACAAAAACATTAGTAAATTTTAATTTTTAACTCACCAAATTAATTTTAAAAGCTTTTATTCTTTTATTATTATGATTTAAGATGGATTATAAGATTATTGTAATAAGTACTTATTTTATTAGAATCTCTTATTTTTTTGTCATTTATTTTTATAATATTTTCATGAAAAAAATTTAGGATTTAAATTTTTATTTTTTTTAAAATAGATATAATTAACTTTTTGTTGCCTTATTTTTTTTTGTAGATAATTGAATGTTTGAAGAAAAAGTGGATGAAGTTTTTCAGGACAATCTGGCACAGCAAAATGATCTCATGCTCAACAAAAAAAATTATATTTAATTACTGTTTTATGTCACTACAAGTATTTTTAGTTGATTTTTTTTTTCAATTTTTTTGTCTATTAATATTAAAAAAATATTTTTTTTAATTAAGTATTTCTTGTTTAATTTGTTTTATGGGTTGAGTAAGGTGATTTCTATTTTCTTTTGTCATTTTATTTTAAATCAATACCAAATCTCACGTTTAATTAATCTTCGAGATAATGAAAACAATAATAGATAAACTAATAACCACATTATTCAATTAATGAAAAAGAAAAACTTTGAGTATAGAGTAGATAATTTTTTTTCATAAAATTCACATAAAAACACTAAATTTTATGTGTTTTTAGTGTATGAACTCTAGTTTTTTCATTCAATGGTTTTCAACATGGAGAGTCTTAAACTTTTCTTCATATTTACATTTACATTGCATCTTCTCCGTCTTTGCAATTTCTTAATCATTTTCGTATGATTTGGTTGATTGTTACATTTCTTCCACAACTATGTTGCTCGTGATATTTTATGTAGTTATCATGGATTAGTAGACTCTTCTTTTGGTGGGTGTCAAAATATTTTGGATATATGAGGTCGAGTCTTCTATTCAACTAGTGGTCTTTAACTTATTATCTTCGAGTCCAAGATTTGTTTCTTAACATTGGTCCAAAATACTTGTCAGAGATATTCCTATACTAAAGTTCCTTCCATTCAGATTATAAGTAATAAATACGTAATTAATGTGTAACCCACCTTAAATTTCTATTTATAAACTTTGTGATGAATTTTTTATTAAGGTAGGTCGGTTTCATTATGATCCAAACAAGTTTAAATCTTTAAACAATATGATTTTGGAGTTAATCTGTTTCAGTTTGATGGTTCGGTTTCTACAATACTTTGAACTCTAGTCTAATTTAACCTCATTAAGGATTGACCGTCCAACTAATAATTAAATATGCATTTAACATTTTCTCTTTACTTTTTCATGAAAACGAGATATATTTATGCATGGATATTTTTTAAGCAAACGTGTTTTAAAAAAATAGTAATATTATTCATGTAAATTAAATAATAATTTACATAAAAACTACCTTTTAAAATTTTATCAATTCTATAAATTATCCGTCAAAAAAATAGATTACACTAAGTATAGACAGAGAATTTTCATGTTTTACTAATAACACATAAAGCAAAGATCTGACATGATGTATGATTATTGTACCGTACGACCCTCATTCTTGGTCGTACGGTCCCCACACTTGGCCGTCCTCCCGTACGGTTCTTCCAGGTCGTCCACCGTCCTCCCAGGACGTCCTCCCATGGTCGTCCACCTAGGCCGTGCCAACTGGTAATGACTCATTAAGCTCCTAATAAAGATTAAGGTGAGATTGGGCCGTCATTAGACCGACGAAAGGTAAAAGCTCATTACAACAGTATAAACAACAATCCCATGTATGATTTCTGGATCACGCTACTCATTATGCATGCCACATGCATTATTTGCAGTGCCAACCGTTCGGTCATTTTACTGACTTTAGTGTCGGAATGCCTTTGACAGGTATCCGTCTGCCCAGCTTGGAGAAGGAGGAGGGAGAACGAGCAATGTTCGTCCGTCCAGTCTTCAACGTCTATCCAGTCTTCAGTACCACCAAAAATGTTTTAGCAATAGACCTCCAAAACCCACCGGAACAATTATAATAAAGTCGAAAATCAATAGGAACAAAATGCGTTCGACAAATCATCTATATAGCAAAACGAAAATTCATGTTTGAATAAACATCATAATTAACCACGATGTTGGAATTACAAATAGCACTTGGTTGCACTTTATTTAATTAACTCCATTATACTGACAAGCAAAAGTTTGAGATATTTTAATTTAAGATCTATTCAATGACGATTGCCTAAAACATCACAAAAAGAAGTATAATTATAATTATTGTTCCTACTGATGACAATCGTGATTAATTTCAAAACAATCATGCATTAATTTATATGGGCGTGTGTATGTATATATATATATATATATATATAGTAAAGTTAACATTCTATTCTCTCTCTCTCTCTCTCTCTCTCTCTCTCTCTATATATATATATATATATATATATATATATATATATATATATATATATATAAGTCCATTTCTCTCACTCTTCATCAATACTAAAAGTGTAAAAAGAAATTAATAATTAAAAAGCTATAACCAAAATGGGGCACATATAATATAATTTCCTCCCTTAGTTTTTTAAATGTAAAAAATAATTGACTCTAAATTTTGTATATTTAGTAACTAAGTATAAGAAAAAATGGATAGTATAAAAAGTAAAGGATATATAGGATACTTAGTTTTTGTTTACAGTGATACACGTGCACCTTGGGTGAGGGAGGGTATAGATAGTAACAAACTGTACCCGTTTGTTTCCCTTAAAACAAGTTAAAATGTGAAGATTGTTTTGGTGTTTAAATAGTAAATAAGGAGTGTTAATAACAATGCCCCAAATGTTTTAGATCATGCACCACCACTTCCTTTCTTGTAATCAAGCCCGAATTTGTATAAGCTTTCTTTCATGGGCTCAGCCCAGGTCTAACGTTCAATTTCATCATCCTTTTCTTTTCTCTTTCCAGAGCTAGCTTTTGGGTTCATACCACTTTTTATGATTATTTGTATCTTGGCTCCGAAAAAGAAAATTAAATCCACAATTTTTTTATTATTTATTTTTATCTAATTTAATACACATATTAAATAATACAGTTTAATAAGATTTATTAAGTTTATTTATTTTGGAGCAGCTCAAACATAATATTTATATATCATGATTTATTTTAGTAATTTGATATTATAGTAATTGTATGTTTGAAGTAAGTATTAATTGAATGAGAATTGATTTTATAAATATAACTAGTATTATTTAAGAAATATTCACTAAATAATTACTCATACTTTTTAAATTCATAAAAATCCAAATACTAACTGTTTTTTGATGTAAAAAAATTTACGCTGAAAATATCAGTAAGATCAGTATCTATCTTGATGTGAGTTCTTGATTATTGATTTTAAACAATTAAAAATTTAAATTATTTTATCAAAATTTTTATCTGTCGCAAACTTAAATGAAAAATAAATAAATAGTTATTTAAGAAATTAAAAAAAATATTGGAGAGTAAAAAGTCATATATTAAACTCATGAAACTTATTTACACTTCCTTACATGTAGAAGTTAGATTAGTCTAACCCGCCAATACACCAAAAGCGATAATCTAGAGTTTAATATAATCCACTAATCCAACCAAAAAGAAAAAAAGGTTGTTTAGAACTAATTTGCTTTGGAAGCCATTACCAATCATCGCGAAGCCAGATTTCGAAATTTGGAATGGGATGTAATTTAGCATAGAACAAAAACTTTAATTTTCAAAACTTGTCAAACTGAATACATACATAAGATTTTGAATGGGATTTGAAATTGTTCTTCACTTGAAAGTTGGGAAAAAATTTCATAGATAATCGCTGTCCCACACGTGCAAAGAACTTTGTAAGGGTTGGATTAGAGTAATTTATTGTTAATTCATGTAGAACATGTGAAAAATATCATATGTAGTTGTGTTCGCGTGAGAATGATTATTGGCATACACTCACTACAAGAATGATGTGGCATTACTCAATGCTTACCCCACCACCGACAAAGAAAAAAGGAAAGTGGACAATTTTCTTAAATGGAGAAGTTCTGTTGTGGTCATTAGTTCAATTTTTCTTAATAATATGTAAATTATCAACGAATTTAAAAAAATATGTTAGACATTTATTTATTAGAATCCAGATAAATTTGCTTATAAATGAATTTTTTAAAGTTAGTCAACAAATTTGTTTATAATTAATTTTTTTTATATCTATCAATAAATTTGTCCATAATTTAATTTTTATTAAATTTGTTGATAAATGTGTCAACGCATCGAGAGGAACCAACTATAACTCTGGATTTGAGTGATATTTTATCTCTAACTACAACACATACACTTGTTCTTCAACATTAGTCGATTCAGTCAACCACTTAGTTTTACATGTAAATAATAAGGTTTTATAACATACCATCGACTTAAGTCTTCTATTGGACTTAAGTCTTCTATTGGAGATGAATAATCATGCTTATATACCTAATAGTTATATATCATTTAGAAGTCAATGCTTAAGACAATTTAAATATTTTTTTCTCTTTCCCTTTCTCATAAGCTTTTTAATAAAATTGTGATGAAACATATGTTCCGAAACAAACAATATAATATCAATTATTTATATTTATTATATATAACATATAATAAAATTTAATAGATATAGTAATTGTAATAAATAAAAACATTTTTTTAATATATCGGCACATGCTATATATTTAATAGATTGAGAAAATGTATAAAATTGAAAACAATTAAATAGTAAAATAATAATCGAGTAATAAAAAGCTTGAATGTTGTATACAAATCAAACCATCAATTCAGCAAAGCGAGATAATTTATCAGTTTTTCTAAATTCTGTCAATCATAGAGAGCATCAGGCTTTGTTACCAAAATAGGCAAAAATAGATCATATATTATGAGAATAGGCAAATTCAATTCAAAATACCAAAATGGAGAAGTCGTGGGGGGCCAAAATGACTTCAAATGAAGAAGTCGTGCCCCCCTGCACGACTTCACACTGTGCATTGACCAGTGGTGAAGTCGTGCACCCCAAAAACGACTTCTGGGTCCTGTAATCGATTACAAGGTACTGATAATCAATTACACAATGTTGAAATCGTGACCCCCCTGCCCGACTTCAGTGTAGTAGGCAAAAATGCTACTGGTAATCGATTACGATACTTCTGTAATCGATTACCAGTGTTTTAAGTGTGCAAGAACCACCCTGGTAAGCGATTACAAGCTTGTTGTAATCGATTACGAGTGTGTTTTGGTTGGTTTATGAAAATTATTTGGCAGTTTAGATATTTTATGTATTGTTTGTGTTATACGAAAAAAGAAATTGTGGTTATTATTTAATGAATGGAGACAAATTTGAAGAAAATAGAAAAAAATATTAATAAGGAATATTAACAGTAATATATTAATAATCGATTTGATTACAATTGGGTAAGATTAATAAATAACTAAGATTAATAAATAACTAATGACGAAATGGACAATTTCCCCTATGATGACCTATGTTGCGGCAGTAAGAGCATTTTTTTGGCTTATCTGGATTGGATTGATCCATTTCATTGTGAATCCTATTTGTAGATGGTCTTTCGGATGCCTTGCGTCGCATTTTATGAGGGTTCTTGCACACTTAAAACACTGGTAATCGATTACAGAAGTGTCGTAATCGATTACCAATATCATTTTTGCCTACTACACTGAAATCGTGCAGGGAGGTCACGATTTCAACATTGTGTAATCGATTACAGGATCTTGTAATCGATTACAGGACCCAGAAGTTGTTTTTGGGTGCACGACTTCATCACTGGTCAAATAAACAATATGAAGTCGTGCAGGAGGCATAACTTCTTCATTTGAAGTCGTTTTGACCCCACAATTTTATATGCCTAATTTGATGCAAATGCCGAGAGCATCATCCAGAAAAAAGAAAACTGTCACATGGACACAAGATTTTTTTAAAAAATTATATGCAAACTAATAAAGAAATTATGTACATATACATATATATAATATGCAAACTGAAAAAGAAAATTACATAATTAATTACACATATATATATTTTACAAATATACAAAGTTGCTGCAAAGACGAGCACGACGAAGATCACACAACAGGATTCTCTTCATAAAACTAGAGCCTTGAAAAGATGTTTGACCAAACGTTCTCATCTTCACTGGACAAAATCTTGAAACATTATTAAGTATTTCACCTTTCCAACATACGTAAAAGCCTCCGTTGGACGCGACATGCAGGTAGGAACCACCCTCCAAATGCACATGCATGCATGCGTCCATGATGAGTGGATAGATACCCCATGTCAAACGATAAACAACTTATGCATGTAACAGGTCACATCAGTTAGAGCAGGGAGAAGGTCGTTTATTATAGCTGATGTCGTCATTTTCGAAATCCTCAGCAGCTTCCTCGGCTATTGTTTCCAGAGAAGGTGTGTTCGAAGGTTTCTTAGGAAAAATTACAGGTGCCGGGGCAACCTCGATCCATGAACTTAGCTTTCTCATTCCCTTGCTCATTGGGACATGTATATATATATATATTTTTACAGCAATGATTGATCTTGCTCCTCAACCACAATCTGCAATCCTTCTGTAGCAAAACGAAAATATTTTCTCTCCTTCTCCTATGTCTAGAAAGAGGAGAGAGAGAGAGAGATTTTTTTTTCCTAAGAGGCTTTTTACAAGGGTTCAGGATTTGCTGTTTGCTATGTGTCAATTGCCAAAGACCTTATGCCTATATATATATATACACTTGTTGGAAATTGGAATAAGAGATGGATGGAATTATAGGTAGGAGATATTTGGAGAAGGCATAAATAAGAACATGTATACCTGGACGGTTTTCGGGAAATACACGTGGAGAAAGACATAGTTTTTGGAAGCTTCCTTTATGGCAACATTAACATAAAAATCTAGGAATCATCTAACCATAAACGTGTCCTATAATAATTTCGTTGTCGGTTTCTAAAGGCCTACAACCCCTAAACGAATTACCTGTTCGAGAGGCAAAAGAAAACGTCAACAGCTCCTCACTTTTCTCCTCTCCATCAAAATATTCGTCTTTTCTTATCCCAACTGTTGACAATTTGGGCATAGCCTCTAGAATATACCGGAATATAGCAAACACAGAATACATTCTGATTTTGGAATTAGAATTCGTAATTCCTCATTGAACATGTTACTAATATTATTATTTTCTTGTTCTACTCTTTAAACATGTTACAGATATATATATGTTTCTTAAGTGTTTTTTTTTCTTTTGGGGCGATATACAAGGTGCACGATGTTTTATGTTTTTATTTATGTAGATGTGCTTGGTTTTTGGTCCTATCCACTGTTTATGCCCAACGAACTCAGATTGAAGGCAACCATGTACTTGAAAAAGGATAAGAGTCGTAGGCCACTTGAGATTGGATCAAGGCCTTTGTTTCGTGTGGTCCCCATCGAGCCCAATTAAATGAGCCCATAAATTGGTTCAACAAAAACTATTATATAGACTGATGACTATGATGCCACCAGCCTATAAATACCATGTACCGAGTCTACTCTACAAGGCTACTACCACGTCACACAAGTGCGGTCCATATATTTTTTTAAGAAAAGTTTAATATAAAATAAATTTAGTCTTTCTAATAAATAAATTACAACCATCGCACCGAAGTAAAAAATTTTAATATTTTTAAAAATAATCTCAATTTTATTTAATATAAAATCAAATTTAAACTATTATTCATTGATTAATATTTCTTTCACTAATAATTTTATTGATCACACTTTATTTAAAATAAAACTCAAAAACAATTTACTAATGAAGCGGATATCTTAGAAATATTATTTTTAGGTATTTATTAAAAATATTAATTCAATATTTATTATAAATGTTCTCTGTAACTGGAAGCATCCGTGAGTACGAATTCTTTTCTCATTTCCTAATTGTGAAAAATTACGAAAGAGTGATAGACTGAAAAAGTCTGAGCTAACCATTGAATTATTCTATTCAACCTAACGCTTTCTTTCTATTAATTTCACATGATTTGCGAATAAAAAATGAAGCGGCAACACAGCATGGTGAAGAAGTAAAAGAAACAGTTGCCAATTAGCTACTGTTGAATTCCCAGTGAAATTCGTTAACAATTTGAACTAGTACTGTTTGGAAGGAACAGTTTGATCTAGTAAGGGAGCATTTTTAAATGATACAAGGTCCAAACAATGGCATCCTTATCTACAAAACAACAAAAAGACAATCGTAGGTAATCATGTTCTGAGAATAGACACACTGTTTGCACATCCTAAAATTCTAACCTAACTCATTTGACAGCACCCCAGAATATGTGCATGCGCATGCATGCACCAGTAAAAACCAGTTGTTTATCTTATAAGAGTCCTCATAATGTTGTTATATATGAGACAAATCGATAAATCAATTATAATTTGGATTTTTTTAGCGAGTTATATCAATAAACTGGATTAGTTAATTAGTAGTCATGAATCAAACTACATTAACCTTGATATTAATAAATTTAAAAATAAAATATAATTACTCACGTAATTGATTAATTTTAATAAAAAAATTTACTCTGAAATCTATAAATAAATATTTAAGGCAAAAAAAAAAAATACTTAGATGCATTTACTGTTATATTGATTATTAACTGTCAAATGTTTTTACACTTCGAATAGTTTGATACAACAATTAGACTTCTAAACAACATTTGAACTCTGTGAACAATATAATAAAACTCTGATTGTTGATCTTGATTTTCAAATAAGAACCATAAAGACAAGTTGGAAGTTAAAATAAGGTGGAGATTAAAATAGAAGAAAGAAGGGGACAAGGCATATGCTTTATTAGGCCTGGTTCATTTTTCTAAGGCATTTGGTTGGTTGAATCACTCAGTTCAATTAACATTTGGTCTTCTCTTCATAACTTACACGCCACTTTCTGTTTCTACCTTGCTTTTTCTAACGTGGAACTACGAGTTAGGACCATCCTTTTTACCTTCCTCAATAAAAACCTATCTTTCAAACTTTCTCTTAAGTATTACAGTATATATATCTTATTTAAACTTTAAGATTATAAAAAATTGTTTTTTTTTATAACATGTCAAGATTACGATGTTATGCTATTTAATATTATCTAATTATTATAAGTGTTTCATTAATATTGTGTTCGATCATTAAATATTGAATTAATGCGTGTCATTATCAATTTAATCATCAGTCTAATTTTAAAATATTGTTTAAAACCTCGAGAAAGTGGCATATTCCAAGGAATAAATCACTAGAAAAGTTGGCTTGAAGTACGCATAGAAATCTACTCTTATTCTACTCCAAGTATCTCATACTTGTAGAATAGACGTCTATTTTCATTTTGAATAGAAACTTTTCATGTAATTGCGTCGTTAGAACGATTTTAGGAAAATGATGAGGAAAAAAAATTGAGAAATTTGTTTGGAAATATTTTATTCTGCTGACTCAATTATGTCAAGAATATAATTCACCTTTTGTATTAATACTTATAAAAAAGGATTAAACAATATATTATTATAATTCAGTAAAATCAGTAATATTAATGGTGTCATTGGTATGGATTTTAAAGGACTAAAAGACGAGACAGTTTATTGAATATTTTCCATCTTGGTTATAAAGAAACGCTTTAAAAGCTAATTACAAAGACGCGTTGATACAGTTTTACGACACATCTCCAAACTTAAAGAAAAAACATGTACTTGAAAGAACTCGAATTTATTTAGATCTGTAAAAGTTTTAATCAAGAATTAGCCTGTCTAATCAAATTGATAACCTTGATTATGGTTTAATAAGATTAGGGTTTCCTTTTACAATTAATACCTATAATCTAGTCACCTAAATTAGAATACCAGAAAGTTATAATAATAAATGATTTTTATTACAGCATAAAACTGAAGATGTATCTAAAGTCAGTTGTTTCGAAAGAAAACTAACATTTGGAGTGAATGGTGAGCCGTTTTCAGCTTAATTAATTTGGCCTTTGTTTTTACTTTTTGTTTTCTTTTCTTTTGCATTTTGAGCAACTTATTGCATACCAAAACCCTTCACGTCTTGGGGGTATGAATAGGCATTATTATTAGCCCTTTCTTAATACTTGTACGTATCACAAAGAAAAACAACGTCAACACCATTTTTCTTTTCATTAAATATATATATATATATATATATATATATATATATATATATATTTAATACTCGTTTTCATTCTTTCTCACTTAATCTAAACATCACTTTTTGGTTATGGTATTTTCTTTTTGTTTCACACTTTCTCAAAGAAAGTACTATAGTCATGTCTAATGCATGCACCAAAGGATAATAGGATTAGGCTATTAGGGGTGATTAAAACTTTCCTTCTTCTCAAAGAACTAATTAAGAAAATGACAAGGTCGATGATAACGTGTCAAGATATAGACATCTTGATCTTGATTCAACGGTGATGGGTGGAACCCACAGTTTTAAATATGACAAAATATTTTCACAAATTTGTGATGAAAGCGAGATAAAAAATAAATTAAATGAATAATTTTATAAGAAACAAAATACATGTTATAAAAGCATTATATTAATAAGGTTTAATGTCATTTAGGTCCTTATTTTCGATCCAGAATCTCAAATAGGTCTCTTTCGTTTTCGGCGTTTCAATTACGTCCTTATTTTTGTAAAATTGAATCAAATAAAGACTTTCCGTCAAATTGATCAAACACTGTTAAGTTGGGTGTTTCGTGGCACGCTCACACTGTAATTTTTTATTACGTGGCATTAAAAACGTGACTGAATTGTATTTTTTTAATTTTTGAATTAAAAAATGAAGTGTACATAGTGGAAATATAATTTAAGGGTAAAATTGGAAAATCAAATTAAATTAAGTGTTAAATTGGAAAATCAAATTAAATTGGAAAATCTTCAACCGATCGGCTCTCCGTACTTCAGCCGTTCGGTGTCCTCCTTCTTCTTCACTGCTTGGCCTCGCTCGGTAGCCTCACCGCCTTCAACCGTTCGGTTCCCTTCTTCTTCATCCTCACCGCTTGGCGTCTTCCTACATTTCGTTGTTCGGTTGACTACTACTAATATCCTATAACAGGCTGCCGCCAAACCTTAATTCCCTAACCTAGCCAATGTCGCCGTCAACCACGTTGTGCCGCCACCATCATCCTCGTCGGACCACAAGTCGTTATCGCCGACCTCCATGGTCGCCGCACATTCATCTTCATCACCTGCAAACCCAGAAATCAGAAAATTCCAATTGCCATGTAATCCTAAATCGCATATCCCTTTCTTCTTCCTTGCGAACTTTGCTGCTACCACCAGTTAGCGACATCATTGCATCATAAACCTGCATCAAATAGAAACCACATCATCATCTTTGACTTCCCATCTGAACTACATCATAACAACCCACCAAAACCCTAAATCCATAGTCAGTCACCACGCCGTTCAACCACCGCAGGAACACCATCAGAACCTCGTCGGTCCTCCGTTCACCTCTAATGCATCTCGCATCATCCTCACTGAACCACCTCGCGAGCCACGCGTGAAGGCTCCATCACAACGCGAACCAGATCTCTGCACCAGAGTCGCACCACCACGAAACAAAAACAACACCATCGCGAGCCCCAAAACTCCTCCGCATAAGCCCTAATCGTGAAAGATCACCGCGCCAGAAAGGAGATCAAAATCGCAAGCCATCAACGGAGCAACCCAAACCGCGACGAACAAAAACGCGAACACCTCAAAATCAGATTGTTCTCTGCAATTGAAATCAAAGAAAGGAGCAGCCTTTAATTTCTTTTTTCCAATTTACCCTCAATTTTTTAATTTAAAAATTACAAAATACATGTCACAATTATGTATAAACTGACACGTCATCTAAAACAACACCCTCAACATGCCACGTAATACCCTCATTAACATCGTTTTCTCAATTTGACGAAAAACCCCTATTTGATTCAATTTTAAAAAAATAAGGACTCAATTGAGACGTCGAAAAAGAAGGGGACCTATTTGAAATTATGGGCGAAAATTGGCACTAGTTATTGATAACATGTCAATATATTGTTTTGTGCGTTCTGACGTGTTACTTTCTTACAAAATTGGGTCTTCTTCTTCTTGTTTAACCTATAATCCATATTCAATCACTCCACACCAATTTGTATGCAATCTCAAAACTACACAAACTCTGAGAAAACAGATCAAAATGAAAAACTTTATTAATTAAATCTTATAATATTACATTCAAAAACCATAACTCAGATTCATCTATCCAAGATCAAGGACAATTGCTTCATTCCCCCGTTTCCCCACCTCACACAACCAAACTCTATGTATGTATAATCAACCTCAAAAACATCAAATTCATGCACAACAGAGGTTTCATTCTAATTCTCATCTTAAATCAAAAGATCTTATATCATCAAATCATCAACAACTTCCAGAAAGAAGAAAGAATCAATTAATCTGATCACACCTACGTCTGATCTCCCCCTTTCTCCTTGTCTGCACATTGAGCAGACTTAGCTTCTGCATCGTCGAGGCAAAAACCCTAAAGAACCTAGCTTGATCCTTGGCGAAGCCCTCCAGGAATGGTCTCGTAATAGGGTCATTGTAACTTGTTGGGAATCATAATGTAATTGAAGACAGAAAGGGTAGGGTTGGTTCTGTAATCGGCGCAAGCTTTGGATAAAGGTTCAGAAAAATGAGGGTTGTAGGAGGAAGAGGAGTTCGAGAGGTTGGTGACGAATTCAGAGCAGTGGGAGAATCCCACGGTGTGGTCCCCACTCAGAGCGACGAACTCCTCCACGAAGAAGCCGTGACGGGTGAAGCCGCGACAGGTGAAGATTTCCGTGATTTGGGACATTGGCATGGATGGAGTGGGAGGTGGTTAGGGACGGAGGCGGTTGAAGAGAAGCGGTCGTCACGACGCCTAAGGAAAACAGGGTAGAAGAGGCAGCTGAGCATGGTCAGAAGGTCGTGGGTTGCGGTGGAGAGGATGTTGGCACAGGAGACAGTGTTTGGGCAGGCCAGTTCGAGGGCAGTCTTGGCGCGGGCGACGAGGTCGAAGGCGTCGCCGAGGAGGGAGAGGTTGATGTCGGCGTCACCGAGGAGGGAGAGGTTGATGTCGGCCTCGCGATGTAAAAACCCTAAATCAATTTTTTCCCTAATATAAAAATCCTAAAATCTTTAAAAAACCTCAATATGGTGTTTTATCAACACGTCAGCACCGCACAAAACAATATATCGACACGTTATCAATAGCTGGTGTCAGATCATCAACACACTAACTCCGTTTGGTTATACTTAACTGAAGGAACAAATTAGACACAAATTTTACTAAGTGTAGACATATTCCAAACACTTTTAAAAGTGAGGACTGAATTGATATTATCCAACGAAAGTGGGAATCAAAAAAAGTATTAAACCATAATATATAGATCCTTATCTTTATTCTCAGTTGTATTAATGGGAATATGTTGATTGTTTTTTCCTTAGATGCATATGTAATATAGTACTTAACCTCTTATAATCCAAACATGTCATGCTTGCATTATTTATAACTATTTTTCTTAAAAACAATTCTAAAATACGTGACAAAACGAAGGAAAAATTGTTTCTAGAAAAAAAAAACTCACTCTTAACCTTTATTAAAAGGCAATGGAAATGTTTTATTTTGTTAGTATTTGTTTAACTGTATTCAGTCGCCGAACAGAGATCCCATTGGTGAAAGTGTCTCACTCATGGAAATCGGATAACTTTTTCTATGTTTCTCTATCTCCTTTCCCCTATCAGACTTGTTAGAAAGAAACAACTGAGTAAAGAATCTATTCGTTTCTAAATTCATAGAAAAAAAAACCTATGATATTATTTTAATTAAATTAAAATTAACATATACTTGTATAAGATATATAGTATGGGAAAACTTTTTCAGCGCATGACAATGGTTTGCTTTTGAAAGTTACGTAGCGGTTTTTAAAACTGCAGCTAAATCATGTGTAGAATGTGACTTTTTCTCTTGTGTGCAAGGAATTTTATATGGAAGGGAAAGCTGTGGTCACGAGGTAAATATTTGGATCCGAAACATTAACGGACGGGTTCATGTAAAATCACGTGAGGACCCTTGCATTGAACCATTTCTATAGTTATATTACAGTTAATTTTTGTTAATTAATTGTAACGCGTGTGGTGAGCCCTAGAGTAGAGAAAAAGTGGATTTGATTGGCTTTATCCTTAACAACCAAAAGCCTATTATATAAATTACAAGAAGGAATAGTCAAGAGTGTGAAAATCACTAACATAGCCAAAACAGAGAGAGAGAGAAATAGACGTCAAAAAGCTTGATTCAGAGCTTCAATGGCATCAAGGAAGGGCTTCCTTTCGAAGGTGAGTTCCATGTTTGCATCATCGAGCAGCGAATTGGAGGGAAAAGCCGTAGAAGCTGACATGGAATTGGATGAAGCTGAGGTGTGGAACTGGAACTTATCCAACAGCAATAACAGTGTCACAGAGTCGAAGAAGTGGTCACGATCTGGTAAGAAAGGGTTTAAAAAGGTGGAGGGTGGTGGCAGAGTCAACCCTGTTGCATCATCCTCAATGCCGGTGAATATTCCAGATTGGTCCAAGATTTTGAAGGAGAACTATGAGGAGCACGAGAACAGAGATTCTGTGAGTGGTGATGATGATGATGATGATGGTGGTGGCGAACGAGTACCCCCTCATGAGTATCTTGCTAGGAACAGAGGAGCTTCTCTCTCTGTGCATGAAGGAAAAGGGAGGACCCTCAAAGGTAGGGACTTGCGCAGTGTTAGAAATGCCATTTGGAAGAAAATTGGTTTTGAAGATTGATTTTTTCATCCGATTCCATTCCACAACTTTTCAATTTTTGGAACCTGGCTCTGTTAGAAAGAGTTCATATTCGTATGCATCTTCTGCTCTTCATCAACGATATTTGTTTTCTTCTTTTTGGACCATTCTTGTTTGCTAAGTTATCTAAGAAGATGTATAAGAGTCTCTTTCGTTTTGAGTGTCTGAAAGAAGAATCACTCATGCCTGTAATTAACTATTTTCAACTACCTAAAAGAAGGATTGGTTTTGTACTTGTTTTTTAGTGTTACATCATTTGTATTTTTTCCTGATTCGTTAAAAGGGTTTTGGGTTTGAGTGAGGAGAAAAGGGTACGGTGTTGCAGAGACAAAAGGAAAAGCATGGTAGGAGAATTTAGTAGGATTGGAAGAAAAGAACACGTAAGGAAAGAAATTAAATACGTTGGCGGACTACACGGGTAATAGGTTGTTGGTAAGAGATAACGGCTCATCGCATCGGCTGATAAATAATTTTATCATTTTATATAAACAACACTTCTTAGAAATATATGTTGTTTATAAGTTCTTTTTCTTAAAAAAAGGGAAAATACCACTTTTTATAACTTCTATTATGTATATAATGCAATGTATTTGTATAAACATATTACGCCGTAAAAATGTTTGGTTATGATATAAATAAATATATTCATACTTTACTTTATTGCACTTTTATCATAATAAAGCATATAGTGCATATTTCGGAATAATTTCTTAGAAAAATAATGATTTTTATATTTATGATGTAAGGGCATTCAACTTTAAAAAATAATTGTTCATATGTTCATTTTTAATAACTCAACTCTATGAAATGATTATTTGCTCCTAACAAATTGTTCCCAAAAACTTAGTTACGTGTATGGTATAAAATGTCTTCAAACGTAATTAGGAATTTTGTGGTATATTTAGGCAAACATATAGAATGGATTAGAGTTATGACAAAGGTCCACCGGTGAGATGAATGAGATATGTAAGAACAAAAATAAAGAAAAAGAGTAATAAAAAATAATAAATATAGTAAAGAAAATAACATATATAAATAAATGGAGAAGATAATTATGTATCATTTTTCAACTCCCCTCAACTCTATTTTTTTTTCTTATATACTAAAAACAAGGTGAATGATACAACAGTCATTGCCACGTCACGTTTTTTTTGTACTCCTACCTAACACTTTCCGTTTAGTATTAGTATTATTATAATTTTTTAACGAATATGAATATTTCCGCGTCTCACCCCAACAAAATTGATTTGATTTTAATTATTTTATTTTTGTCCCTCTAACTTAAATTTATTTATTTCTTTATCCAGAAAAGTTGACGTTAAAATAACAAATCACCGTCAGAAAGTACAAATTAAAAATAAAAATAAAGTATTTTCAAATTAAGAAGGACGAAAATGACATAATTTGTTTTAAAAAATTAACTGGAGAATTTGTTAAGTTAAAAATTATATTTTATTATTTTGTTACAAAGTTCAAAAAATATATTTTTAACGCGAATTCTCTCATTCTAGAAAATCTTAAATAAAAAACGAGAAGGTAGTGTGTATTTTATATTCACAAAAAGACAAATATAGCAAGGAAGTCATGACACGAGTGACCTGTGAAAATAAATTATACGCGTTTTCATGGAGAAAAAGATCACAATTGATAAGGAAAAAATGAAGAAGGTGAATATTATACATTTTTTATTATTAATTTAAATCTATATGATTTTTAAAAATTATTGTAACCCCTCTTTTAAACTAAATAAAAGTTGAATGATAAAGAAAATATTATAACGTTAAATTCTAATCTCACACTCATTATCCCTTCTAATGATGACACTACAATTCTAATATGTTAGCAAGTACCTTCAGTTTCTAATTAGTGTAGATAAAGTGGTAACGTGATGCATAATCACATGATTAATAATAAACCGTGTTAGAAGTAGACGCGAACTTACGATTTTCTTTGTACTGTATCAGACGCTAAAATGCCCAACGAAAATTTAAGAGGTTTCATCTCATACGCTAAAATGGTAGGACCCTAAATTGACCAAAACCACTCCCAAAAAATTGACAAAAGTAAACCTTAAATCAGTTTTAGACATTGTCAGTGTCATCTTTAGCCCTTTAAACAAAAGTTCCTAAGCTTTATTTCCTTGTTCTCATTTAATGTAATTATATGTTTGCTGAATTCATTTTTTCTTTTCCTCGTAAGAAATATATACTGTCTTAACATTTCATAATCATATTAATTAAAGATTGTATTCACGTTTGAATTAGAAAAAGAACATTCAAAGAAAGTGTCCAGTAGGACTAAATTAGTTAAAATTTATTTGTGTCAATTAAACCAAACACACCACTAGAAAAAGAACATTCTAAGAAAGTGTCCAGTAGGTTCATTTATATGTCAATTGAACATTCATGCAGGTTCATTTATGTGTCAATTGAACATTCATGCAGGTTCATTCACACTCAGAATTTTGTTTTCTTCATAGGTGGTCTACCACTAACACCAAAGACTAAAAGATTAACTGGAGTGTAAAATCTAACCGAAATCAAACTTTATTCAAGTAGCATAGAAGAAAAACAAAAAAAGAGTGATGCATTCAGAGACTTGGAAAGATCCAAAATACACAACAATTTTCCAGCTTCCTTTCCTACAGGATGAATTACCAGCTCAAAGGCCCTCAAAAAACCGAACGTGGTCTTCAAAAGTCTCACCATGTCTTATTTTGCTCACTGATCCATCATCTTCAACCTAAAATATTTTACAGCATAAAAATGTCATGCTTTATATCAAATCAAGTTAAAATTGATTGTGTTCAAAACCTGCATGGTATTCTACAGAGCAACTAAATATAATAAAACCACAACCAACAAGAAACGAGTTATTAAATATTAGAACTTTCAATCATTAATTATAACAAGCAGTACCCTCGTTTTATATAATGTGTTTTCTCAAAACATGTAGAACTTCAAATGGTTTTGCCAAAGACCTTAAACACAGAACAATCATTAGAAAAACATTATTCCTATTCAGAGAGGCTTTCCTGATATTATATGTTCATTGACGATTATCAAAAGGCATGTTCACTGAAAACCACTTCAAAGAAGTTAGCAAGTGGAGAAAAGCAACTCCATACCCAATACTCAGGAGGCCGCATCTTTAGATTGTATGTTGATGCCATGCTCATGCAATAAGCGCCAGCATCATGAACGACCAAACCAGTACCCTGACAATAAAATTCAGATGAGATAGTTTAAATAAGTTAGCATTCCTGTCATCTTTGTTTTGTACAAATTATGCACATTTATTATTTAAGCATGTAGTTTAATTTAAATTTAAGAAAAAAATATTATATTACCTTGGCTGGAGTAGGAAGTTCTCTTTCTTTTCCTAAGAAATCTGCAGACTCGCAGACTGGGCCAACCACGTCAAAGGTTGCTTTCTCAGCATTTGATGGGGCAGGGGAAACCAACTCTATATGCTGCACCCAAAAATTAGATGTCACTATTAAACATTCACGTAAACATAGATTGACACAACCCATCAGCATGAGGTAGCCAAAATGACCTTGTGCTATCCAATAAGTTTCTTTAGAACATGCTAAATCTAACTTTGTTCACTTCTAATCTGTCTTCCAATCAATACTGTCCAGATTCCACCAGATTTGAAAAATCAGAACCAAAAATGTTATTGCATGCTTTGGTATAGTGAGATCCAAATCCAAAAATACAAGATTAGCATCTTCTCCTTTAAGCTATATTCGGCAAACAAGCGGGTCAAGGTTGTGGAATCCCAACCAAACTATAATGTATTGATCAAGTTTTAAAAGTACATTATATGCTACGGGAAAACACAACCGTTCATACGGCCTAGAATTCTTCATTAGTTTCTGAGGCAAGACTTAGCATAATGGCAGCCATCACACAAAAACTTCTCAGAAGAAAAAATTATCTTTGTCAAACACCCACACCACACCAATATTGATTTATTGATTAGAAGATATAACAAACCTTTGGCACTTGCATTACATACCTGGTAAGCATCATAGAGACTAGGGCGGATAAGTTCTGCCATACTTCCATCAATTACAATGAAGTTTTTAGATCCATTAGTTTTAACCCCTGTCACCCGGTTAACTAAGCAACATGTGTTAGCAATGAGTGATCTCCCTGGTTCAATGATGAGATTAAGACCTCGGGAAATAACAAGATCTCGTACCTACTCCAACCATGAAACAAAAAATTGATATTAGCAGGTATGGCATGTGCACAGTTAATAAAACGTAGTCCAATTTACTTATTCTGCTATAAAGGGTAGTATAACAACAGGTCAAAGACTGATACAAATTGGCAGTGCAGAAGCATGTGATCCCTATGATATATAACACTTACAAACATATGTGTGAAAATGCATTCAT
The DNA here is from genome assembly GCF_029865625.1 of Vigna umbellata. Taxonomy (NCBI): domain Eukaryota; kingdom Viridiplantae; phylum Streptophyta; class Magnoliopsida; order Fabales; family Fabaceae; genus Vigna; species Vigna umbellata. The sequence goes on from NC_142169.1 coordinate 27,750,074, forward strand.
AGTATATGTTATTTCTAGGACACAAATAAATACAGAGTCATATTCTATTATTTAAATATCTTTGGATCCCAGTGGACTTCCTTCAACAATAGCCAACCTCAGCAGACACGTGAGATATTATCAAATTACCATGATTAATACGAACTACTTATCTATCAGTTATCACACATAAACTGTGCTCATAAGGACCTCCAGCACCAGTCATTTGCACATCAGAAGGTCCAATAGTTACTTCTATGACAATTCAACATCCATGAAAGCTTCTATTTCAATAAAACATGATAACTGCAAAGAACTTCAGATCACAATTGACAATTGATGAGATGTTTGGGCCATTTGTACTATAGCATCTTTCAACAACTATAATTAACGAAAAAGTTCTCAATAGATGACATTGATCAAGTTCCTCAAATACTGTGACAAAAACATATATTGTATAATTTAATATTAGTTCCTAAAGGACTTATTTATCACGTTTGTGTGCATCTAATATTTACACAAATGGTAAATGCTGAATTTTAATTGTATAACATTGCAATATTAAGAATATCTATTTATCAGCCATTGCTTATTAGTGATATTCATTATGCTAGTACGCAACTGCAAACTTAATTACATATAAAATGTAAAGATGAAATGATATGGGCCGAGTCCTCACAGTGTCAATGAGATCTCTAGGTGAAGGAAGGATGGCACCAGAATGATAATAATCTATCCCAAGTCCTCCTCCAATATTTAAATAATCAACTTCAAAACCCTGAGCTCGGATTTGATCAATGTAGTTGATCATAATGGTGGCAGCATCCCTGAAAATGTCTACCTGAAAGAGTGGAAAAAGAACACAGCTATATTTAGATAAAGATTAGGAATCAACAAAAAGTAGTGCAAAGCTTGAAATTGACTTAAGCAAGAATGTTGTACACAAATAAAGGAAAAAAACATAAATATAAAAAGAGCTGTATAACTTAATATACCAAAGCAAAAATAAAATAAGCAAAAATAATAATAATTTCCATCTAACCTTGGTGATTGTTGAACCGAGATGGCAGTGGGCCCCTACTAGTTTGAGCTCATTAGAATGCTCCTTCACTACATCTAAGAACCATTGCAGCTTCTCATTTCTAATGCCAAATTTAGAGTTCTTATTCCCAGTAGCAACATAAGGATGGACCTAAGAGTAACAAAGTTAGAAGTTTAAATATTTTCAAATAAAAAACATAAATTATGCAGATGAGAGCTAGAAATCCGAGGTTTCAGTTCTGCCCAATGGTGAGCTGTTCACTAACCAGTCAATCACTAGTAATACAGAAAAGTTTTAGTACAGTGATGATAAATACAGGAAGAGTAAAGGAAACTGCTATAAGTGCTGAAATGGGGTATTTTATAATGTCAGTGAAAGGAAGATATCGTATGAACGTAATATGTAATTGCCTGAGAACATTGATAATTAATTGTTGAAATTACGCAAAGCTGTTTGCAATCAAATGCCCTGAGCAATGCATTAGTTAGAAACTAGACGAGTGTCATTAACCATGTTCACTTTCTTCTACGCTAGAAAGCTTATTTTAGCCGCATTAATCCTGATAGCAGAAACACATTTTAAGGAATTAAACATTTATTCTTTTCAATGGAAGCCTCTTTCGATCTGTTCAACTTCAGTTGCCTATCAATAACACCTAATCTGAAAAAGTTGCCAAAGCCTTAGAAAATGAGTCAAACATGACAACTCAATTAGCAAAAACGTGGACAACAACATACCTGTGGATCTACATCCGGATTAATCCGAAGTAAAACATTGACCTTCTTTCCGGCCCTTTTTGCAGCCTCTACAATGTTCTCCAAGTCAAACTCACTATCAATGTTGACAAACACACCTGCCTGGGCAGCCAAGACCAAGTCCTCCAAGATTTTACCATTCCCATTAAAGATACACCTATCCATCCAACCCAGAAATAAACTAAGAATACATGAAACTCTTAACAACACAAAATACAAAAATGCCAAACGACATGTAATGTGGGTAAAAAAAAACACAACAACACATTAATCGGTTGATTGTTATTGAACCTTGTGGGATCAAAGCCAGCACGAAGAGCCAATCTAAGCTCATTCCCACTAACAAGCACAGCTCCACAGCCCAAGTGCCTCAAATGTTCCAGAATCTTCAAGTTATTGTTGGCCTTAATGGCATACCCAATTATAGAGTTCAACCCTTCCAATGCATTCCTATAGGCTTCAACATTCCTAGTTATCTGGGGCTTGCTGTAAAGATAGAAAGGCCTTCTCTCAACAGATTCCATGATGTCATGTACCTTGAGGCCCTCACAGTACAGATACCCATCTTCGGATTTGGTGAAACAGTGCTGAAAAGGAGCCTTCTTTGAGTCCTCTACCGCGGTTTGAGCAGCTTTCTGGGAGAGAACAGCTCTAAGAGCACGCGGTCTGAGGGTGGCCTTGAATTTGAAGGGTAGAAGTAGCTTTTGAGATAAAGGGTTTTGGTTGAAGGAGTGGTTATAGGTTTTGGGAAGGGAATGAGAGTGAGAAAGAAGGTGTGAGCCTGCCATTGCAGTGTCTTGATGAATGATTTTGCCGACAAGACTGAGTTGCAAGGAAAATCACATGTCAAAACCCTCGTCCATGTTGCCTTTTTTTTTTCTTTCCTGAAGCTAAACTACAGCAAGAGGGCTACTTCTTTGTAGGTTTGGCCCATTATAAAGCCCAAAAATAGGGCCCAAATATTTGCATTTTTGTCAGCCCAGTGGCTTTTTGCAAGATTGAGAAGGCTAGAAAACATAATTTACAACTTAGTTTTTCTTTCCTTTCTTTTTAATTAGATATGCTGAATATTTAGAAAATATGGAATATCTAAGTTCCTAGTACCAACAAAATTTAGATAGTAACATTAAATCTCACACACTTAAGAAATTAAAGTCCAGCTCCCAGTACCAACATAATGCTGGTAGTTAAATTAGTTACACACAATTCATATTCATACTCATTATATATCTCATTCAGTATATTGAAAGTATCAATTCATATTCATACTCATTATAATCATTACCATTATCATATATCTTTATTCTACTATTTATTATTGACTTTAGCAACAGTTGTATATAAATGAATTCATACTCTCTGAGAGTAGGATATTCAATAAGTGTCAATTTCGCCTTAAAGATTTCCTGATGATTTCCAGTAAAAACAATAATATTACTAAATGTGCTCTGTTATTAATTTTAATTTATTAAAAATCACAATTTTTATTATTTTATTTCGTATTTAGTAAATATTTTTCATGATATGTTAGATCTCAATAATCTTAAATGAATAATACAAGTACCTTAAGAAAAGTGTATTGAAAAAGTAATTATAAATATTATTGCATAATTTATTACGATCGAGCGTTTTTCTTTGGCGTTGAAAGTGGTTAAACATGTAAAGATTTACGTGTGCCCCAAAAGTGGGCTACATATATTTTTCTTTCCTTTTTGTCTTTGATTTATTTGATACGAGGTGGGTTTTTTAACATTATTTTGATTTTGTTTGGATATTGAAGTTATTCTCTGTCAGAAATGTTTTTGTATGACTTCAAACATTTCAAGACCAAAAGTTCATGTTAAGTTTAACTTTATTTAATATCAGTTGAACCATTCTTTGAACGTGACTTTTTATTTATATAATATAGCAGGAGGTTGATAACTTTTACTTTCTCTTTAAACATTAACAAATCTCGAAAGGAACTATTCCACAAAAGGTGAAATAAATGCATAAACTATTTAATACTTACTTTTACGAATAATTAAAACTACGATCAAATGTATAGTTTTTAATTATTATTCATGAGACACTTCTTTCACGTTGATCTCACTTTTCAGTGTTATAAATGAATCTTAGACAAGTAATTAGCGCTAAAGCTGGTCTGACATTGTTCTAAAAGGTGATTGTTTTAAAAAATAAACAAACCCAATGATAGGTTCATGATAATTTTAAGAACTTGATATGCAATTTTATAGAAAAATTGAAAGGCAAATGGGTAATTAATTTCATTAAAGCTGGTCTTCACATTGGGGACCAATTTTGGGTTCAAATATTATGAAGAGCGCCATGGCCATGATTAAGACACTCGTGATAACATATACATCTTTTTATGGATTACAAAAAAACGGGCCATTGTCGGTTAAAAGAAAAGGACAGAAGAAGAGAGGAGATAATTGTCGACATTGTTTAGACTAATACATTTGGACATATATGGGTAAACTTCTGTATATGGTGAAACAATAAAATCGTTTGATGTCGAATTTTCCTTATCCAACAGACACAGTTGAAGAAATTGTTGTCAAAAGCTGTCAAAAGAAACTTGATGTCAATGGTTAGAACGGAGATTTGGGAATATAATGCAGGTCCTTTTAACTTGAGAAAACTGAACCATAATATACAAACCATGTTACCCAACATAACAATAAAATATTCCTTGAAAGGTGCTTGCACAAGGTAGTGGTCCTAGACTTATATGCTTGCCAAAACTAGCACTACATAATGCACAGTCAACTGTGTGTATTATAGTCAATACCCAAGACTAGCTCTTTAATTTAAACAAGTTGACTGATACAAGGAAAGGAGCTTTTTCATGCCCTTTTTTCCTCTTTGCCCAAAGATGAAAGCTTTCCAAGTCCTCATGTACTACCATATTACTTTTTCTTCCATCTATCATTGCACTGGTTTCTTCCTGCATTTTCAAACATTTTCGATTTGAATGTTCAGAGAGGGAAGAGGATAATACATTATTCTGTCTGTCAACTCCTCCACTTTTTGTTCTGCTGGATATTGGAGGCTTGTTCTCTTCAGGCAAAAAGTAAAAAAGAAAAACTGTGAATTGAATCCTTGATTTGTTTATCCTAAGGATAGTTCAAGAAATAAGGTGAAGGAATAATGAAAGGACTTTGATTCCTGTTTGCAATGGCATGTTACAACTTTTAAGATATGAAAGGAAAAGAATACTGAGAAGGGATGACTGCTAGAACACAACCACTGAAGTGTTCCGGAGATATGTCTGAAGCAATAGCCCCAAATGTACAAAGCAGTTGTTTCAACCACTGGCAATTGTTAGATGAAACCGGGGACCAAAGATGGCCATCATATTGTCTTCAGATGCATGTGCCACATGACCCATTTAACTTTTTCTTTGAATCCCATGTTGCCCCTGCCAACACATGGCACTGTCCCATTCGCTGAGGGATAAAAGGGTCCTACAAACCTCACCCTCTTGCTCCAACTCGTTTGAGGAGTGCAACCCTTTCTTTCCATTGCACTTCCTCCCAAGAATTGGCCCCGGTCACTCAATACTGCTTCCATGGCACTCAGTTTGTTGTCTTTAGTTTTGTCACTCTCTTAGAACTCAAAAACCAGTTACTTCAAGACAGCTCTGCCACATTTCTGTCTCATTTTCGGTCCCATTCTTAATTATTAACACTTGCCAACATTTAAGTCGGACCATAGTTCTGTACACTACTTTCTTTCCATCAACTCATGGACACTGTGCTTTCTTTATTCTTAGTTAAATGCTTTAATCATCTCAGGAAATTACAACAAAGTTTCAAGTTATTGATAAAGGAATAAGTACTGTGCATGGAAAATCTGTTCATTGTCTTGGCCAGTCAAACGTAAAAATTAATTGGCATTGAGAAATAATAATAATAATAACTTCAGAAGCAGGTACTTACAACTTCAAGAAAATCGAAGTTTCACAAGTAATGGCAATAACTAATAGAGTAGTATCACATATCAAGGTCAATCCTGGTAATTTACACAAGAAATTAAAAGGATAAAAACAGAACAGCGATAGAAAATATAACTTCTTCCAGCTTCAAAATTCTATATGGTCTCATCTTCCGTGCACGTGAAGTAACCTAACTACCTTGACATGTCATAATCTTGAGGGTATGCAAGCTGCTGTTCTATCTGCCAGCTCAACTTGGAAGCAACACCCTCATGGCAGGGAACGTAATCCTGTGAATTAAACACAAAAATATTTCATATTACTCAACTGCATAGTTTTTTGCACAACAAAAGTTGATTACGTATACAGTTGATAGAATAAGCTTGATGACATAAATGTGCATGTCCTCGGACATCCAAGAAAAGTTTTGTTTTGTGCGTCTACAAATCTTTTATTTACCTGTTTTCATATATAGTATGAAACCAGGGAAACCTTTGTTTTGATGTGACTTTTCCAATGAAATCAGAGAAAGTGGTTTTATGTGAGACAGTTGCTTCAAATTGTGAGAATCAAATTGAAAAGGAGTTGTGTAATGCCCACAAAGCTTCACTAGAGTTTTCAAAATGAGTATAAGGTTGATTCAAAAGGGTAAACGTCAAAATCTGTTTTAAAAAATATGGAAATATAATTTTAGTAAGGAAATATTACCTCCAATTTCTTCACCAACTCCTTTGCTGTTGGTGCTGATACAATTATGTGACGAGCATTTGGACTGATAAATCCCTCTTCCACGGCTTTGTCAATAAATGACAGCAAGGAATTAAAGTATCCATCAACATTTACTAATCCCACCTACAATTTTTGGAACGTCAAACCTAACTAGGCTGCAAACACCAGACAACTAAAGGAACATAAAACATTCAGTAACATGATTCCCATAATGATCAAGTCAATTACCGGCTTGTCATGAATCCCAAGTTGTGCCCAGGTTATGACTTCAAGAAGCTCCTCTAGAGTCCCATATCCACCTGCATGTGATTTTCATGAGTTTCTTCAAGAATTGAAAGCACAAACATTGAATGAAAAAGTCAAATTGAAAGGGTTTAATAAAAAAGGTAAATAGAAATTTAATTATATAGTTTGAAAACTGTATTTCAACTACTTGTTTGTTTTTTAGGTATGATTGTGGTATCTATGACCCTAGCATTTAGTACTACCAACTTGTTGTTGAAACAGAATCATGGATTTGGCAGTGTCAAGGGAGAGTTCATCAGAGATCATGAATTGACCCTCCTGGGGAATCCTCTTTCGTACGAGGGACATCTAAGATAGAGTGAATGCCAACATTGTCTTCGAGCGCTCCTCTCTCTCTCTCTCTCTCTCTCTCTCTCTCTGTCACTAATTTTCAGCATTCAATTATACACTGAGGATGCTAACAACGGGCAGTTAAAAAAGTCTTAGAAAAGGGTCAAGCATTATTCCGTGTCAGGTGCAGGTGCTAGTTGGAAACGCTATCTCGTGAAAGTTCTCTTGCTTTACTTTCCCTCTTTATCAAATAAGGGAAGTTTTGTAGAATCACGTCACGGTCCAAACCAAAGTTGAGGGGGAAAATGTGTATGTATATTCAACCTGAACCTAGCCACAGTGGCTCAGAGCTGCAGAAGCTTAATTTATATCCCAAGATATATATTAAGGATTCATGAAAGGTCAACATCATTTTCAGCCTGCTTTGAAGGGTTGCTCTCTCTAATCATAGCATTGGGATGTGCCATGAAAGTTGGTTTTGCAGCAGTGTCAATTGAATTGAATAAAAGAGGCCCAAAAGAAGGTTTGGTTAGAAACACTTTTTGAAAATTACTAAATTCCTGTCTTATCCCCATGACACAATGTTTACTAAATAAGTGGACACTGGTGAACATTATCCATTACGTGTCGTGCCTTCCAAATCATCACACAAGTTTTTAACGCCTTGTCAAGTACTATCCATAATTAGGCGTGGTAAGCACTTTAAAATTGTTTAGCCAAAAAGGTTTAGCAAAGCAAAAAAAACACACCAAAGCCAGTGTCAGTTTAAAAAGCTTGTAAACTTTTGTAGACAAAACCATTTTGCTGAAAAGCAACACAAGTAGTAGTAACACCGAGAAATCAACGGGAAACATGTCGGTGAACTAGCCTCGAAACAATCATGAATAGATATGCCCATCACTAAATGCTACCACAAAAATCATTTAAAATTCTCTTCCTTCCTATTTTTATCAATCCTCTTAGTCACTTTATAAAAAGTTTGTATATCTCAAATATATATTATAATATAATATATATATATATATACACACACACACACAAACACACAAACACACAATATTTGAGATATCAAACACGTTTATCTTTTGTCTAATACTTGTTTTATAAAATATTAACAAGACATGACATAACTAAAGTGAATGAAGCACATCGTGGTTACAACCTTTTCCTTTTTTTGTTAGTGTATCTCTGATTCTAATGTGCAAACAAGTATATTCGCAGTCTAACCTGGTAAGGCAATAAAGGCATCTGAATGTTTGGCCATCTCTGCCTTTCTTTGGTGCATATCAGCAACAGCTTTTACTTCTCCCACCGTTTCACCAGTTAGCTGCAAAGGAGCATCAAAACAAAGGAATCCAAAGAAAGAGCATTTAGTAATGATGAAAGTTGCAGGGATGGAAATCTGATACATTTAACCTACTTTGAAAACTTATTCCAGTGGAGTACTACAGTACAAGACACCAACACAAGCATTGGTCGACAGAAACAAGTTATTAAAAACAAAATGCAAAATAGCTGAGTTTTCATTTACAAAATTTACAACATGCTCGTGAAGGATGGAATAGAATGCTTCAGTATAATCCTTGATGAAGTTGAGAAACAAATTAAATAAACAAATAAACACAAGTAAGAATAGTTTAAAGTTTAAAAGCGTGAAGAGAAAAGGGGCTGAGCTTTTTCTACTGGTTGAATCAGATATACATACCTCTCGAGGCATGAGCGTCTTGGGAATAACTCTGCAAGAGACAATTACAAGACAAATATAGCATCAATAGTGAAAGAGACTAACAAAAAAAATACAGTGGTTACTCATTGACTACGAATCCTTGTTCTTGCCTTTTACCCAACAACTTTGTGGGAAAAAAGAGAAAGGGGAATTAAAAAGAAACAAAAAAAGGTAAAACGGTGAGGAAAACAGTGTTTACCCAATGACATGGCGACCGCCATCATGAACAGCTTGAGAAACTAAACCCATTAGACCAATGCTTCCCCCTCCATACACCAGATCGATGTTCCTTGAGACCTTCCAACATCATTCAAAATAATATTAGTCACCCTAGGAATAGTAAACAATAATAGTGGTGGTTATGATTGCGTATGATCTAAAAGAAAGAGTAATGAATGACACTATAGAAAACAATCCCCTGAGAGTACATTCTTCACTGTTTCAAAATGCAAGAGTAAAAGGGGAAATTATTCCTCAACGCTCAATCACTCAGCAGAAGGCACTTGTTAACTCCGTACAGTGTTCAGTTCAGAGCCCCTGAACCAAAAGCTCAAGAGGCAAGAAAAAGAAAACAATGGAGTCTTCAAGCTCTAAACAAAAACTACTCAGAGTTTAACGGTTTCAGAATGCTCAAGAGACATCATCTTTGCATTGCGAACATAACCAACTCACCCGTTATGGTTTCAAGGGAATCAATAACCATACCCAAATGAAAATGTAATAAAGAAGTGAGCTTGCACATGATGAAGTTCACTCCGAGGAAAAATATTCAACACCCCATACGAAAAATAGAGGAAAGAAAAGGTTTTGAAGATGTTGAGGAAAACAAAACAAAAGCATAATGCAGATAAAAGGAAGACATGAAGAAAAAGCATACCAGTTCATTGCCGAGCTCAATGGCAGCATCTTGATAGCTACTCTTCTTGCCGGGGCTACTTCCACAGAACACACAAATCCTGTTGAACTTTGAATGCGTTATCTCACAACGTGTCTCCATTTGTTAGTTGTAAGGAAGATAGTTAGCTATATGTTTATCTTTCACAGTCACACAAAAATTTTGTAATGTTTGTGAAACAAAAAGAGTGTCACAAAATCCAAATTCTGTTGCAAACACTATCTTCCCCTGTTTCAAGTTGTTACAAACAAGTGTAAGAGTGAGTGAAGCAGTAACAACAATAACAAAATTACACTCCTTGAGAAGAAAAGAGAATTTAGGAGAAGACTCTGTGATTGCTTCGCTACTACTCTTAGAACTCTCATGCCTTTATATAATAAAACCATGTTGGTCTTCGCACGTGACCAGCCATAGCACTTGGCACGCGCGCACTTCTACCCTCCCACTCACCATCTCTATTTCTGCAGAAATAGTAACTATATGGTAATCCTTATTAAATTTTAAGTTTGACATAAAAATATATGATACCACTTTCACCTGTCTTAATTTCAAAATAATTATACATAAAAAATAAGGTGATTTCTAACTATTTATCGTTGTAAAAATATTTACATATTCATAATATATTGAAGCTACCTCTGATAATTGCATACGAATTTTGTCATTAATTGAATATGAAGATAGAAAATATCTTGACCTCTCTCTAGAATGGTTGAGGTTTTTTTTTTTTTTCTAGTAAAAATACACGTTAATTTTTCGTTGTTAATGCTTGTTTGTTCAAGAATGGAATTGTACGTTTCTCCATTCCATATATTTGCGTAAAATAAACTTAAATACGACTTTTACCGAAGCATCTTTTTTATTAATATTATAATTTAATAATGGATGACTGAGCACATTATTTATAAAATAATGTATTTAAGACTATTTATAATTGGTTGAAAGTGTAAATTGTTTATATTGATTATGTATTAAAGTTAAACTATTTGAGTCCCAAATTGGAATGAAACAGTAGGGACTGTTTATGTTTAAATTTTGTTAACATAAAAATAATAACTACTTTTATGCTAATAACTCTTTTTTTTTCATATATGTTATATAGGAAAGACATATGTTGAAAATGCTTTGTTGACAGGCTAATTAGCACAGAATTGTTTATTGTTGGATTAAAAAAATATATGTAGTGGAATTATATTCTTTAAAAAAATAAATGTTTTTTAGTATAGGATTGAACATTTAGTTAAAAAATATATTTTTTTTAATCAAATATTGTATTTTCCAAATATGGATAAGTTGTATCTCAACTCAGTGAGATACTCATTAAAGATGTTCTGGCTTTAAAGTCAATTCAAGTTCGATTGATATAATAATTGTAACATTCTAAAAATACACTGTAAAATTATATACGAGAATCATCATATATTAACGATACTACAGATAAGTTCTACACAGAACGAGATACTATTATGGCCGAACGGCCTTACATAATAACAGAGAATTTAAAAACGTACGCTAGCTACTACTAGACTGAACGGTGTATAAAATAAAGGGTTAAATATGTTTTTAGTCCCTAAACTATTGGCCGTTTTTGGTTTTCGTCCCTCTTTCAAAGTAAGGTACAATTTGGTCCTCATTCTTTTCGAAAACGTTCGTTTTAGTCCTCGAAAACTAACACCGTTTAAAAATTTGGTCCTCATTTAGCAACAAAATGAGGACTAAAACCAAAGTTCCGAGGACTAAAACGAACGTTTCGAAAAGAATGAGGACCAAATTGTACCTTACTTTGAAAGAGGGACGAAAACCAGAAACAGCCAATAGTTTAGGGACTAAAAACATATTTAACCCTAAAATAAATTATACCGAACGGTCTTACAACATATAAAGCTAATAAAAGATCGAACGTCCCTAAGGTTCGGTCTTCACTTCTGCCGCGTCTTTCAATACTTCTTAAAGCAGCTCTTCTTCTTCTGCTCACATCCACACGGATGATCATTGCAACAGAACAACGACAGAACGCACAACACAGACAAAAATGATAAACAGGGTAAGCTTATGTAATTTAATTTATTCAATCACAACATACAACATTCATTACAAAACCAACAACGACCACATCATAATTCATACATCCATGCATGCAAATAACGACCACATGACTCTGACTGTCCGGACTGTATGAATCTTGTGTAGCTACGACGTTTGTGCACCCGGGTGATGTAGTAACTGGGATACCTTCAACAGCTGCCACCCGAGGTTGATCCGTTCCATCCAAGTTAACCTTATGGACTAGGACCTCCTGTCATTCCCACACGTGACTTACTCCTCTTTACATGAGAACGAGTAATCATGGAATATCAGGATGAACGCCCGCTAAGCTTTGGCCACATTCATACTTTACCAATCAATAACCACTTTCTGAGATATTCCTCCCTGGAATACTCGTTCATAATCAAACTATTTCATTCACATCACATTTCAAATTTCCTTACACATCATTAATACATTCAACTGGAATACGATCACATTCTCTCATCATAGTGTAAGTACGACTGAAATAACATTTCTTAGAAATTAACATAACTGAGCGCTACTTATTCCACTTCCATCAATAGACCCCTAAGAGTTCAAACGGACGCCACGAAGCCTAGGCCGAGTACTGAGACTCTAGGCCGAACACCTTTTTAAAGACCAACACTGACTTATACTAAATAATAATATTGATGAGAAACTATGAATTAGCGAACCCTATCTAGTTTGAATAAAGACTCTGATTCTAAGCACAGTAATACTATTTTACAGAAAACAAGACCCAGCAGCCCTGTAGAAACCGAACACTTTTGAACGAGCGCTGGTCCAAGACCAAGTGCTTATCAGGAATGAGCGCTACTGAAACTGAAAGATTGGTCCAAGACCGATCGCTAATAAACTCACAGAAAATGAATGAATATATATATGAATATATATATATATATATATATGAATATATATATATATATATATATATATATATATATATATATATATATATACACACAACTGAGCCACCACTTATTCTGAATGAAAAGAACGATAACGTCTACGACCTTGAGTAGTATATGACACGTTAACTAAATTATTTAGGAAGTCTAAAGGAGAACTACACTTAGGCTGATCACTCATATTTACATTCTAATATTATAACACGCTCGTTGTTACCGTAATTCCTTGTATAAGAGAACCTAATATAGACGGACGCTCGACCAGGTTACTACCTTTACTCATAATACTACAGTTGACGATCAATCCCTGTCTCAACTCAATTCACCACATGCATCATTCATCCATCCTCACATCCAAACAAGCAGTACAAGCATGTAGCATACTCATCAAATAATCAAACAACGTATCATGCAAGCATACAAACTTTCAACATAACAATCTAAATCAAATTATATAAGCTTCCCTTACATCTAAGCGTGACCGAACATTCACAATTTGAACAGAATAACTCACCACCAATCTCTTAGAAGACTACGATCACGATTTACGAAACTAACCAAATGAAAGACCAAGAAGGCGTTCAGAATTGGGTTAAGGAACTCAGATAACCGAAAACTGAGTTTGCATGTACAGAAAAAACCACTTGGCTGAGAGAGATGAACTTACCCGTCCAGAATCCAAAACTGATCGGTTCAAACGAACGCCCTCGATGCCGGGAGTGTTCAGACGATTCTTGAGAGGTGATTGGAAGAATAAATGGTTAAGACCTCTTAGAGAGAAGGAGGATATTTTAGAGAGAAGAAGGAAAAAATGGTTTCAGCAGGGTGGGGAAGAAAAAAGGCATGCAGAGAAGTGGCACGACATTTGAAAATTTGTCTTAAATACTATCGTCGCCCAAAACGAACGGCCACTCCCTTGCAGCCACCTGCTCTCCACTAACTGAGACGCTCACTCACTTCTTGGCACATGGATCCCACTACTTGGAGTTTTTGGTGTGTTTTTAATGGGTTCTGACAATAATTAATATTATAATAAATTTATAGTCAAAAGTTTTAATAATTATAATTTTAACTTGTATTTATAATTTTTTTAAAATTTTTTTTACTAGAATTAGTCTAATCTGTTTACATGAATGATATGTTTAGCTAATTTTTATAGTGACCAGTTTCTTTCCTGTTTAAACGATCGATTATGTAATTTCGACTAGTGTGTATCAGTATAATTATAAATTTATTAGTTTTATATTTAAAAATATTTCACTAAGTCATTATCTATTTTTTACACAAAAATATTTAAATAACTCTTAATTTTTACTGTGGGCTGATAAAATAAAATGTATAATGATACAACTAAGATTATGTGTTTTTAATTACAGAAAAAAATAATTGTCCTTACTAGAAAAAGGAAAGGACTCAGTAAACCTTGAAACTTTTATTTAAACCAATCGATAAATTAAAATAAGTTATTCCATAAAAATCAAAACTTAAATTTATAATAAAATATTATTTATATTAAATTTTTATATAAATTGTCTGTGAAAAAGTTATCAATTACTATTATTTACGAGGAAGAAAGCTCGTTATTCATTTTTGACACTGTTTTAATAAATAATAATATAATATTATTATTATTATAATTTAAATAAAAAATAATAAAATTATAATTAATATATTATTATTTGACAGTAATAAATGAACTTATTTTTCGTTTTGTGGCTGTTGTATTTATGACGATCATTAGTGTTTTTTCATGTATTGTTGATTCTAGACATTTTCTTTCATTTATGATTTTTTTATTTTTTTTTTCTTTTCATATTTTAATCTATTTTTCTTTATGAGTTCAAATAGGAATAAGTTGAAAAAATTTATTGAACTTAAAATAATTAAAGAAGACCGAATATATAGACATTGACGTGTAACATATTTGGCCGCATCTTATTTAAGTTCTCTTTCCGTTGAAGTTTTTCAACTTCTTCGCACTAGTGCAAAATTGATCTTTAACGTCACCCCATAGACGTCCGTCCACCAAAACTCCAACGTAAATAATTGACCGGTGGCATAAATGTAAATAATTGAGTGTGGAGACGTCCGTCTTATAAGGGGCCGGACGTCTATAATATAGTAGACGTCCGACCCCTCTAACGGACGTTCAAAAGCCTGACGGGAGAGTTGAAGATTCAGCCTTTTGAACGTCCGTCCTGGAGGGGGACGGACGTCTATATATATTAAACGTCCCTCCCCCTCTAGGACGGACGTTCAAGGGGCTGACTGGTTCAACTACTCTGTCAGCCTCTTGAACGTCAGTCCTGGAGGGGGACGGACGTCTATATATATTAAACGTCTGCCCCCCTCCAGGACGGATGTTCAAGAGGCTGACAGCGTAGTTGAACCAATCAGTCCCTTGAACGTCCGTCCTGGAGGGCGACGGACGTCTATATATACTAAACGTCCGTCCCCCTCCAGGACGGACGTTCAAGAGACTGTCAGCCCATTGAACGTCCGTCCTGGAGGGGGACGGACGTTTAATATATATAGACGTCCGTCCCCCTCGAGGACGGACGTTCAAGAGGCTGACAGAGTAGTTGAACCAGTCAGCCCTTGAACGTCCGTCCTGGAGGGGGACGGACGTCTATATATATTAAACGTCCGTCCCCCTCCAGGACGGACGTTCAAGGGGCTGACAGGTTCAACTACTCTCTCAGTCTCTTGAACGTCCGTCCTGGAGGGGGACTGACGTCTATATATATTAAACGTCCGTCCCCCTCCAGGACGGACATTCAAGGGGCTGACAGGTTCAACTACTCTCTTAGTCTCTTGAACGTCCGTCCTGGAGGGGGACGGACGTTTAATATATATAGACGTCCGTCCCCCTCTAGGACGGACGTTCAAGAGGCTGACAGAG
Source organism: Vigna umbellata (assembly GCF_029865625.1). Taxonomy (NCBI): domain Eukaryota; kingdom Viridiplantae; phylum Streptophyta; class Magnoliopsida; order Fabales; family Fabaceae; genus Vigna; species Vigna umbellata. Next base: position 27,765,596 of record NC_142169.1, read on the forward strand.
TAGTTGAACCAGTCAGCCCCTTGAACGTCCGTCCTGGAGTGGGACGGACGTTTAATATATATAGACGTCTGTCCCCCTCCAGGACGGACGTTCAAGGGCTGACTGGTTCAACTACTCTGTCAGCCTCTTGAACGTCTGTCCTGGAGGGGGACGGACGTCTATATATATTAAACGTCTGTCCCCCTCCAGGACGGACGTTCAATGGGCTGACAGGTTCAACTACTCTCTCAGTCTCTTGAACGTCCGTCCTGGAGGGGGACGGACGTTTAATATATATAGACGTCCGTCCCCCTCCAGGACGGACGTTCAAGAGACTGATGGGTTGAACTACTGTCAGTCTGTTGAACGTCCGTCTTGGAGGGGGACGGACGTCTACTATATTATAGACGTCCGCCCCCGCCACAACTGACGTTCAAAAGACGTTTAAAATAAGCACTTACTAACCAAAACGCGAACCCGCGAGGAGTTATGCGAACCCGTGAGAGTTCCCTCTGCGCCTTGCATTTCCAGGTTGGTTTTTATCTGTTTTGGACCGTTTAATCTTACTTTTATTCCGATTAAATTGTTCAGTGATGAAATGTCTTTCATTTGGATCGATTAAAAATCGTTTTCTGTGCATTTTTGTGCAGTTTGTAGAGTGTTCTTGGGCGGCGTTTTTGGCCTACGTTTTAGGTCGTTTACTCCTCCATCTCCCTCCATTTTCATTTCGAATCTGCTCTTCAGACGTGTTGCAGTGCACAAAAAAACGTCCAAAACCTGTAATGCTAAATAACCCGTAAATAACCCTAAATAACCCGTCTAATAAAGCCCTTTTTGCAGTAGTGTATAGACGTCCGAGAGGTTCGCAGCGGACGTTTATATAGACGTCCGCCTGACACAGCGGACGTCTATATAGACGTCCGGCCTGACACAGCGGACGTCTATATAGACGTCCGACCTGACACAACGGACGTCTACATAGACGTCACCTGTAAAGACGTCGGTCGAACGTCGGAAGTCAAAAAGCCTAAAGAACGGACGTCTATGGCCCTTTCTGCACTAGTGTCGACCTCTACAATTACTTCAAATTCATGTAAAACTGCTTTAAATTCATCTAAATTTAAACTCATACCAAAAAACATACATACTCAAGATTAAGATACTAAAAGAGAAAAAATATTAAAAAAACATAAAAGAAGAAAAATATCCAAGATTAATAGACTAATAAGATTAAGATACTAAAAGAGAAAAAATATTAAAAAAACATAAAAGAAGAAAAATATCCAAGATTAATAGACTAATAATGGTCATAGATAAAGTATAAGTATGATGCCCAAAACGACAGATAAATTCTTTTGGAACTATCAAATAATAATATATTAGTTATAATGGTATTATTTTTAATTTAAAATTATAATGTATATTATTATACTATTAAAACAGAGTATCAAAAATGAATAACGAACTTTTTCCTCATAAATAATGGTAATGGGTAACCTTTTCACACACAATTTATATAACATTTTAATATAAATAATACTATTATAAATTTAAGTTTTGATTTTTATGGAATGACTTATTTTAGTTTATCGTTTGATTTAAAAAAAAAGTTTCAAGGTTTAGTTACTCCTTTCCTTTTTCTAGTCAGCATAACTACTTTTTCCTGCAATTAAAAACACATAGTTTTAGTTGTATTATTATAAATTTTAATTTATCAATCTCACAATGAAAATTAAAACTAATTAAAATATTTTTGTGTAAAACAATAGATACATGCAATAACAACTAATGAATTCATTCATAAGTAAGTGAATTGTACACTTATCGATCCTAATAACAGGATTGATTGTATAAGTATATAAGAAACCAGTGAATCAAAACTAAAATCAGTTGAATATTTAATTAATTTAAACATGTCTGTTTAAAGAAAATTGGGTCAGGTCGATTTTAATAAAAAAAATTATAAAATATTATAAATACAAGTGAAAGTAAAAAGTATCTTTGTTGAAAATATTTATTATGTATTTATTATTATATTATTTGTGTTACTAATAAACTTAAGTTAATTTTAGCATCGAAACACTTTTGGACAATATTTCCAATATGTTGGAGAATAACTTATTTGAACAAGATAATATTGAAATAAACACCAAAAAGTTGTTTTAAATAGATATTTAGCTATATATTCGAATGAATGAGCATAGTAATGTTTTCAGGATATCTGTCAAATATTTTTCAATACTAAAAGAAAGATAATAAATACATAATTAATGCACAACCTATCATTTTATCTCGAACTTTTATTTATAATTTTTGTAATGAACTTTTAATTACTACTAATCTAATTATGATCAAAACTTAACTAATTGCGATCAAGCCTTTAACCAGAACAGTTTTCCAAATTAATTCATTTTACCTTGATCATTCATCAATGTACTTTGACCATTCAATTTAAAGTAAAGAATTTCACGATTGACTGTGTGACAATTTGTTAACAAGATGGAATATACTGTACAATGACCATACCTATGTGGTTCCAAATCTACCTACAAGCAGTGGAGATGGCAATCTGAGGTCTAATATTTCAGCAAGGACACGTTGCCCTTATCCCTTCCTTAAATCATGTTCATCTTCTTCTTTTGATCATGGGGGTGGTGTGAGTTTTTGGACATGTGATGTGAACATAGACAGAGGTTTATCCAAGAAAACAAGGTGTCATGACCAGTCACGAGTCTTATTAGTGTCAATAATGACTGTGACCAACATTGCCACTTTGTTTCCCTCCCACCCTGACACTTGTTATGTTTTTGCATTCATTTAGTCCTTACCCAAAAGTCATGAAATCATTTAGCTGGGCTTTATCTACAAGGCCACTGCATCAACCAACAAAGTCATTCCTCCATAACTTTTCAACCAACCAAAACACCATTGCTTGCTTAACTAACAGAACAAAACCTCTTCCTAACCAAAAAAAACTTTAAAACAATTAATAATTCTTCCCTTGGAAAGAACAACATAGTGGGAACTCACTGTCTTTGCTTTAACCCTACAAGACCACCATGAAAAATGACATACAATTCTTACTACCCTTGTGCCTTTGATTAGCTTCACCTCCTAAAATGGAAAAAGGGTCTCCATCAAATCAAGAAAACTCTTTTTTTTTTTTTTTTATAAAAGAAAGTTGAGTTTGTCGTCAAAATAAAACGTGAGGTTGGCACAATTTATTATTGGTCAACAGTGGACACTGCTGTCAGATTTTCTTTTTTAGTCTGTGCAGGAAATTTTTTATACTGAGCAAAGAGTTATGGGTAATAAAAAAAGGTTAATGTAGATTGGACTCCCATTGTGCATTGATGATTGAGAAAAAAACATAAGTAGGTTGTAGTGTCTGATTTATATATATATATATATATATATATATATATATATATATATATATATATATATATATATATATAACAGCTTCACCTTCCCTTACTCGATACTCTTGTTGTATGTAAAGGAAACATTTGATTTTTATTTTACACGCTCCTTTTCTTTCCCCCATATCCCTTACCACTTCCTCAATTCTTCAACCATATTCTCCTTAACCCCTTCTTTTATCTATCTACTCATTGCATGTTATCTTCTCTACTTGAGTGCATAGAATCTGTATAAACATTTTTCTGGACTAATCTTAATTACTCAACTTCCTGCATTGGTAATCTTTTCCAAAGAATTCAAAATATAAGATGGATTTTGTGTTGCCAATGTTAAAACTTTGTAACTTGTTAAGAATGGTACTTTAAATTTACCTCAAAAATTGAAGTTTGTACTTATTTTAATATATCTTTAATTGATTGATGTGAGAATTTCCAACAAAACTTCGACAGTTTTGGAAAAGGAAACGGAGGAAGTATTGTGAAAGTTTAGAGCATTTGAATTATGATGTGTCGTGTGATAGGCTTAGTTAGTTTAGCTCAATTGATGGAGCCTCTGATTGATTGCTGACATTTTGTTTATATCTGATTTAGCAGGATTATTAGAACTGAAGTCATGTCTTTAAGCAAATGGTTATTATATTAGTTTGAGTTCCAATCCCCAAATAGCCTTTTTGGCTGTTCTGGTTTAGCTTTATTGACACCTATGTTTTGTCTGCTTTATTGTCTTCCCCTATGTTTAGATATTATAAACACATAATCACTCTCTTAATGGGGGATTGAGCTTATGTATAAAAATTTATGTGAAATTCCTGCATGCTCGCACGCGTGTTACAGCATGTTTTTGCGTGTTAGTGAGTTTGCTGGTTGTCTTACTATGGTAGTATGATGATACTGGTATTGAAATATGCTTCACCTTAATGTCATAAAATGAAAACTACTGGAGGTTGGAACTGTGACACTGGACTTGGTTTAATTATGATACATTCACAGGAATTCAATGCACATATATACTTGGAATTTTCTGAAACCCTTCCTGCTACACAAGTTTTGAGGTTTTACTCTCTGCAGCTTGTTCTGTTCAAGGTAAGACTAAAAAGTTTACCAATTGGGGAAATGATTATTGCTTTGAATTGATGTCAAAATTGTGTTAAGAAAAGGTAGAGGCATGTGCATGTAATAACATAATGTAAACATTCAAATATACATGTTAATGTTTAGAGTTTGCCTATATTTTAAACAAAATCGTCTTCAATTTAGAAGACTTAAAAAATAAAAATTGCAAATTTAATGAAAGGAGACTTAAATTTATATAAATTTATTATTATTCTTTTTGTACTAGTAAAAATACATACACTTACGCATATTCATGCATTTTTTTTTATAAAATAAAAATTACATTAATAAAGGATAAAATTTAATAGATCAATGTACACTAGGAAAACAATTACAAAAGAATTATAATGGTGAATTAAAAAATATTTAAAAAATCTTAAAAGAGAAAATAATAAAATAAAATATGTTAACAAGATAATAAAATCGTGCAAAAATTATGTACATTAAAATCGCAATTACAAAAGTGAATCTCAATTTGGTGAACCTAGAAAAAAATGTCATGTTGGGACAAAGCCAAAAAGTCTACAAACTACTAATATGAAATATCTTTTAATTTGTCTAAAAATTGTGGAATAAATGTATTAATATCTCCATCAAATAAATATTTTAAAATATAAAACAAACAAATATTATTTGTATTAAAGTTGTCAAAACGGGTAACCTGGTTCAATCTGGCCCGGTCTATCACGGGTTAGTCACTTAGTGAGTCAATCCAACCTGGTTCACTTATTAACGAGCTGAAAAAATTTGAATCCGGCCTGACCCGGTTGATGGGTTAAATGGGTTGACTCATTAACTCATTTAATTATAAGTTTTTTTTAAATAAAAAAATTACAATTTTTTTTAATTCAAATCTAAATAAACATTACACAAAAATTATGTTAAATGTGACATCCCAATTATATATATAAAACATATATAATAAAGACGTCATCATTTATTAATATAGGAAAGCAGTCAAGAGTAATTTAAGGATTACAATCATCCTTAGAATAACGTGGAATTGAAAACTTAGAGTAATAGGGTTTCTCCCTAGAAATTACATAGAATTTAAAGCTTTAAACGTACAAAAGTCCATCAAAGCTAACTAATAAAAGCTAGCGAATCTAAGCTGCAACATTGTCTTCCCCATCAAGTACTGTTTCCAACGTATCCTCCTTGCCATCTGCTCCCGTATAACGAATTATACGATCATCGCACATACCCAAACACAAACAAGTAGGGTGAGCTAACATGCAACCAATCATTTATGAAACATGCATGCAAACCTCATATAATAATTATGTCATACATACTCATACCATCATACAACAATCACATCATACATACTCATCCATTACTTTGATACACATGGTAAATTGACATCACAAGACTTGTTACTTTATAACCCGACTCGTCCGGACTAGAATGATTACCGAGCTATGGCGGGTCTTGCACTCGTGGTGGCTTTATGAAACTTGGCACTACCGCCTTATGAAACTTGGCACTACCGCTTTGTGAAACTTGGCACTACCGCCTTATGGAACTTGGCACTACCGCCTTATGGAACTTGGCACTACCGCCTTATGGAACTTGGGCACTACCGCCTTATGGAACTTGGGCACTACCGCCCGGCCACAGTCACGAGGTTAATCCGTTATCACTCACCTTGGATCATATGGAAGCACCCAAGACTAGTACCTCCTGCTACTCCTCACCACATGGTTCAATCCTCTCTACATGAGAAGAAAGGCCATTGGAGTTTCAGGATGACCCCCAAAACTGAGCTACCATGCAATCATTCTATACACCCCCAAATCACCACCATGTATCCTCTCCTTGAGGATCATGGAATTACGTTCATGAATCATACTATTACCTTGAAACTTAACCCAAGACATGAATAACCATATACCATCATATTATCACAGTGAATCTAACATATCTCATACATTCACATACTTTCCACATAAATAACATCATTATAGTTCACAATCATGTTCAGATGCATAAATTCAAATGTAATAAAATCCAATCATTTCCGAAATCATACAAACTGAATATATTCCAACCAGATATATTACACAATAATTTAACAATACATAATCTGTTCAATAGGATTTAAGTTAAAAACTTGTCGAGTAGACTTCCAGGAAAGAGAGGTGCGTCACAATGGACAACTTAAGTACCAAGTCTTTCCTTAGCCAAAGTGTTCCTCAACTAGTTTTTAACAAATTTCTTATTTACAGATTCAAAATAACAGCATACAATATTTACACCGAATTTCAACATAGATAAACATACAGTAAGCATTAACAGTATTTACACAGGATTTCACGATATGAATAGTAATAAAACAATACTAAATCATAATATAAAAGCATAGAAATACTAAATCATAATATAAAAACATAGAAAAGTTAGCTCCCCTACCTCTATTCCAGACTTCTCTTGCTCTGAATTTATTTCTCCGAAACCCTTCAGAACCTCTACTCAAAATTTCTCCCTAACTCTTTTTATTTTTTTTCTATTTCTCAAGCTCTCACTTGATTTCTCTTCTCTTGGTGCAGAATAACCTTCCCTCCCATGGCTATTTATAGTAAAAAAAAATTTACTATTCATTAATATTTTAATATTATTTATTATTTTAATATTATTTAAAAATAATATTTCAATCATTTTCTCACCAAATCTGATCCTAATTTCTACCTACTACTTTCTTCCATGCTAAGGAATCCAAATGCTGAAAATTTATTTTTACTATTCACTTTTTACTATTTACTATTTACTATTTACTATTTACTATTTACTATTTACTTTTTACTATTCAATTTAAAAAAATTTACTAAATAAGTTACCAAAAATTTGAACCTCTCCTTCTAAAATTACTAAAATTTTATATCCAAAATTTACATTTTTCTATCCATTAAAATTATTATTACTAATAACATACTAAAATTTACTACTATAAATATATATATATATATATATATATATATATATATTTTTTTTTTTCATGGGTCTTACATTAAACTTCAAAGACAATTCAAAATAAAATAAAAAGTATCATACAATCCGAGCGTAATCCAAACACATGTACGAAAGACAAACTTTTAATATTGATAATTTTTGTATTATAATATTAGAGTCTTGAATAGATAAATTTATAATATTTTTCTCTCTTGAAACATCTTATTCCATCATATACAATATAATAAAAAATGTTAACTAATAATGTTAAAACACAAAATAATAAACAATTAAATTAAATTAGGTGGGGGCTCACTATGAGTTCAATCCGGTGAGTCAGGTTCTAAGTGAGTCGGGTTGAAAACTGCGTGAGTCAGGTTCTAAGTGAGTCGGGTTGAAAACTGCACCGTACAAAAAAAATTACATATTTTTCAAACCCAGCTCGATTCAAATTCACAATGAAGTCCACCTACTACAATCCATTTTGACAACATTAATTTGTATATTTAGATAAAAAATTATCAAGTGATAAATTGATTGATTCAAACTCAAACAGATTAGTTAAATGATACATCAATTGACTTCAGTTGATACGTTAAAACTTTAATATGAATATACAGACTTTTAACTAAGAATTAAGGGTTTATTAAAATAAGAAAATCATAACATTTATATACTTTATTGACGTAAAAACGGTTTGAAGAATCTAAATATAACGAAATATTATAAAAAAGTATATTCATACAAAATTTTAATTCTGAACTCTTGCTCTTCATACAAAATGATGTTATATGAAAAGGAAAATATGCGAACAATTTATAGAGCTTCAATCCACCATAGAATAATAGACCTTGAAAAATTCAGCAAAACCATGACATCATATCCACATATTCTCATATAATGGATTGAATATTTATTACAATGGACCACATAATATAATATATATATATATATATATATATATATATATATATATATATATATATATATATATATATATCCAAAAATGCACGTATCATGATCATGTGGTTGTTGGTTCAATGCAACGATTGTTTGTTTACATTTTTTATGTAACTACTAACACATATCCTCAATATTATTAATAATATTGACATTCTTTTTTAAATATATTTAAAGATGATGTTGTAGTCTACAATTTTTTTTAAGTTATTTACATTATATTTGATATATATCGTCATAGATGGTGACTTCTTTTTATAAATGTATATAAGATAATATATATGTATATAAGGTTTGGATTTGTATGAACAATTTTATATGGATGGTTTTCATGATTCTTGATAGGTAATGTAAAGATACTTGAGATAGTATCTTATATGAGATGACATTGATAAACACAAAATTCATATTAATATAAGTATTCTATTTTATTATTGTCTAGTTATGCAAGCGAGACTTTGGGTAAACTTTTGCATGATGTGTTAGACATATAATGTTTTATTATGATATATTTTATTTTGAGGATTTTGAATTATAGATGTTTATATTTGTATAATATACAAGATGCATTTTGTACAAATTATACATTATCCTACTAGTATAATTCTCTAGTTTTTAGAGAGTTGTAAGAGGTAATTTATTTTAAAGTATAAATTTTACTTTCATAATTAATTTTGAATTTATAAATGAAAGATGAAAAGAAGAAGGTGAAAATTTTAAGTATTTGAATTAAGAAAAAGAAAGTATGAAATGAAAAAAAACAGATAAAATTTATTAATCATTTAAATGAAAATAAATTAAAAAAACTGTAAAGTGATATATATTTATGAAATTACCCAATTATCCTTATTCTTGTAAATTAATTTTTCTTAAATATAGTATTTTAATTTATCTAAAAAATAATTATTATTTGTCATAAAAAAAATTTCCTACCTTTGTTTGGTAATAAGTGAGTGAACATGAAGGAAAACAAACACAAAATAGCACTGCATTTTATTAGGCTTGAAAAAATATATCAGCTAAAAATACATAAGAGTAGATGGAAAATAATGAAGCAAACGTGGATATTGTATAGTAGCTATATTTTGAAGAGAAATGGTGGATTAAAAAGTAATATAGAATATTAAGAGAAATGGTAAGAAATTGAGTTTATCTTGTATTATTTGAATGTTTTTTATGATTTAGGTTGTATTTATAAGGATAATGATATTTTGACAATATTTAATAATACTCATAAATACTAACATTGTGTGTCACAAAATGACACGTAAATGGTTTTTAAAAAAAATGTTTTGAAATATCCTTGTTCTGTTTATAAATAGAAATGAGAGTAGTAAAAAGAGAGGTATAGAAAAAAAAGTTTGTAAAGCTTGCAATGATGCATGATGATGAGGGTTGAATGAGAGAGATGGAAGTTATTGAGAGTTGTTAAAAGGTGTGGTGTGGTCTGAGAATTCTGTGTGGATAATGAATACATAGCTCTGACAATTGGCCCCTCTCTCTATACTCTTTCTGCCTGTTCCTATCAAACCCTCCATTATCTTTTTCTTTTATCTCTTCCAATTACTCAGCCGAACGTTGCAACACTCAAATATGCAGCAATTACATGTAGGGATTTTCTGTTTTCGCCACCACAAACAAGATGCGACGTTTCCTGGTTCCACCCAACTCATCATCATCATCATAATAATCTCTCCTTTCTTTCCCTTCTTCCTTCAACCATCCTCTCTTTCCACCCAAACATCAACGCAACAATTCTTTTATGAATGTGAAATCGCCATCTAAATGCATATTTGTAAGGGACGACTGTGAAATGTTTACATCTTAATTAATCAATGTTAATTTTATTTAATCAGTTCGCCACATTTTAATTTATTCTTCTTGTTACAAAATAACATGTCAAAAAAATATAATGACAAACTTAATAACTAAACTTTTTATTAAATTACAGGTGATTATCTTTCAAATAACAATAATGCTAATTGAATAGGACTGACCATTTAAATCAATTTAATACATAATAATAAATAAAAACAAATATTGAAAACAAAACCTTAAAATATAAGTACCAAAATAATAATCAAACCTTGGAAGTGTGAGCTTTCATGACTCAAGAACTCATAGCTTAAGTTTGATTTTTAACGTACGCTATCAAATTTATCATTTAAATCCGGAACCGAAATGATGATGCAGAGAAATTAATTTAATTCAGTCGAAATTTATGAAGTCATTGAGTTCCTATAAATCTTGATAAAATGAGTTGAATCTGAGCTTTATTTTTGGTGAAAACCATATTTGGACAAATTAGGTCATCGTCCATTTGCCTCACTCACCTATTGCCAACATGACAGACTAGAATGGGATAAGACGATGACCCATTTGTCATATGAATTTTAAAAAATACATTTAAATATTGAGTATTTATGTTTAAAGTTTAATATGACTCTTTTTAAAATTAAGAAAACCAAAATATATACCTTTGTTATTTTTTCATTTTAGAAAAAGGTCTCTGATATTAATAAAAAAAACGTATTTAAATAAAATTTAGATTAATTTATTAAATAATTTATGTCTTATGACTAGATTAATTTATATTTTTTTACTTCCATGATAAACTTAAATCTTTTTCTTTTAGTAAATTTAACATCTAATATCACTATTGTCATTGTTTAAAGAAGAAATTATTGAATTGAACTAACACGAATAAATTCAGAAGAAACCATATAAAAGAATCATGATATCATTTATAATTTAAGTAATTAATGTACATTTAAGTAATTAATGTACATGGATTTTTTTGGTCTTATATATTTTCATCTTTACTTAATTTAGAAATTTTCAACTCCTACTTCTACCTTAAACAAATTATCAATATCAAAATCTTGACTCATTTTTAAGGTGTTGGAAATGAAAACAAATTGAATTGATAACTATAACACCCTTATCCAGATTCTCATCAACCTTTGCTACTTGTGTTTTCTTCTCTCTTCCAAATGTCACTATAATTTATGATGATTTTATTTTTCTTTGTTAACTATCATTTTTCTTTTCTTTCTTGGTCTCGTAAAGGTGGAACTGGTGAAGCTGAGGCTGTCCCAATATAAAGGTAGCATTAGGCTCAAAAGTCTTCATTGAAATTACTCAGGAAAATTATGAGTCTTGTTAAAATTGGTGCTTTTTGACCTTGTTCGTAGCCAATAAGCAGGAGCGTAATGTTTCAAAGTGAGGCAAAAACTGGGTAGGAACATGATGGGATGTTGGTAATATTTTTCCAAAAGTAGTTTTTGTGTTGCTTCTCACTTTCACTTTCCAACCCTAATTAATCAACTTGTCCAGTGCTGTTGTGATGTGAAAAGGAGCTCATGTGGCTGAATGATAGAAGGGTTAGTTAAGGTACATATCAACCTTCAATATAATAAATGTTGGTACGACAGTGACCCAATAATAAATAAAAAAATAAATTCAACAAACAATTTTTTTTTTTAAATAAACTTAAATCATAATTTTATATTATATTAAAAAATTGACTTTAAAATTAACTCAATTCTATAGAATTAATTTGTAAGATGTAATTTAAACTCACTTATGTACCGGAAGTTCATATGAAACTTTTTACTTGTATCTATTTATGAGTCTTTTGCCAAATTGCATCACCCAATAACTATGCACTGATAGCACTGTTGGACAACTTAATTTCACCATTTAAACCGGCTTTTACTGTCATTAACTTTCTCTGTTAATCATATCGTTAGTCTTCTCAATTATAGCTAATGATGATAAGTGATTATAATGATGATCTTTCAATTTCTAAAGTTAATTTAATCTCAGATTTTTTTCCACTATCATAATTATTCTTTTCGTTACTTTTCTTTAACTTCACAGAGTACATAAGAAAAGGCGAGTACACATGTAATATAAATCCCATTAATTAGTTTATCTAATGCAATGTTATGTTATTCTACGCAGCAGTTTGAAAAAGGATGGTATCTGTTAAAAGGAGATATGTAGAATGCATAAATAAATAAAAAGAGATTTACGCTTCTAATCATGGTGAAAAAACATAAACAATTTTATACCATAGTTGAGTTTATTTTGTTAGAAAATTTGCATGTGTAGCTGCCCTCCGGCTATTATGTTATGATAGCTATATTGCGTACAATAATCCAAATAATAGAGACATAGATGAAAATGATATAACTGCTAAAACTGTCATATTCTAACTAAAATTGTCGCCAGAAACCTCTCCCTCATGTCATGGACATTCTAATTTTCAAACGTTGGTCATAGAACAAGGATAACGCGTTATTTGTTGGGAGTGACATATCATTATTAAGGGACAACAATAGAATGATAATATATATAATATAAGCTATTTCTTACACGGTAAGGAAGATGCACTTTTATCCAGCCAGACACCACCTTTAGACTACATGCATTTGAATATTTTTTTTATGGGAATTGTCTTTGCCTTCCTTCAATTCTTGAAGACAGGCTTTACTTATCAACCAACATCTACTTTCCTTCAACATAAGGTGAAAAAATTGGTCGGAAAACCACTCCGTTTCTTTCTTCTGCACATGCTTTATCCTTAAACTGCTGCGGCAATTTGAAAAAATCGCTGCCGAAAGTGTATGCAGATTTTTAAATTAAGGTCAATTTCATCTTTTTAGAGAAGATCCTTAGGTATAATGGCGGTCATTTTCTGTCCCCCGTTTCAGGTATTAATGTTCAATCCAAGATTCATATGCTTGGACGCCACTCAATATATATACTTGGTTGATTTTACTTTATTTGAGATTTTTTTAAAGAGATTTGTTAAACAAAATTATATATACGTGATATGAGTTTAGTTTATAAGAAATTAATATTATTTTTAATTCAAAATTTCGAAATATTAAATTTATAGATTATTTACTTATATTAGGTTTAATTTTATGACTTGTGTTTATCCAATATAAAAAGTTGAAAAAAGAAGAGATGGAGGGAAGTAAAAGGTGTGATAATGGAGCAGAAGGGTATCTCAAATCCCTAGAGTTTCCTGAAAAATATTTAGACAAAGATAAGGGATGAGAAAGTTGTTTGGCAAGAAGTGATTGGCATGTTGTAGCAGTGGATGAGGAAATGAAATGGTAATATCTAGAGAGGAAGAAGACGACAAATTCTGCAAAATGTGCATTCATTTTGGTTTGAAAAATGGGTCCACAACCACATATCTCTCTGCTCGACAATATGCCTTGTGCCACAATAAAGAGTCCGTAATAAACCCTGTCGAAGGTGATCAATCATTCTCCATTCAATGGGGTCATTACACGTGTCATCCCACTAGGACACACCTACACGCACCCTATCCCTATGCTATGCCTGCCTCTGCCTCTGCCTTTGCTATAGTGACCTCATTCATTACTGCTACAATCATGATTCATGATTTCTCATTTCTTGCATGCAAATGCAGCCTGCAGAGTACGATCTTCCCATTACTTGCATGAAAATCAAGCTTACTCCCTTCCTTTTGCCTTAGGACAATCTAGATAAGGTTCCGTTTTTATGCCATAATTATACCACTATTTCTTAAACATCACTTTTCAATTATGTCTTCGTTTCTCTCTGTTACACTGCTTCAGTTTTGGACGGTTGTATTCTTATCAAGTTAAGTATAATTTAACATTAAGTTTCCATCCATTTTATTTATAAACTCCTTGCAGATGAGACAAGTTTGTTGCATTGTTACCATTAATTACCATCTATGTTTGGAGTGGAAGTTGGTGATTTTACTCATTACTAATGAGTGAAGTCCAAAGCCTGATTTCAAGGAGTGCGACCTGTGTGAGTGAAGTGAGAATATAATCTTGATTCCCTTGTTTTTTGGAGCCACCTTAGTCAATTTGGCAACTTGGTAAATTTAAAAGGGTATTAATGTAATACACACAACTACAAACAATAGACTTTTTTTCTAGCCGATTTTGGTGTCGACAAAAGACATACCATTACATGAAATGATAAAGTCTGATTAGCCGAACAATACAACAACATGAATGCATGCATTTCAAAGTTTCCTTTTGCAAAGACGTACATAAAAAACCTTGTTTTTTTTGCTTGAAGGTGTGGATCAAATTCGGTCTCTATGACCTAACTTGTATCCTTCACTGGAAAAAGTAAGGATTTTTAAAAAATCGACAGAACAACCACCGCCATTAGTTTCCTACCTTTGTTTGTTATGCAAACTTCTCTGTTTGAAATCCGCAAGAAGCTTCTTTGAATTTTGGCAAGTTTGGGCGAGACACCTTTCCTATTCCTATTCAACAAATTATGAACTTTTGGAAAGAAAACATACACAATTATGAATTGACAACAGATGATTACTTTTTCTTTTCCCTTTTGTTTCTATTTAAAACTTGCACATAGGAAAACCAATCTTGAATGAGCTCTGGTCAAATAAAGGATTCCAAAGCAAGAACAATGATATGTAATCAATTGGGTAGCATGTGCTTTTGATTGCTTTATTGAACATTTGAAAACTGTAGCATATCCCTTACATACCCACATTTTTGGATCATAACTTATATGTATGACCCACCGCAACTCCAATTTAAAAGCATCTCTCTCCCTTTGTTTAATCCTGTTCCTTACATTCTTTACCACACATATGCATGCTGCCTTTATTATTTTCATCAAAAATAATTTTGGCAAAATTTTAAGGTTTAGTCCCCTTTTTTTCTTATAATTCTTGTCTTGCCCTACGCCATACCATACATACTAACTCTTTTCTCAATGTGAATTTCACAGTTGCAATGATTGTTTTAAAAGGTGACATGAAAACCACACAATAATACTACTTGTTATACTGTCAAATTATGAGAATAAATTTATTTAAATAAACGCATATTGAAGATCAGCCCATGATTTTATAAATTATATTGCTAGTATTTTTAGGTCCACATTCTATTTTTACGGTATCATTTTATATTTTTCTTAAAATATTTTGAAATACAACTTTTTAACCACTGGCAGACTTCAAAATATTATTCTCGTATCAATATTTTCGGGAGTAAATAAATATCATGCGAAATAAACACCTTAATAATTAATTAACTCTCTGATATTCATAAACAATCACAAAATAGATTCGCTTCTTAAGTATTCACCATACATATATAAAAGATAAAACTAATAAAACTGGAAATTGGGCAGGTGGGTCGATCTGTGATATGCAAATTTTTGACACAATGTGATGGGAATTATAAATGTCGATGAAGAACTATCATTTTGGAAGAAAAGACAAAAAAGCAAGGATGCATTTGAACATGGATTCCATTTGACATGGCTACCTTAAAGACTATTTGTCGCCAATTTCTGAGACAACTTCATACTTAGACTGCATTTCAGCACCACTAAAGCTGCTTCTCGGAACTTTCTTTCTTTCTTTTTCATAATTTTCTCACGTTGCATGTTTTATCGTTTTTCTGATCATTTTTCTATAATTATTTCTTTCAAGTAATTCGCAACCAAAGAGATGAAACCACTTGGAGAAAGAGGATTAAGAGGAGGAATAAAAAAAGTGTGTGAAATAAACTAATGAAAACACTACCTCAATATGAAATCATTTATATGTATAATATAATATAATATAATGTTTAATAGAACATTAATCTTATTATTGTACGGACTTTTTCTTTAAACATGCTTTTTAGAAAAAAGAAAACAAAAAACAGAACTAATAAGTTCTAACATCATGTGAATGGTATTTTTCTTTGTCTGTAAAAAAAAAACAAGCAGTGAAATACTATAATGTCAAAGCACATAGTCCACGCTAGACATGATACTAAATGAATGAGTTAGTCACATGGTATTATTTTTTGTTTTTAGTTAATATTTGTGATTGGGTTAGCTTGCAAGACAAATTTCCAAAGGTGCATGATATTAGCAAAAGAGTCAACTGTCTTGGGATGTACTTTGTCTTACATTTCATGTACTCTCTAATCATTACATCTAATCAAATCATTATCAAGTAATGAAAATTCGTTAACGTTGATATTTTGTTGGTGAAAATTAGTTTTTGTCAAATGAAAAAATTGGAGAAAATTTGAATTCAAAATGGAAATATTATTAAGATAGAATTTTTTTTTTTGAAGAAAGGGAAGAGAAGTAGGTTAAAGAATCTTTGGATGAAGTTGGTCAAAAGAATATGCTATGATTCCCATGCTTGTAGACTGTGGTGATTCCATTTATTCCTTTGCAGTCCAAACTTTCTGTCTCAACCACTCTTTTGGGACCCACTTTAGCCATTGATCAAATTTTCATCATTTCTCAACTTCCATTCCATTCCAGTCATATATCTCACACTTATTAACATCACTTCGTATTCACATTGATTCCTTTTTCTATCTCTCTTCTCTTTTCCAACTTTTTAAGAAGAAAAGTTGAAATTAAAAAATTTTCATAACTCCTCTTATGTGTAAGTGGGTTTTCCCTTTTCGACCTCTCAAATACAATTAATTGTGTTGCAACGCATCATTAACTGAAGATTATAAGAAATAATAATATATTTCAATTTTAAAATAAATATTGTAACATATGAGGATTATTGATACAATCACACACTTCCAAAATTTTAAGCCAATGGTTCTTGTGGAACTTCAATCTACACTTAAACTTTAACATTATTAGATATTTCACTTTGAAAAATAAAAATAAAAATTAATTATTTTAAATTTTGTTTGGACTATTCTTTTTACAAATATCTTTCTAAAAGATAAAAGTAAAATTAATTTTTATATTAATTAAACTCGATTTATACATAAATTAGTTTGTATAAACGTTCTCGTATTTTTCTATTTTTTTTAACCTTTTTATGATCTAATTGTATTATAAGAAAATCAATTTTTTTTTCGAATTCCATTCCATAGATCCTTCTGGAGAAGCTTATGCAAGATCATGAATGAACAATGTTTATAAGGCATAACATTATTTAAGCAATTTATGTCTATTAAATAAGGGAATTATAAGTAAAAGCCCTTAAATTATTGGAACCAATTTGGGTCTGAATGTTTTGAAGAAGTCCGCCGTGAGCATTTTGAGTCTGAATATAATTTAAAATATATTTTCAAATGCAATCTAATATGATATTCTTTATCAAATTTAGAATATCTCTTAGTTTGTGAAATCTAAAACATATTTTTGAAATCGAAAATGTATTTTAAATTGTAAAATTCAAAATACATTTGCATATTTGAATTATGAATTTCAATGTGTACAATATGTAGAAATTATACAAGTCAAAATATCTTTAATCACAGTTTAAACTTTTCTCACGGGGAAAGATAATATTTTCTCACGTTGGGAAGAAGATAAGGATGTGCTATAAAAAATAGTTTTTTTTTTCTTTTTTAAATACATGTTTGATTTTTAAACTTTGATACTAAATTTAAATTTGTTTATGTTTTAAATTTTGATAAAGTTTGATTTTCAAAGTTGAAAAGTGAACGAATATAATTATGTTAATTCAACTACATTTAATTTTTTTCACGCTTTAAATTATGTCTCAAATTTCAATCTGAAATACTATTTGAACGGTTAAGTTACAAAAATTATATATATTTATTTTGATAATATAGGGTTCAAACTATACCAAAATTTAAGATATAAACAATTTCAATTGATTATCAAAGTTTAAAAACTAAAAAACAACGTCCTCTGGTCAAAAACAAGCCTCGAAACCTTTTATAAGAAAAACAATAAACTTTAGTAAATAGAATTTCATAATTGGATTACCACTCGATGGCCACTTCTTCCTACACTCCATAAACTATTCTCCAAACACATTTTTAATCCAAAACTATCACAATATAAAATATATTTATAAGAAACATTTTGGATTGCAAATTCGAAAAATATTTCCAATTTTGAAAATCATTCTGCATTACACAATTTGAGATTGTGCAATTTCAAAATATAAATTTTATACATCAAATTGTGCATTTCGAAATAAAAAAAAAGTATTTCAAGTTAAAAAATATATTTTGAATTATACCTTTTAAAATATAAAAATTTATAATGATTCATATTAAAATGACATAATCATACTTCAAGTGGGTCTAAGTAATTTCTTCTGTCCAAATAAGTCCAATAAATTAACTTGTCAATATTGACGGGTAACCCAATGTTGTGAAGGCTGCTACTTCCTGCACCGATTATTTTTTCTTCTTGCACCTGCCCGTAGGCTTTAATACTGTATAGGATAGAAAGAAAAAAAAAAGTGCTAGAAGAAATGATTTTATTTCATAAAAGGTTTGAGATTTTTGTTATTCGCCTAACATGCTATTTTCTACAACATTTTTCTTCCAAAAAAAAGAGTATTTCTTATCGGCCTTCTGTGTCGAATGATTATTGGCAAAAGTCACATGCCTTGATGGAATAAAATGTTTAATTAATGTTATTAAACTTGTTTGGATACTAAAGGGTAACCATTTATTAGTTCAACTATTTAAATTTAAATTAATGATTAAGGAATTTAGTTTTATGAACCATTACATTAGTACATCTACTATTCAACTAATCAAAATAAATGTGATTCTAAATATATATAATTTAAATAAAATATATATATATAAAAAGTTGAAATTGATAAATAAAAATTTAAAATTATACAAGTTTCCTATTAAATGTTAAAAACCAATCCAAAATAATTTGAATTAGTCTTGCACATGTGTATATATAAATATAAATTTATGAAACTATGAATATTTATATTTTTATTTATTTATAAATTATTATATAATTTATACTAATACGTAAAATTGTCTTGAAATTAATTAGTTCAAAAAAAACATATCTAAATTGAAATTAATTAGGTGAAAGAAACATATCTAAGAAGCGGTTTTGGAATGAAAGATGGTAAATAATATTGAAATAAAATTAAATATTAAGATTTTGTTTTTATATTTTTAATTGACAAATTATTTGTATGTGTTCTGTTGAGAATAAATCATAAGTTATTATTGATTTTCATATTAAACTTTAAGATATTAATGATTTCGAAAAGACGTAGATTTAAAATCGATTATGGATTAGTAAGTCAAGAAAAGAAAGTAGTTTAGGTTGACAAGTTGAAGAAGTGAAGAGGGAATGCTCAAGTTAGTTTTGTTGCTGTAAAATATGAGAGTTATACTTTGATAATGTGATATTATAGTTGGAGACTATGTAGCTCAAGAATGAAGATAAGTAAAACAATGTGAAGTACATCAGAATGGCTGGGTTTAAGAGTGATCAAGAGTGTTAACGATGGGTAGTAACCAGAAGGAATGTGTGATCAAGTCAATTGTTGGGTGTTTGTTAGAGGAATTAAGAGAAGGTCAAGAGAGATCAGTCAAGGGTTGATCTGAAGTCAATGTTATAGGAAGTTTTAGAAGAGATTCACAAGAGACAGTGAAAGGCAAATGGGTGGTGTTTTCAGCTTGGCAAATGCAATTTGGTTGGTTACGTGGAAGAAGGATCCATAAAAGCTAAGGTTTATAGGGAGAATTTGTTTTGAGAACAATGGCTAGACCAATCTACTCTAGTGAACGCTAGAGCATTTTAACACATAGGCAAGGTTTCTATGTCATAAGTTTGTTGGAGAATAGTATGTCGGGTAAGTTAGGTGGTTATGATAGGGAAATGAGGAGAGTGGATTTTTCCTTCTACCTAATAAGAGAATTTTCGATGATGAAAAGTTTTCTTGTTGGGGAGAATGTTAAGATCTGGAAAATGGTATTTTAGAAGTGGTAGTGAGTTAAAAACAATTCTATTATTTTAATATTAAAAGGTTTTAATATAAAAGGAATTATTATAAACGAGTTTCATTATTTTAAAACACATAATATTTCTAGAAACCACTTTTTCAGAATCCGCTGCCTTCTCTCTAAGGGTTCTTGCACCCTGTTCATCTGTTTGAAGATCAAAGACCGCCTGTGTGATTCTTGCAGTGAGATCTTCAAATTTACCCGATCAGTTTATCAAATAGAGTAAGTTAATTTTCTACCATTTTCACTAGTTTTATGTTCTTCCATGCATGTGAAGTTTCTCCTTGTCGCATATATGGTCTGAGCTTTCTCTTACGTTCTCTACTGATCAATGGTTTTAATGGTATACCCTCATCATGTTTTTGATGTATGTAGGTGTTGTTTGATCTCTTTGAGTTGAGGGAGTGGAGTCAGGTTCTTTAGCTAGAGCTTCTAGGAGGTAAGGGAAGCTAAATACCCTGTTTTTAAATTTTAACTAGGTTGATAATACGAGTTGGTATTGATGGTTTGAGCTTGTTGAAATTATGTTGTATTATGGCATGATTGTGTGAATTTGATTAGAAAATGCTTTATATGATATTAAAGAGCTTTGCTGAACTTGTTGGTTGATTTGTGCCTTTTTTTTATTGTTTAAAATGGTGAAGTTGATGTTATAATTGGTTGAAGAATACTGTTGAACCATGAGGGAGTGAATGATGATGGTCTTGGATAGTTTTTAAGTCTTAAATTGGGGTCTTGATAGGTGAATTTCTAGAAAAGGGATTTTGGAGATAAGTTTGATGTTTGGGGTTGATGTTTTGTTCAATTAAGACTTGTTGGAGCGTTAAAACCAATAAAACATAGTGTATTATGCAGTAAAGGAGTTGTGAGGGTGTGGTTGCATGGTTTTATGTGTAACTTAAGGGTTTTAACTAATGAGATTGAAAATTAGAAGGTTTGGACTAAAAGTGAGGGTTTGTAATCTATTTCTGAGTCTATTAGAACTTTTTCCAATTGTTAAGCTATTGAGAAAAGGAAGAAATATCTAAAGGATGAAAGAAACTAGAAAAGGTATGTTAATGTGAAAAAGAAGAAAATATTGGAACGGATCAAATATAAATTTAGGATTTAATGTGAAAATACTATGTGTGTCGAAAGAAGAAAAGTGCAGGAAGAAATGTTTTTATTTCATAAAAGGTTTATAACATTTTTTTATTGGTCTAAAATGATTTTTTTTACTAACATTTTTTAACCGTGAAAAAAAAATAATTATTTTTTACATTGTGTTATGATTATTGGAAAAAACTCATATCTATGAATGAATAAAATGTTTAATTAATGTTATTAAACTTGTTTGCATGTGTATAACTCTTTATTAGTTCAACTATTTAAATTAATGATTAAGGAATTTAGTTTTATCAACCATTACATTAGTACATCTACTATCCCAATAAAAGAATTACAATAGATGTAATTCTTATAATTTAAAAAAAAAAATATATATATATATATATATATATATATATATATATATATATATATATATATATATATATATATAAAGTTGAAATTGATAAATAAAAATTAAAAATTATATAAGTTTCATATATTAAATGTTGAAAACCAGTCCAAATTAATTTGAATTAGTTTTTTCACATGTGTATATATAAATATAAATTTATCAAACTATCTATGTTTATAATTTTATATATCTATAAATTACTATATAATTTATACTAACATGTAAAATTGTTTTATATTGAAATTAATTATGATATATATATATATATATATATATATATATATATATATATATATATATATATATATATTTATTTATTTATTTATTTATTTATTTAAGAAGCGGTTTTGGAATCATAAGTAATATTGCAATAAAATTGATTATTAAGAAGATTTCTTTTATATTCTTAATTGACAATTAGAATTAATCATAAGTTAGTATTGATTTCCACTCTAACGCGTTAGGAGTTAATAATGTATATTGTTATTTATTATATAAAATATAGCTTGTAACTTATTTATTCACATTTTTTGTTGAGAAATATTTATTTATATAAAAGTCATACTTTAGACATAAATAATATATAAAAGATGTTTATGGTTGCACCTACATCTATATATATATATATATATATATATATATATATATATATATATATATATATATATATATATATATATATATATATATATATATATATATATATATATATATATATATATATATATATAAGAAGTAAAAAGAAGAAAATATGGGTATATGGTGAAGCATTTTCCCTGAAGAGGAAGTAACGGGAAGAAGTAATAGAAATGGCGTGAAGGTAGTGGTTGAAAGCATAAACAAAGTGGGCATCATGGATCACATGACTTTTTCCTTTCTTTTGATGATTTTGAAGTTGACATAATTCTTATTATAATTAGAATAATAGGTTTGTATTATAATTTCACATCATTTGATTATATTTCTTAATATAATTTGCATACTTAATATTTTCTTTATCAACTGTTTATGATCACTAATATGATTATAAGAATATATATATATATATATATATATATATATATATATATATATATATTATATGGGGAATGATTTTATGTTTAATGTTTTAATGATTATGTATTATATTTTACTATTAATTGCAATAAAAATATAAAGTTAATAATACGTAGTTTTATATATAAATATTTTAATATTTTAATAATATTTTTATTATAATTAACTGTATATCAAAATTCAACTATTATTTTAGGACAAACATTGAGAATAAGACCATAATGGTAATACAAAAATGATAAAGGGGTTTGATTTAGCCAAATTATCTTGAAATATATATAATTTTAAAAACCAAAAGTTTAAATAATTTATAAGAGATTAATGTTTATACATTTTATTATATAAACAACTTTAATTTTTATACTAAAATACAACATTAGATGAAAAAAAAAGGGTTAAATATGTTTTTAGTCCCTAAACTATTGAGCGTTTCAGGTTTTCGTCCCTCCTTCAAAATAAGGTACAATTTTTTCCTCATTCTTTTCGAAACTTTGGTTTTAGTCCTCGAAAACTAACACTGTTAAAAATGTACTGACGTAGCTAACGGTAGACTGACACACAACTTTTTTTTCAAGTGTTTCACACATTTTCTCCCCTTCTCTCTTCCTTCCATCTTCTTCACATGGAATATCTAAATCCCAAATTTTGAAGATATTGTCAGCGAGTTGCTCCGTCTCATAAGAGGAAGAATCCAGATCAAGCCCAAAATCAATGGTTTTCTCCTCCTTCAGATTTTCATTATAAGTTGGCAAAAAAAGATTGAAAGATGGCAAGTTGGCACTCGTTTCATCATCTGGAATTTTATCAGTGCTTGTTTCTACTAGCATACTTAATGAGTTAACATTATACGTTGAAGACGACTCAGATAAACCTCTCCCGTCAGAAGTTGAAGATTGCTGATTAAGTTCCAAAGAAATACTTTCAGAACTGATACGGTGGGGAGGAATTTCTATGTCTTCTCTGAAAAATTTAGATTGGGAACTAATAATTTCTAATAAAGCACTTTTCAAAGGGACTCAATCAGTTTCTCAAATATCAGAAGAATCTTTAACTAGGCAGGAATCAGCCCAAGCGAGATCTTCCGGAGAAAGAAATTGATTCTGCCGAGGAGCTATTGAATTGGCAATGGCAGAAGAAACTGAAATAATTACTTGTGCCAACATTATTAGAGAGAACAAGTCTTTTATTTAGTTGCTTAAGACTCGCCTAATTTTGTGCCATTTTATGTTTTACGTGTGTAACTGCTATGCAGTAGTTAAATTCTGTTTTAAGGCTATTTATAAGCCTGACGTTACAGTAAAATAAACAAGTATTCTCCATACCTTTCTGAGTGTGAAATATACCATTGATATAACAATAAAAATGGTGCTTACACTGGGTCTTTAAATCTCGCAATATCTAAATATTCACTCCTATCTCTGCAAGTTTAAAGCATATCAGCTTTATAAAAATATTGTATGTGAGTAGTTGTTTGGCCCATCATATTTTGTAAATTCTTTTATAATATAAATTTTTTTATTACATTGTTTTCGTACTCAGTAGCTTGAGTTCATGAACACTTTCTTCCGGCCAGTAAAATTTTGGAGGTTATAATCAAGAAAATTAGTTCTCTATGTCCCCCAATATCTAGAAATGAAGATACAATATTCTGGGTGGAAGATGGAAGGAAGAGAGAGAGGGAGAAATGGTGAGAAACACTTGAAAAAAAATAGTGTGTCAGTCTACCGTTAGCCACGTCAACACATTTTTAACGGTGTTAGTTTTCGAGGACTAAAACCAAAGTTTCGAAAAGAATGAGGATCAAATTGTACCTTATTTTGAAAGAGGGACGAAAACCAGAAACGACCAATAGTTTAGGGACTAAAAATATATTTAACCCAAAAAAAAGTAAGAGAAAAGCTTTCGGTGCCTTAAGAAAAAAAAACAGAAAAAGGAATGACAGGAAAAATAGAAAAAAAATGGCAGGAATAAGGAGGGTGTTGGAATAAATAAATGTGTTGATAAAAGACTTAAATTTATGAGACTTTTGTTATTGTTACATGCTGTAAAAAAAGTATTTCTTATAAGAAAAAGAATAACATCATAATGACTTATTAAAAAAAATATATTTTTCTATATTCTCTCTTTTTCATAACAAACATGCACAAATGACATCAGCTTTGGTAAGAATAATGAAAAAAAAAATAAGATCATGATATTTTAATAATTTTAATAATTTTTTTTACAAGAGTCACTGTTTTATTGGTTTACATATTTCAAACATTCAATCATAAACTATCAATATAATGTTATAAAAAAGTTGTTTAAAAAAAAGTTATTAAAGAGAATTTTTTTTTTTCTTTAAAGAATAACTACAACCATTCTTTCAAAAGAATAACTACAGTCATTCTTTCCTAATCAATTCCTCTATTTTACGGATGTGAACACGTAATCCTTCAGGTAATGCGGCTGATGTCCAGTTCTCTTTGAAATCTCTAGTACACTCATGATGGGATAGGTTGGTACAAAATTAGTAGATGGGCTACTAAGTGGGGTAAGGATAATGGGCGCTGAGTTCCTTACATATCTCCTAAGTTCAAGAAGCACTTGTTGTTGAAGTTGCTTCCAAGCTTCCACAGTTAGCCTCTTATAATGACAAACCCTTTAACTAAACTAGGACGTGTATGTCTGGAGTGGTAGTCGATTTGTCCCACTTCCAATCCACAATAATAGTATGTTTATCCTCAATAATTGGAGGAAGGGATAGAGGAACAGAGGTTCCTTACGAGGACGAAGGAGACTTATGTCAAACACATTATGAATGCATGCCAATGGGGCAAGTTCTACTTCATAGACTCCTTCTCCAATTCGCTTAGTGATCTCGAACGGACCACAGAAACGTTTCAACAGCTTGACAGAATGGCTTGAAAGGTAGAAGGTGTGTTGCAAAGCCTAAAAGGAATCACTCTAAATTCAAAATGCTTATTATGGGTGCGAAAAGTCATTTTCTCTAACAGAGATTATTAAAATCTGAGAACAGATCCAATTTGGAGAACCAAGAGTGAATGAAGAGTGTCAACCATGAGAGTAAGAGCCAATGAACAGGGAAAAGAAGAAACCAGAATAATAGAGAATAAATTATCAGAGAGGAAGTAATACTTTTCTATATACTCCCATTTTACAGTAAGAATTATGGACAAAAAGAGTGATTACAATCATTCTTTCCTAACCGAAATCTCTTTTTTTTACTGTAACTGAACACATGACCACGTAATCCTTTAAGTAGTTCAACGTTAGCTTTTCATCTTTAAAAACTATTAATATTAATATAAATGCACAAAAATATTATGACAATAACATTTGTAAATAAAAGTTAATAATAATAATAATTTGTTTGTAAGGTAATTTTGAATTTTACTACATCAGAAAAATTAAACTTTTCATAAATTAAATAAAAAGTATTTGAATATTGTACTTAAAAGTATTATAAAAAAAAATTAATTTAGCTTTTGTTGTGATCTAACTTTGAGAGTTTTTTTTAATATGCTTTGACTTTTACAATTTATTTGGCTTTATCTATTCAAACCAAGTGCAAACACTATTTTCATAAAATTCTTTTAGTTAAGAAACTTTTAAACGCTTAAATTAATATTTTATCGTTTATAATTTAACTAAATTCTACTGTGTAAGTATAAATGTATATTTGAAAAGAAAAGTTGTTTCACCAAATTTTTTCAAACCCCACACTTGACAGTTGAATAGATCCTGAATAATATATTATATTGTGAAGATAAAGTCACCCAACTCTTTCATGTTCAATCAGTTTCATCATCATTTTTCATGTTTTGTTTCTTAATTATATTTTCAGCCTCTGGATAAGAACGAATTCAATTGCATTCAATGACCTCTTATCCCCATTCTGTATTTAATTTGAACATAAAAATCTTATACACTAATTGACACATAAGCTTTTTCAATGTACAATTCCAGATACACCCTTTTCCCCTGACATCCTTTTCTTCCCAAAAAAAATTCAATCCTCTTTTTGAACCTCACTTTCTCTCTAAATCATCACTCAAATCTTCTTATTCTTTCCTCTTAATTAGGTCAAGTAAGCACCTTCAAAGTCTTCATTAATGATACATCACTTTGCTGGTCCTTCTCACTATGCTGCATGTCTGCATCTTTGTTTCATCTCATCATGTCAATTCATTTTCTACTTTTTTTTTTCATTGGATTTATTATTTTATTTTCTCTGCTTTACACTCTTGAATTGAATTCCAAAGCACACCCTTTGCTAGTTTTAACTAAATCGTTTTTGTAAAATTGTTCATTACTTAATTGAAACAGCCATAAAAAAAAATTAATTGCAGAATATATCTTGTATATATTTATTTGTTCCATTTGCGACCTTGTTAACTGAAAGATTCACTTTGACGAAAAGTATGTGGAGTTTCCTTTCTGTCACTACAACCACCAATTTGACTTTTGGTATCTTATTGTAAGAAAGAATCTGTATTTTACCTTATTTAATTATGCATAAATACACTTATACGCAAGCATTTACAAAACAGTATTCAAAACAAAACTCAACATAAATAAAATGCATCCGATGTTTGGGGCAACATTTAACAACTCCGTTTTACTTCAAATTTAAGTCAAAAGTAAAAAAAAAATGCAGAAACTAATATATTTAACTTCCACGTTTACTGTCTGTAAATATACTGAAACAAAGGTTTTAAAATTGGTTACCAAAATTACATTGGTAGGAGTGAGACTCGATTCCAACGTCTTGGACAATTATTGTATTAAAATCTCGTAACAAAATAAAATGTACTTTATATATTTTTAAGCACTGAATTTTTTAAAATGTTTTCTATTCATCTATATTTTCTTTTGACATAGTTATTCGTAAATTTTAAAGTTTAAATAATATCAAATATTTTTTGTTAATTACATTCTTACTACTTTCATCTAATTTTTAACTAGTTCATACCCGTATAGGTATTTATATAAAGCAAAAATGAAAATATTTTATTATAATCAAGGAAATTGTTGTATATTTTAAGTTTCATAAAATCTTAAGATCATAAAAATAACGAAGAGCATGATAATTTAATAGGGAATTTGAATAGTTTTTGTTTCTCACAAAGTAAAAATTGAAACGATTAATTGGATTATTTAATTAAAATTAATTGTCAATAAAATTAGTAAACATTCGAGTCTGAAAACAAAAGATTGACAATTCACTCACGCACATAATTGGTAATACCATGAATACAGTTATTAAAGACAACTATAAATAAATAGAATTTTATTTATTTTCCAAGAACTAACCATTTTTAATTAAACTATATTTCCAAATCTCAGAGCTAGATTGAAAGTAATTTTTACATAAACTTGTGTATGAATTTTACATCAATACAAAACTATTTAACAAATTATTGATATAAATTAAAATTGGCATAATATATATTTTAAATATACTGAAATATTTAATTGTTTAATTTCAATGGAAATTTTCGTATATATTTTTTAATTTGAACTATTGATAAAATTAACTGAGTAGTAAATTTTAGAATGTGTTATTTATTGAGTAGTGTTGAGAGGGTTGCATTGCATCCCCTACTTTCCTTTCCTTGACAGCGTATGTTTATGATAATGGCGAAGTTGAAAATATTAAAACACATATTTTCCTCTTTTGGAAGAAAAGTTGGAACCAGTTAGAGGTAGCTATAAATGAAATTTCATATGCAAAACGCCAAAACGGTAACTGTCTTTTATAAGGGCTTTGGAGTTACCAGCCCCCTTTTCAACACTCATACTTTCATACTTAAACATAACAACAACACAACTTTCTCTGTTTGCTTTCCCAGAACAAGTTCCTTTCTCTTTTCTCTCTCTTCATTTGTATAAATTACAAAGATAATATAAAAGTAAATAGAATATTCCGCTAATATATATATGATTGCACATGAAACTTTGAATGGTCCCGTGAGAGTGAGTGAGATCTAGTTAGAGCGATTGGCAGATGAAGGAAAGAGAAGAAGCAGAGAAGAGAAGGTAATTGTTTCCTTTCTTCGCAACCCTAACTGTACGGTAACATGTGTCATCACCATCGTCCTCGAATTTCGTGCAAATGTTTATCCTTACTTCGCTTGCATCTGATCCACTTCAAACTTTTCGTTGCCTCTGTTATCTCTTACCTGACCTTTTCCATTCACTGAGGGTTTTCATCTCTTTCGCCTTTTCTGCTACGCTGTTTACTTCTTCTCCGTGATTTTGGAGCGGAGTTCTGTTTTGCGACTTGTCTTATACTGTTTCCACTGTTAGTAGTTAATTTGTTTTAACTCTTGAATGCTGTACTATTTGTTGCTCTAATTACTGCTATTACCGAGGGTGATGTGTTGATGATCTGATTTTTGTTTTTTTGAGGGAGTTTTCATGTGGATTTGGTTGCGTTTTACTTGTTTCCTTTCGAGGCTTAGTAGTGATGACGAATTCTCGAGTGATGAATGAGTGTTCTGCTTTTTAACTATTTTCTTGTGATTTTTTTTTTTTGTTTTGGTGCTAATGTTGTTACTTTGATCAACTTGATGGTGCAGGATGAGGAAATTCGAGTGGAGAAGTAATGATTATGGGTGTGTTTGTGAAAAGAGAATCGCCGGAGTTGTTTCTGAAGTTTGACGTCAATTGGACTGATTTTCAGTCTTGTTGACTTGATTGAGAACCTCAATTTTTTATCTTATGATCACAGCTGATAGTTGAATATTATTGCAAGTGCTTTTTTTAGCAGCTTAGTTTATATATTTGAAGCTGCTAACGTATCTGTGACTGTAATAAAAGGAATCTATTGATAGAGGTATAGTTAAGTTGTAGTAATGGAATTGTCTATGGGTCATGGAGAGTTTTAGCTACTTCAAAGTGTTTGTTACGATCTGGGTATCATATTCTTTTCAGTAGCTTCATTGGTGCTGGTATGATATCAAGGAGTAAAATGGAGGCAGAGAGATTGAGTCCCAACCACCCTCCTAGCTTTCTCCGTCAGTCACTTCCTGCTATTGTACCTATGCTTTTGATTTCTACAGGATATGTTGACCCTGGAAAGTGGGTAGCGACCGTTGAAGGTGGTGCACGGTTTGGGTTTGATCTGATGGCTTTCATGCTTATTTTCAATTTTGCTGCTATATTCTGTCAGTACATTTCTGCAAGGATTGGCGTAGTTACAGGAAAAAATCTCGCACAGGTATTTTGTTTTCCATTTCAATGATTTATAAAATTATGCTGTTGTAATGAGACTTCATTATTATGAAACGCTTCTGCACTCTGAAATGCTTTTTATCCAGCCTGATATTCACACCCTGTTAAAAGAGTACTTGCTCATTAGGAAGAACATTGAGAAGAAATCACTTTCACAAAAGAAAATGAACCCAAAAGAAAATTACTTGTGTGTGTTTCCTCTAATTTCTCCAAAATAAACCACATTATTTGAGTTTAAGAAAGATTTATTAGTGGTATTTTCCCAGAAAGCACCGACACCTCTGTAGAACGTGTGGGAGAATTTTTGGATACAATATCTGTTGAACACACATGTTCGACACTTGTCAACCATGTCAAAATAATAATAAAAAATCTACTTAGACATCTTGGACACCTCTTTGACACGAGTTAAGCATGAGTTAAAAGATGAGTCCACACCTATTTGTAACTAAACAATTTCTAGACACTATTATCATAAAAAAATTAAAAGAAAACAATTTATATTATAAATAATGCATGACTCGGCATATTTTGTGATGTTTGTTTTATAATACATGACTAGTTATTTTAACTACTAAGAGATATGTTTCTTAGAATTCTATTGTTAGGATTGTTGCTATAGGAAAACTGTACAACTTAACAAAATCGATTATAC
This sequence comes from Vigna umbellata, assembly GCF_029865625.1. Classification (NCBI taxonomy): domain Eukaryota; kingdom Viridiplantae; phylum Streptophyta; class Magnoliopsida; order Fabales; family Fabaceae; genus Vigna; species Vigna umbellata. The sequence continues at coordinate 27,796,247 of NC_142169.1, forward strand.
AGTGTACATTGCATAAATCTAATTCTCAATTAAGATTTTTTTTTTCATGTTGATCATATGTCAATGATACTTCATAGGTATTATCAATATTCTACCAATGAATCTTGTTAATATAATCTCTTTTTTACTTTTTGATTCTTAACAAACTTAGAAGTTTATAAAAAAATTGCACTTTTGCTAATAAAGATTTTATTTTTGGTTTCTTTAGTTTGAATCACTTGCAGTAGTACCATGTTTTTTCAAACTAATTAAGTATTTTTATATTTAAAATTAATTTTCATAAATGGAATCAATTAATTAGTTTTAAACCTCATTTGATTTAAAACATCCATTACAAAAAATCAAATTTCATTCAAAAATAAAATAAAAATCAGTATGTTACCATCTTCAAACCCTAATCTCACATTTTATAATTTTTTTAATTTTATCAAATTTCCACTGAATTAATAACTTTTAAACTCAGTGTAATTCATGTCCCCGATCTATTATAAGCGTCCAAATAGTGGGAAACTAAAGAAGCCCAAATTTGCTTAGTTTTAAAATTAGAGGGACTTAATTGATTAGAAAGAGGCTTGGGTGACTAAAATAACACAGTCTAAATCAAAAGAAAAAAAAAATACTATTAAGCTTTTATAGAAATGAAATGTGATCAATTTTCTCTTTCACATTTCCTTTAAGGGGAGTCTTTGAAGTAGGAAGTATGGATATTACATTTAATTATGGATTATTTCTTGCTTATTCCATCTTTAAATAATAACTAAATAGAAGGAATCAGATTATCCATTCCCCTCCCATAATAATTTCTTATCCCCACCCCTCACATTTTTTCTTATTATTTTTTCCTCAATTTTATTACCACTTTCAGAAACTAAAGAGTTTTTAACATTATTGGTATGAATTCAGTTATGAATAAGATCTTTCCCTTTATAAGGGGGAAATCTATCTTAATGTCTTTGATCCTCTAATGTAATATTGGAATTGAGGCAATGAGTAGGGCTGTCTAATGGTGATTTATAAGTGTCATTTACGAAACTTTCCCAAGCCTCAACTGTTTGAGCCATATTAGTTCACCAGTGGGTATGGCCATGACTTGATATTTTGATTTTGCATATGATCTGGCAACAACACTTAGAGTTTCCCATAACCTGATTACGATCACCGTCTTCATCAGGTGGTTTAGAACTAAATTCATATGGGTTAAACTTCCGCTTTTGGTAGAGAAGTTGAACAAAGGGTCTCTGAGCTTTCGTCCCCGTATCCCATTCTTGGCTTTCAGCAGGCTTTGATCTACCCATATATTCTTCCTTTCATGGGGCTATCTCTCTACGCTAAGCTGGCAAAAGGGCTTTCAGAGGAAATGGGTGTAGAGGAGCTCGTGTATCTTGAGTCAGAGGGTTCACCCCTCAAGACCCTTGCTTCTCTGTCAGCTTCTTGTCTCAGGGTCTATTCTAACTACCTCTCTGTGGGACAGACAGCTGGAGGAGCACTTTCTGAGTGCTTGGCCAGGGGTTCTTCATCTATCAAGAGAGAGTTCCCGGTAATCAAGCTAGAAGTTCATTCCTCCCTTGCTTTGAAAACTTCTTAGCTTAGGAAGTCTCTACTCAGATGGGGATGGGTTTTATCCATGTCGTACTCCATTGACTCAAGAAAAGTAAGTTTAGAAGGTGACACCTTCGCTAATTGTCAAATTGCGTCTATCGGATAACTACTTTAATCAAAATTATCAGGTTCCTGAATGCTGGCAAAAGAGCTTATCAGGTTCCTCAATGGTGGCAAAAGAGCTTTGAGACTTCCTGCCCGAGGATAGAATGTGAATCAATAATGAATGCGATGATCAAAGAAGCGGCTAGAATAGGTCAAAGTTACAACCGCTACCGCCAGTAGGATTTCCTTGCTTTACTAACGAGCTAACCTACGAACGCTCCGTGGGCTACGGGAAGGGACGAGTTAAGGAACAAGAGTAACAGACTACGTGTACGTCATACTACACAAGACAAGCAAAGACAGGAGGCCATTTACATAAGGCGCGGCTTAAGTGCCATTACCAACTCGCACAAGCTTGCTAGCCCTTCTTTTTCTGTGGAGCGTACCAACCTTGATTAACATCGAGTTGTGTGTTTCGCTGATGTCTAATGAGGCGCAACATCAGTCTGACAAGGGTCTGGATCCCAAGGCTCTTCTTAGTCTAACATGATTTGACAGGGTTAAGCTTATGTCACTCGGATGGGAAGGCGTAAAGTAAAGTGGAAAAGCGATGGGCTGGCTTAGACGGCAAACAAGCGAAGAGATTCACCAAGTCGGTGTGACAGTATGAGTAGGATAGACTAGCGGGCAAAGTCTAGCTGCCTATTCGATAAATGGGGATATGTTAATTATTGCATCTCAAAGCCCTTCGAAGAGAGTTAAGAACTAACTTATCACGCTACCTGCAAAAGAGATATTGAGAGGATTCAGTTAGTTCAGTTTCCCCACTAGTCCTTCATATTTTTCAATATTTGAGAACGATTCCACCTAACTTAGCAGACGTTTGACATTAGGATCTGCGTACATGCTTAACTTTGCTTCTTCAAAGATGTCCATTGCATACTTTCATTGGAGATTGACAATGTCATTGTTGGATCATACCACCTATATACCAAGGAAATATTGATGTCAACATATTTGGTTTGCAAATGTTGAGTGTGGTGATACTTTACTTTTGCAATGCTATGGTGATCACTTCTTGTAATCACTATGTTGTTAATATACACGATAAAGTGTATACGTTTTGTTATTTAATGACAATACCAAATCACATGACTCTGTTGAGCGACAATACTAAATCGGCTAAACATTGTCTTTAAGACCTTATAATTATATTCGGAGATGGCAAAGTAGTTTGAAATACTCTCCAACTGAAAAAATCAAGAGGTTGCTCCATATATACCTCATGAATGAGATCATAATGAAGAAAGACGTTTTAATGTGAAGTTGATAAAGAGGACACTGACTAATTGCAAACATGAGCAAGAATAATTGAATCGAGGCAATCTTAGCCAATGGAGAGAAGTTACCTCCATTATCCAGTTCAAAGACTTGAATATAATAATACCCTTTGGTCTATAAACAATCCTTAAGCCATTTAACTTTACCATTACTGTTCTAATAATGTGGGCTTATGACCTAGCTTAGTCCACCAAATTGGTTTATGAGGTGAGGATTGCTTAACCAAGGACTATATTGGTCTTTAGTTATCATAAGATCTCAACATACCTCATCATGTCGACTAGACATTTGGAGCATGGACAAATATGAGTGACCTAGTAACAGCAGCCCCTCATGCCTAGGATAGACATCTAGAGTGTGGACATATACTATGGGTAGCTCAATAACAATTATAGGATAGAGTAATTCCATTTTATAACTAGGTATCTTTCTGGATCCTCAGTTAACTCCACAAATAAGGTGATGTTATTTTACATAAATGCATACTTACATAAAGCTTCACAAGTATCTTATGATAATTCTAATTACAAAATTTACATAACCTAACATGTTTGCTGAGTTGATTACTGGGTTTATAGTTGATTTATGTTTGGTATTTCTGCCTCTAACTAATGCAGTCAAGCTCACACTTGCTGCTTAAAAAGCAAGCTCAGATAAGGCTTCTTGCATGTTCTTAACTAGGGTGTTTTGCTTATAGACTAACGTCACTTTCTTTATCCAAAGATTTGCAGTGACGAGTATGATACATGGACATGTATGCTCCTTGGAGTTCAAACAGAACTTTCAGTGATAATGCTAGACCTTAACATGGTAATATTCTTGATTAACCTCATGTTTCTATGCTCTTCAACAATGAATTTAATTTATATATATAAAACTTTTTGACTTGAAGCTATGATTTACCTGTTTTGCAAGATCTTGGGCATGGCACAAGGGTTAAATCTTATTTTTGGATGGGACTTGTTCAGTTGTGTCTTTTTAGCTGCTACTGGTGTTGTTTTTCACATACTTCTTGCAGTCTTACTTGTAAGTATCATCATTTGCTTATTCATAAATCTCTTTAGGACAACACTATACTTATCAAATTGCTTTGTCTAGGACATTGAGAAGGCAAAATTCCTAGGCAAGTTTGTTGCAGGCTTTGTATTGGTTTCTTTTATACTTGGAATGCTTGTCAATCAACCGGAAATTCCATTTTCCATGAATGGAATATTAATAAGATTGAGTGGGGAGAGTGCATTTGTGCTAATGAGTCTTCTAGGAGCAAATCTTGTACCTCACAACTTTTACCTGCATTCCTCTATTGTACAGGTATTATTTCCTCTCATTTTCCTCTATGCATATACAATGAAATGTCTGCTTCCGTGGCATTCTGCAAAAACAATATCTTTAATTTGTTTGTGGATATTTTTGCTCATCATATTCTGCTTGTTCATAAAGGAAAAACCTGCCTCTTGCAAAATGGTAACAGGCTTTCGTGGGCAGTTGCCTTGCTGCTGGACTTCTGAAGGTTTACTATCTTTGATAAATCTTATGCTCAAGTTGACAAGTACTTTGAGCAATGCTGGACTTTAATTTCTTTTTATTATGGAATGATACACTTGTTATTTGTTATTATTCGTACTTGATTGTGTATACTTGCAGCAAAAACGTTGTGTTGTGAGTGGTTATCTACCAAGTCTCTCTGCCCTTACATCATCAGATTGTTTTGTTATCTAATTGAGTAATGAAAATTATACATTCAATGTTTGAACACTTTATGATTTGATTGTGGAAACCAAAATGGCTTTGAGCTCTCTTGCCTCAAGCTCTACAAGTAAACTATTGGCCCTTTTGGCTGTCTTATGTTTGTGTTCATTGATTACTTATTATTAAGTTCCTTCAGTTTAATGTTATTCATGCAAGCACCCTTGTGAAGGGACATGATGGCATAGATATTATTGCTTTGGATTGTAATATAATATTAGATGCCATGAAGTTGGCCCAATGGGATTTCATTGGGGCATTTGTTTCCATGAAGCAGGGATGGTTTTAAAAAGGGATTTTATGCAGAAAATAAAACGAGCATCCTTTATTACTCGATATTGTTGTTGGGGGGAATGCATCATTCACCAATGTTAGTAATGGTTTTGAGTAGTTCCTATTACATGTTTCTAGATAGGCGGCCGACCTCAATTCTAAAAGAAGGGTTAGTAACTGATAGTTTGTCTTCTATAGTATGGTTTGGACAAGTGCTCCATCCACTGTTTGTCGCTTGCATGGGAGCCTGTACACTTCGTATGATTTTTCTAGAAACAGTTTTTTGAAATTGTGAATATCTATGATTCGTTAAAAAAAGACTTTTCACTCTTAGAATTCCGTAGAACTATTTTATTAATCATTTAGATTTTATTCCATTGAACACTTTGATCTATGCTTTTTAATTATTTTACTCTAAGGATGTTCTTCAGTAGTGCCTTAGATGACGAAGGTATAAAATGAACTTACTAAATTTTAATGGCATACTTTAAAACGGAAAGAAAAATAGTTTGTCGCATATTCTCAAAGTGACATTCCTTTACAATTTTTATTTATGCATATAGATCTAGTCCCCTGTATATTTCTTTTGAGTTTAGGCTATAAAAATGTTTCTTTTGATAAAATTAGAGGTTCTTAATGTTTTATTTAGGTTTGTCTTTGATCAACCATCACTTCCTATACACCTTTGATCATTTGTGCACCTAGGTGAAAAAGATTGTACATCATGTTTTATGTCAATCTGAATTTTCTTTTTCTTTTCTTTTCAGTGGCATCAGGGACCGGCAAGCATTTCAAAGAATGCTTTGTGTCATAACCATTTTTTGGCCATATTATGTGTTTTCAGTGGTCTTTATCTGGTAAATAATATGTTGATGACCTCCTCGGCAAATGAGTTCTACAGTACAGGGCATGTTCTGCTAACTTTCCAGGATGCATTGTCACCAATGGAACAGGTCTCCTTTCCCTCTGCAATTGGTTTACAAAAGAATACTTACAGCATCCTATTTGCCGTTTGTGTTCTGAATGATAAATAAATATATAATAATCCTGAGATTCTTATGCAGGTCTTACGTAACCCAATAGCTCTACTTGGGTTTTTACTCCTTTTGTTTCTTGCAAATCAAATCACCGCATTAAGTTGGAGTTTAGGTGGAGAAGTAGTAGTGCAAGGTTTCTTAAAATTGGATATTCCGGGTTGGCTTCACTATGCTACAATTAGAGTGATTACTGTTTTGCCTGCCCTTTATTTTGTCTGGAGTTCAGGAGCCGAAGGGATGTATCAGCTACTATTATTCACTCAAGTATTGGTAGCTCTACAACTTCCATCTCTAGTGATCCCCCTTTTTCGTGTAGCTACATCTAGATCAATAATGGGTGTACACAAGATTTCCCAGTTTCTGGAACTTTTGGCATTGATCATATTCATTGGGATGCTTGGCTTGAATATTGTATTTGTGGTAGAAATGATGTTTGGAAATAGCGATTGGGCTAGTGATTTGAGATGGAATGTGGGGAGTGGTGTATCTATCTCATATTTAGTTCTTCTAACAACTTCCGTTTTATCGTTATGTTTTATGCTTTGGTTAGCAGCCACACCTTTGAGATCTGTCAGCGTTCGATTAGATTCTAAGACGTGGAACTGGGATATGCCAAACACTCTGCCTAATCCACCAATTATTGGCGAGAAATCTTATTTAACTGAAACAAGATGTCGTGAAGATGAACCTATGCATGTACAGGAACCCACACCAGCTGTAACAAAGACCTTGGAGTACTCTGATGTATCACATCCAAGTTTTCATCCTGCTCTACCTAAATCTGTAATGGAACCTGAACTCCACGTGAATGTTGCAAGGAAGAATCATTCTGCTATGTTGGCTTCCACATCAGAGTCTGAAGTTGTAACAACAGTGATTAATGAGATTTCCCATTCTCAATTGGAAGACACCAAAACTATAACAATGGAAACAAATAACCCAATTGAGAAAACTATGGAAGTTGAAGGAGATTTAAATGCTGAAAGGGATGATGATGATGATGCTGATTCGTGGGAAGCTGAAGAACCTTCCGGATTTGTGTTAGCAAATGTACCATCTTCAACATCAGATGGCCCTGCATCATTCAGGTGTCTTAATGGAAAAAGTGATGAAGGAGGGAATAGCTTTGGAAGTCTTTCGAGAATAGAAGGCTTAGGGCGTGCAGCAAGGCGTCAGCTAGCTGCTGTTCTTGATGAATTCTGGGGACAACTATTTGATTTATATGGCCATATAACCCAGGAAGCAAAGGCTAACAAAATTGACCTTCTGCTGGGAGTGGGTGTCGATTTAAGACCTACCAGTTCTTTGCAAAAAGTGGATGTATGTAGAAAGGACTACTCTGAATACTCAGGATCTTTAGGAGGTAGAGTTTCTAACACTTCAGCGAACTCTGATCTATATGATTCTTCCAAGCAGCCTTTGGTGCAATGTAATTCAGAGTCTTCTTATGGCCTCCAAAGGAGTAATTCTTCAATGCGGCCAGATCACATCCAATTATTGGATGCATATGTGCAGAACTCGAGCCACAATCTCCTTGATTCTGGTGAGAGGCGCTATTTCAGTGTACGTAATCTACATTCATCAGAGACTCGGGATTATCAACCAGCTACCATACATGGTTATCAGACTGCATCTTATCTTAGTCGACTTGGTAAAGACGGAGATTCTGCTAACCTAAATGGTCCAGTGGACTTGTCATCACTGAAATCCCCTTCGATAGTTAATGCAAAGTACAGGGATTCTCTTGCGTTTGCTTTGGGGAAAAGGTTGTGTAGTGGTCCAAGTGTAGGCCAACCCCCAGGGTTCCCAAAAGTAGCTATCACTAGAGATTGCCAATTACAATCTGAGAGGTCTTATAACGATTTTTACCCTTCTGGATCTGTAGATAATACACTCAACTCAGTTAATACTAAAAAGTACCACAGTTTGCCAGACATTTCAGGATACTCCATCGCCCAAAAGTCTGCTGATGTGTCTGATAAAAATGCTCCATGGGATGGTTCTGTTGGACATGGATCTCATGCTAGTAGGACTTGTTATGAAAGATCACCATATTCAAATTCTGGAACAAGAACAGGGAGTCATTTGGCCTTCAATGAACTCTCTTCATCTAAAGCTTACAACGAGGCACTCTCTTCACAGTTGAGCTCTGGTTTTGTTAATGGATCTGTACGGTCTAGACTGCCTTGTGAGCAGTTTGGGCCTGAGAAAAATAGTAATATTGTTATGGAAGGTGTGGGAAATAGGCCTAATGCAATAGTTCAAGAAACTACTTCATTTGTGGATATAGAGAAGAAACTTCTTCTGTCAGTTAGACTTTGCATTGTGAAGCTCTTAAAATTGGAGGGTTCTGAGGGGTTGTTTAGAAAGAATAGTGGAGCTGATGAGGATTTGATTGATTGTGTCGCCTCGAGGGAGAAGGTTGTTTGTGAATTTGAAACTAGGGAGACGAATCAAGTCAATCATGTGGGTGAAGCTCACTATTGTCTTTCTGATAGGAAACTTGGTTTTTCTTCGTCTCCAGTTCCTAATTGCGGGGAGGGATGTATATGGAGAACTGATTTAATAATAAGCTTTGGGGTGTGGTGTATCCACACTATTCTTAACCTTACACTTGTGGAAAGCCGGCCGGAGCTTTGGGGGAAATACACCTATGTTCTCAATCGCCTCCAGGTAAATTATCTAAACTGTTTCCCATCTTTAAGTAATTAGATCAGATCAATTGCCTTGCCTGTATAATTTCTCCACTACATTGGCAGTTCTGTATTTTTTTACTTCTGATTTTGGTCTATGAGCAGGGCATCATTGATCCAGCTTTCTTTAAGCCTCGTAGTCCCTTGGCCCCATGCTTTTGCCTTCAAGTTCTACCCGCGCATCAGCGAAAGTTAAACCCCCATCTTTCAAACGAGATGCTACTCCCAACTGCAAAACCCAGCCGGGGCAAATGCACAACTGCATCAGCGTTACTTGAGCTTATCAAGGATGTGGAGCTTGCGATCTCAAGCAGGAAAGGACGTACAGGAACTGCTGCAGGTGATGTTGCTTTCCGTAAGGGGAAGGAAAATTTGGCGTCTGTTCTCAAACGGTACAAGCGGAGGTTATCTAATAAGCCACCGGGCACTAATGAAGGCACAGGTTCACGAAAGACCCCACGTTAGTACCTTACAACCAGTAGCATTTGCATTGACAGAATCGGTGCTAATTGAGCTGTTTTGTAATTTACTTTTTAAAGCAGCTCATGCTATCAAGAAATGTTGTCCCCGTGTATCAATTTCCGTGCTCATCATGCAGCAAATTTAATCCAATTATATTACATACACGTTGGGCAAGATGTAATGTATGCAAGTGCTGCAAAATCTAAGTAAAAAATGGTTAGATGAAAAGTTGGTCATACCTTTTTTGCTCGTTTTTTTGGTTAAAAACCTCACCTCTGCATATAAGGCTGGAAAGATAATGTTTTGAAATAATTATTACGTCAAGAGCGAAGTCTTACTGAGATGTTAATAACACACTTACAATAATAAAGTTTAGTTTTACATAACGAGGGCAATTTTTGTAACATTGAAGAGCCATACATGAATGTGATGACTTCAATGCAATTTACATCAAGACTTTGACTTTGGTTATAAATAAGTTGAATTGAAGTTAATATAAACAATGACAAATTTTATTTATGTTTATTATGAATTTGAGTATAACTTGGGTATTTTATTAAAAAAAATCTTGGGTTTTTCTTAAAGGTAATGGAAAATTTATACTAAATTATCTTCTAATATTTGTAATTTACAATTATAAATTTTAAATTTTTCAGAAAAATTATACCACAAATTAAAAATAATAAAGTCATGTAAGTATTATAGGAGCAAAAATAATTATATAAAACCTCAAACTTCAAAAATATTTATAGTGAAACTGTCATATGTAAGCATGATTTGAGTTTAAATTGCATTGTATTGAAGTTCTTACATGGATAACTTCTACTCAAAATCAATTTAACCGAAGTCGTCATGTCAATGCATAACTTAAATTCAACTTAATTTTTGGCAGAAGTCATTTCAATCCAATTACGACTTTAATTGAAATTGTTTTCAAAAAAATTGTCATTACCCAATGACATTTAATTCAACTTAATTTTTGACAAAAATTATAACACTCAATCATAACTTTAGTTAAAATTATTTTCAAAAGAATTGTCACAACGACGACTTCAGTGTAACTTATTTTTTAAAAAGTTGTACATACTGAATACAACTTAGTTTTGGAAGAATAAGTCTAACATGATGACTACTTCACCTTAATTAGAAATTTAAGCTATAATTAAATAAAAGTAATATGATAGAAGTCGTCTTTAACTCTTACAACTTCATATTAACAAAAGAATGAAAAAGTCTTTAGTTGTTTTCAAGACTTTATATTCAAAAGTCACAACTGTTTCCTGATGTCGACAACTTTTTTAAAACGAAACCATACATACAAGACAAGACTTACTTTAAATGTTTTTTTTTAAAACAACCCAAAAGTGTAATATCAAAAACAAATTAATCTACTTTCGGAAGAAAAAAAACCTAAAATTTACTACGAGATTATTAGTATTAACGGAATTGAGGTTGATCCCACAAGCAGGATTGTTTAATCTAGAACCAAAATAATAATAGTTCGTTTACAATTGCTTGAGCCTATATATGATGCACTTGTGTTCATAAATTTCGATTCAGAGCTGACATTTTATTTGGCAACGGAAACCTTCTATTGCTTAATACGCTAGGATAACTGTAACTCTACCGTTTTTGTAAGAACTAATTAACTAATTCAATGGAATTAAGAAAACTTAGATATTAATATTAAGTTTATCTTTATTTATTGATTTTAAATCCCTGAATATTAATTATTAATATCTTTATGTGCATTGGTATTTATTTATATTTAATTTTACTTAATTTTGAAACTTATACACTTAAAAGCATTTATTTTATTAAAAAAATTCAAAGTAAATTTCGTAAATCTGTATACAAGACGGAAAGGTAGTTCGTGTAAATTACTCCATCATGTATTATTATACATAATTGTGATGGTGTTGCAATGACTTTGGATCCAAATTAGAGAAGGTTGCGCTTATCAATCATCATCAGATTCCCAAGCGAAACCATCTTCACTCATTCACTCAATCGACCACCACGGATTCAATCTTCAATAGTGCTTTAATTACACCCTAATCTATACGTTTCAAACTGTCCAACAGTGTTGTGACACGTAGAATACGCTTCACCGACGAACCGTGTCACAAGCTTGAATCTTATTGCTGCTCCACCACTTCCATTCTCCTAACCAGATCGCATCTATTTCTTCCCTTCAATCTCTCTCCTCGCTCTCCACCTTCTGTTTTGCAGAAGCTGCTTCCTTCACTGACATAATCGCTAACAGGTACGCGTTATGTAATTTCTTAATTCAATCTCTTTCTTCCCATTCAAACAATATCCAATAAATTATCATTTCTTGATTCTCAATTTATCTGTTCTTCCAATTTTGGAATAAAACCCATATGTCGGTCAATCATGCTTCAGTTCAGTGCAGATTTCTATTTTTCTAGTTTGGAAAATTAAATCACGAATATTCTTTTAGTTCTGAGGGATGAAGATGTCATGTCGTAGGTATAAGTTGTAAGTAAAGACCAAAGAAAAGTAAAGTTAAGAGTTCAGAATGGGGTTCGTGGTGGTGATATCATTGCCGTTAATATTGATCATCTTGATATTGGCTTTGGGCTGTTACCTGTGTGGCCGGGCCAAGGGTCGGCGACAAAACCCACCGCAGTATGGGCCTCCTGCTCCTCCACCACAGGCCCAACCCAAATAATCCTACCCTTTTCTCGTTACTGTTGCTACCCTGTGGTTTGAGTTTGTTCATCATCAATACTGCAGCCACTTTGGATTGGAGTTTGAAAATTATTGTGTAATTATATATATATATATATATATATATATATATATATATATCAACACATTCAGGTTTTTTCTTGGTATCTACACAGCTGATGAAAAACTAGTACAATGGAATGCTACGGTTCATAGCTTAATCTTGAATAAAATAGTAGAGCATTGAAATTTGTTTTCACATTAGTGGGATATTTGGTGATTAAATATTGCCGTCCTGGTTAATTAGTTACTCATGTAATTTGTTATTTGATTTTCATGTAGGTTATAGTTTGTTTCATTTAATTTCTTGCCATTTCTTGCCACTCTGGTTATGATTTTGTCGCATATCCAAAAATGTTAGGCGGTAGTTACCAATTAAGAATGTCATTAATTGATGTAATTAGAGATACATCATCTAACATAAAAGATCTATGTTGTAACACTTATATCTTTTCAAAGATAAAAATAAAGAATTTTAATAAATACTTAATGCAAGATAAATTAACCAACTAATGAACATCCATTTTGAACTTAGTTTAGTGTTGGTTAGTTATCAACCAAATGTGATTGATGCACCATTGGAGTATGCATATGAAACTTTAAAGACTCTGAAAGTTCAATTGGTGAAAAAAATATTAATAAAAGAGAAACACTTTAGTTAATATAAGTGGTTTTATTAGAGTAAGCAAATTATAAGAAAATTAATTATTCATGGTTAATTTTATTTGTGCTAAGAATGAAATAAATGGTGATTCTTAAAATAAGAGCCTTTATGAAATAACATACATAGTAGAGGTATGCATAATCAAACAAGCAACTAGTAAGCCAATTGTTGACAAAATTGAAAATTAACTAAATATTCATCATGTTATGACTAATACTAGGATGATTATTATCATAAAAGAGACTTTGGATTTATGTGAGAATATTTATAGTAATGAGAAAAGGAGAAGGGAGAGAGAAGATAATAATTATATAACATGAGCATGAATTGAATTTTATTATGTTCATGGAGTGTTAAAAAACAGTCCTATATCAATTTATAATATAGACTCGTATAGAGTCTCTTTGTCATTTTTGAAAGATTTTATCTTTAAGATGCTTGCAAAAAAATATTCAAGACATCTCAGACATCCTTATTGATCTAAATATATGTTTCTTTAAAAGTTATTTTGGTAAAAGTTATTTTGGTAGTTAATTGTCATCTATTGTATGATAGGATGAGAGCAATTCCATTTTTGTGATTTATAATATCTTGGATGTGGAAAACAAAAATAATTATAAGTTTTTTTTTTCTGAAGGAGAACTTAAGTTACTATGTTTATAATAAATGAAATTTATTGATAGGGTAACAAAATCATATGATATCATTGATTTATTTGGGAAGTTGGATGTTGAGAAAAGTGTCAGCCTTTTAAACTTGTGTAAAGTAACTTACTGATGGAAGCATTAACTCGCACACATAAAAATAATTTAACGACTAAAGTGAAAAGAAAAAATGAACAACTCATCAGTGTCTTGGTTATAACCTTTTGAACCATTTATATATTGCACTCAAATATAAAATAATAATTAAAATGATAAATATTAAAAAGTAATTTTAAGCTTAGCTTATCTCTAAAAAAGGGAAAATTATCTTTATTTATACATTAATGTATGTTTTTAGACATATTTGTGAATGGTTTAATAATGAATGGTATAATAAAATCAACCAACTTCATTAAAATAGTTTATGATACCATATTAGAAAAAAAAAAGCATTAAAGAATTCATTTGTAAAGTAAAAATCATCTTTACTTATATACTTTAATTAAGTAAATTAATGTTAATGAATTAACAAAGATACATGTCATTGAGTTCAAATATAGCCATAAGATACAAGAAAAAAGTTATATTCCATCCACAAAGTAAAAAACTCAGTCAAAACAAATATGGCGATACATTCTTGTATTTTCATTGGATACATTGATTCCCAATAAGAGAAGAATTGGACTATAATGATAAACTTTTATTAAATACACTTTGGATTTATATATAATATATGTTGACATTACTGATTTTTATTCAAATAATTCTTTTTTATACTCTAAAATATTATTGAACAAATGAATGGTTTAAATATTTGATCTCTTATAATTAACGCTTAAACTTTTTTGTTCATATTATATGTAGTATAATTTTTGTAATTCATATCTAAAGTTAAGTTTTATTCACTAAAATATTTCTCAAATTTTAAATGTTTAATAAAAGAACAATGCTAAAGTGAGTAAATAATATAGTTAGATAAAATGTTGATATTTCATTTTTTTTTTAACTCGGGTTTGATTTGGTTTTATTTCAATATAAAATATCAAGTTTAATTGATTTAGTTTCAGTTGGTCTTTTGAATAATTTTCAATTAATTCAAACCAAAAGTGTGGAAAAACACTAGGTCTTGTCAATATATCTTCGACTTCTTGGAAGTCTAAGTATACTAGACCTGTATGCATCATCAATATTTTTTCTCTTGAAGTAATTAATTTTATAGACTCTATTTTAAATATAATATATGAATATTCAAAAGTGTATTTTGATTAATATATATATATATATATATATATATATATATATATATATATATGAATTTGTAATAAAAGAAATTAAATATTTTAAAATAAATATATGAACAAAATGTATAAAAATATGTTTATATGTACATTAAAAAGCTTTTAAGTATTTCCAATTTTTATAATTTATAGAAATGATTGATTTAAATAATGAGAGTTGTGTCATTTTTAAATTCACCAAAATAACATTAGGAGATTTAATTATCAAATTATATTTTGAAATTCGATGATTTGATTGTAGTTCTGTCAATAAGAAGGAAAAAAAAGTGAATATTAAATTTGTTTTTTTTTTGTCTACGGATACCCAAATTAATGGCCAGTGAAATATGTTAACAATGGGTGAGTCATCCAATTTATTTGTTTATATTTGTGCATTATGATTCCACAATCTCTCACACCCACTGAATTGAACGCGATTTTCATGCCATTTTTCCATGGCTTAGATATCTTTTAAATTATGAATTTAGTAAGTTTTTTTTATTGAAAAGTTATTTTGTTTTGTGTTTTATTCTATTCATATTATGTTAGGTGAGCAATCAGAGTCAACTTTAAGGAGCTTTACACCTTCTTCGGTATTTTCTCTCTCTCTAAAATATCAAAATCACTACGTTTAACGAAAAGATTTCAGAAAAAAAAAACTTTTTAAAACACAATTTTACTTATTTTTAAAACATAATTTTTGTGTTTTAAAATATGTTTTTAACTTTTTAAAATTGTAATCTAAAATATGATTATTTTAAGAAAAAAAGTCAGGTTTTAAAGTCAAACTTTTAGCAAAAAAAAAAAAAGAATTGTATCAGAAAAATAGAAGGAAACATTAATTATCGAAAACTACAGTGAAGCAGAAAGTTGAAAGAGGGTTGTTGATGCGAAAGAGAGAGGGAAACACGTCATGGATATTTTAAAATAAAATAAAAATAAAGAGAGAAGATTTAAAGACTGAAAATAAATGAAAAGGAAAGGAAGAGTCTATATATATATATATATATAATCATAACATATTCTTAAATGATTTGTTAATTAATACATTGATGATTTTTATAAAATTAATGTAATAAAAGTAGTTAAAGAGTATAATGTTTAATTAAATATTAAATAATTAACATGTTTACTTCAGATTTTGAGAGACTAAAAAATTCTTATACTAATTTAAACATCAGTTTGAAAATACAATTTTACAGTAATATCAAAGTCGAAAATAATGACCTTTCTAATTTTGGTCAATAAAGTATAACAAATTTCTTTCCAAAAGCATTATTGTATAACAAATTTCTATTGTCTGGTGACCTAAGTCTGGGAGGAAATTCGTTAGGAACTTCCCCTGAGAAATTAAAGAAATGAGCTTTATAGAAAGCTATGGAGGACAATAATGGCAGTGGAATTGGAAAAGAAGACTTAAAAGAGTGACTTTTTCTTTCCAATGTTTGAAAAAGACTGTTACATTCAATGTGTAACAACTCCAAAGCCTAAATTATCTACCGATAGAAATTTTGCCATAAACATATAAATAAAAGGACTTAAACTTCTCCAGTTCAAGGTTAATAAGATAGGTTTGTTTAATGATTTTTAATGGTAATTTGCTACATTTACTACTTAGTTTAAATGGAAGAGGATCCAAATTCCAAATTAAATGAAATAGATGATCAACCAAACACATATTATAAGGTTTGTGCAATTTTTTTTTTTTTGAAAAAATTAGTCGTTCACTTTACATTAACATTGAATTTAGAATTATGAATAAACTATCCAAGATGTCATATTTTTTTATAGTTCAATATAAAGTATATATAATATTTATTGGTTTAAAAATGTGATATTTTATTTATTTAAATATTAAAAGAATTCTTAAAATATATATGATCTATAATTTCTTTTATTCAGTTATCGTTTCCTCAAAATTAGTAACGTTTAGAAGAATGTGAATTAGAGACATGAAAATAGAGTTTAATCTGTAAATCAATCTCTTTCCTCACGGATTCAAGTGAAATTAGATTACAAAAATTTTAGTCTTTTTTAAATATGAGTGAGTTGAACTCATTTACTTAATCCACAAATTCAAACCGGATTGAAAGTTAATTGATCATAATTCATCAATAATAATATTTTATTAATATTTTTATTATTTTTTATAATATTTTTAAATATTTATAATTGTATTATTGAAAATTTAATTATTTTAAATATTATAATATTTTTTAATAATTTTTTAATGAATATTTAATTTATTTGTTTATTAAGTTGTGTAGGTTAATATTTTAATTTTTAATTATTATCTTTGTAATAATATTTAAAAAATTAAAAAAACACTTTAATATTATTACAATAAAAAACTAAATCAATATACTTTCATCCTACAATAAATATATAAAATAAATTTCAAAAGTAATGTTTTTAGAACGTATATATTAACAACATACATTATTTCATAACTTTTTTTAACGGGATAAAATTAATAAAAACTTATAATATATATGACTACTAATCCACAAATTCGTAATGGATTGAATTAAATTATAAATCTTTTAGTTAAAAAAAATAAGTTGTGTTGAATTGACTTTTTTTTTTAACTTAATCCATAATTAGCCAATTCAAAATTTTAACACTCCTAATATTAACAACATATTTCGTAACATGCTTTTTTAAATATATCCTTTATTTATTATCATTGTTAGTATTATTGAAATTCTATTAAAATAATAAAAGTATTTTTGAATTTCACACTTTTTTTAATGACCTTTAGTCGTGATATATATATTATAAGTTTCTGTTAATTCTATCCCGTTAAAACAAGTTATGAAATAATGTATGTTACGTTAATACACGTCCCAAAAACATTACTCTACAAAAATTAAACTAATGAATCGTAATAATATAATTATATAAACATAAGTATAGTTAATTTAAAACATACTCTAGGAAATATTAAAATATCTAGAAACACATGTTATACGAGGTTTAATTACAATAAACTATCATACAATAAAAGTTGAAAGTTTAAGAATTTTCAAAATCAATAAACTAAATATATTAATATATATACACCATTAATTACATCTTTACTTAATTAATACAGAAACAAATAAAGATATAAATTAGAAACCATAATTATATAATACATAACAAAAATGTCATAATCAATTTATTAATCGTATTCCTTGTTTTATTAGACACTGAAAAGTAGAAATCAACCAAATCTAAATTCCACTAATTTTGAAAGACATTTAAGTTGTTATATGTCACACAAAATACCTCTAAGTTATGTATAATATGAATAGACTTCTTAATGGCCATATTAACATTAATTGTGTAAGAATATATATTATTTTCTCATAACTTCGTACTATTGAATATATCTATATTAATATTGTATGCACATCTCATTTCTTAATATTCATAACTCAAATATTTACATTACATCATACATATTTTAAGTCAAAGTTAACCACTTCTTAATAACCTCATTTGTTGGAAGTCACACATAAACTAGAGATAAGGCCAAATTACAATATATAAGTGAGGTGCAAACCTCACTTTATAAGCCAATTTTGTGGGGTTATGGTTAGAGCCTATCCTAGCGAGTTCTAAGTGGACATTCTATTCTTCTATTCCACTCGGTATTGGACTGTTATCGGACCACCCAATTTCTACTATCACACATGATATATTCTTAGTTTATAAGTGGGTGCAAACCACCCTACAAATCGATTTTGTGGGGTTGAGTTAGGCTTAAAGTCCACTTCTAACATCATCCATAATTATATCTCATTATTTCACATTTTATAATATATAAAAAATTCACATCAACCTATTAAAAATCATAAAGTACAATAACTGTAGAGATGTTTATAATATCATAAAAGAAAAAAAAATAAAACTTTTCATTAGATACCATTTAAATCATAAGACAATTTTCTTAAAAAATAACTTTTTTTTATTTAATTCTTTGAGCAAATTTCTTTAGGTTTTACAAATTGTCTAAATAACCCATGTGGAAAAATAAGATACCGTATCAATTTTGTCCCCACCAAGTAAAAATAAAAACTCAACTAAATCACATAATAATGTATTGTATCATCTACACTCAAATTCATAATTCGAAGAAAACTAAAAACGAATTTTAGGCTCACCAACACAAAATACCAAAATTACTAATTCTAATTTATGTCATGACTTTAGACGTCTGTTATTTTGGGCTTTTAACGTCTGATCTCTGTCCGACGTCTATATGGGTGACGTTTAATGAGACGTCGGACCCTTTAGGTCAGACGTCTCTATAGACGTTTGATCCATACAGGTTAGACGTCTCTGAGGTTGCTCCTGACTCATGGTGATTCGAGTTTACAACTTTATATTTTAGTTGAAGAGAATGTATTGTACATTTTTTTTATTGGATGGTTTTAAAAACGTAGTGGAGGGAATTGGAGGAGTACAAAACGCAAGAAGTCGCCGCCTAAAGACACGAGAATAACTGCACCAAAACCCAACGAAAACGCATTTTAATTAGTTCAAATGAAAGATAATGCATCAAAGAGTGATGTAATCGGAGTAAAGTTAATTTAAAAAAATGCAAAAGTGAGAAAACAAACATGAAAAGCGTAACCCGTAGAGAGAAAACGCGACGAAGATGATGAACAATGAGTGCGCGTAACGGCTGTCTCGCGTTCACGGTGTTTTAATGCCAAAATTTAGACGTCGGTTCCCCCAATTAACAGACATCTAAAGTGCTTCAGAAGTCGGAGTGACAGGATCAGACGTCTAAACGGAGTCAAAAAGTGACTTTTTAAATTTTTGGATTTAGGGTTTAGACGTCGGTTCCCCCAATTAACAGACGTCTAAAGTGTTTCAGAAGTCGGAGTGGCGGGATCAGACGTCTAAATGGAGTCAAAAAGTGACTTTTTAAATTTATGGGTTTAGGGTTTAGACGTCGGTTCCCCAATTAACAGACGTCTAAAGTGCTTCAGAAGTTGAAGTGGCGGGATCAGACGTCTAAATGGAGTCAAAAAGTGACTTTTTAAATTTCTGGATTTAGGGTTTAGACTTCGGTTCCCCCAATTAACAGACGTCTAAAGTGTTTCAGAAGTCAGAGTGGCGGGATCAGACGTCTAAACGGAGTCAAAAAGTGACTTTTTAAATTTCTACATTTAGGGTTTAGACCTTGGTTCCCCAATTAAGAGACGTCTAAAGTGCTTTAGAAGTCAGTTCCCTCCATAACAGACGCCTAAGTAGAATAATTTTCTTTTTAACTTTTTCGTTTAGTTTTGACGTCTATTCGGGGGAACCGACGTATATGAGTATTTAGATGTCAGGCCCTTCCATAACCGACGTCTAAATAGTTGTTTTATTTACGAAAAATACCACCGGTCATTTTTTACGTTGGATATTCGAGGGTCAGACGTTTAAAGGGTGACGTTAAAGGTCTTATATACTAACTAATAAGCAATAATTTATATTATAATATAAAAATTGCACTTATTTTCCCACGTTCAACCAATATTCAATTAAACGACATGCATCAACTAAAACTTTCAAGCAAAGCAACAACCAATCAACTTTATTCTGCCTTTCCAAGTTTCCATTCAACAACATGCATGGTTTCAAAGTAATATAAATTTATCACTTTTAAAATAATATCACATACTCGTATCAATCTAAGAAAATACGCCTATCCCTACCATTGGTGATGGTGGGTCTTTATATTAAATATTTGATTGGTTTAAATTAACATGAAATTATTATTACCTATTTTTTTAACTGAAATATATAGCAAAGAATTATAAATACGGCTAGAATATAACATTAATCAAGCACTGAAAAGAGTACGACTTTACTTATATAAGTTTACTTTTACTCTATTGATTATGTAAAAAAAAAAAATCTTATAATTAAGTAGTTATGAATTGATTAAAAGTTTATTTCTCTTAATTTGGCCACTTTGAAACCAACAACACATGTTAAAGTAGTGTAATTATTATTTCTATTTCTACTAAAATCAACTTTAATTTTTAATGTCTTATTATTACTACTATTAATTATTTCTATTATTATATTTATAATGTGTATGTAAAACATTTAAGAATTAAACATAAATAGTTATTAATTGAATAAACTATATAATTTATTTTGTGGAATACAACTATTATATCAATAAAGGTAATTTTAACGCTTAATTAACAATATTTTGTCCACTGGAAATTTTTATATTTGTTGGATTAAATATTTAATTTAATATTTTTATTTTATTTGAAATATATATTATAACAGTAACAATCCCATTAAAGTTACAGTTATTTATTTCTCAACAATCAAACTATTATGAAATGACTAAAAGTTAATTACTCCATTTGCCCCATTGTGATTAATCACACTGGTAATGCAATGGAGTAAATCAGTGAAAAAGGGCACACCATTTTTGTAGTATTTAGTCCAACCATTGACTCTTTTTTTTCAGTTCTTCGTCAACAGAACCTCCTTGATTTCTTAACAAGAGATTTTCATAGCGCTTCAAACTAATACTTTTATTATGTCAATGTCAATTAGTATATCCACTAATCAAAATCACCCCTTTTTAGTATGAAAAACCTAATTATTCATCTTAAAACACATTTGACTAAATATAAATAATTAATATAATTATTCATAAAATACAACAACCCAAAAAGATCCAACAACATTAAAAGATGATTGCGTTGGTACAAAATAAAAATATATTAATAATTATCGATTTAATATATAATTCAACACTTATAAAATATGATATTTATATATTCTAAATCCATTTTATATAAAAATATACATATTTTAAGTACGAGACTAAGTTTGATAGTGAACGAGAAGACTTTATCACAGATAAAATTTAAATGATTATGATATCATTTTAAAAAATATATTTTAATACATAATCAATTTTAAGTTGTATAATATAAATTTATCTCATATATGATGAATATTAAATAAGAATTTACGTGAACATTTCATAAAGTAATCGAGGGAGGAGAGTGTATAGTAAGGGGTAGTTGGAAATTACCTATGCATTTGTGTTACAGGTCAAGTCCAGACAGAAACATGAAAACCTTAACAACAAACCACATGTTTTTTTTCTCACCTAATATAATGTTGGACTTTTTCTTCTTCAATCCTTTCGTTCGACACGGTCAGCGTTCAAACAGGGTGGCTATTTTTTTGAGTCCTCACTCATACACATACTTAGCATGTACAAGTCACCATCGTTTGACGCCAGCACAATAACGCATTTCAATAATTGTTTCAGACAGAACCACGAAATGACGAAGAATTTTCTTTTATTTTATTTTGTATAATAATATGTGTGACTGTATCTCAAATAATCTAGGAATTGGAATTCAAGAGAAAATAATATATACCTTCTTTTAAGTACTAAAATAAAATTAAAAAATTCATTATAATAATAAAAAAGTATAAAGCTACAAAATTTAATTTTAACGTTGTTAGAAAAAAAAAAAAAGAGAGAGAGATGATAATGAAAGTGGTGTGGGTGGGTTGACTTGAATCGGCACGGCACACACGAGAGCAGAGTTGGTTGCGGCTTTGGCACATAGTTTCATGGTAAGATGCAAGGGACATAGTGGTCCACCATGTGATGCATATTTTTTGTCTCTTTTTATGACTTTATATTTTTAACTTCATACTTCTTTTTCCAAACACACCTTTTATTTCCGTCCTTAAATATTTTCTCATTTCTTCATCTTTTCTAAGGTTGAATATATTACTTATTTTTCCACACTCCTTTAGTCATAAATCTATTCAATAGTCTTTTATGAACCCTTCCTCTGTTGCATGATATCACTGTCTTTTCTAGTCTTATATCTACTTCCTATCTTTATAAATCAATTCATTTTAATTTAACACAGTGAAAGACAAATATGTCTCCATACTAACCACTTCAATCTTAAAATTTTTAATACTCAGAATTTTGATATTTTAACAACTTCTTTTGATAATTTTTTGACAATAAATTATGTGTCACTATTTTATTGGTCCATATATTTGAAACGGACGAATCAGAAACTACCACATAAACAGTTGTTAAAAGAATATTTTCCTAATTGTTCCGGTAGGGTTTGGAGGTCCTCCGCTAAAACACTCTTGGTTGTACTGAAGACTGAGTGGGTGTTGAAGACCAGACAGATGGACGTTGCTCGCTCTCCCTCTCCCTTCTCCAAGTCGGGCAGACGGACACCTGTCAAAGACACTTCGACGCTCAAGTCAGTAAAATGACCGAACGGTTGACACCGCAAATAATGCGTGTGGTGTGTATAATGAACAACATGATCCAAAAATCATACCTGAGACTCTTATTTATACTAGTTGTGATAGACTTTTACTTTTCGCTGGCCTAATGATGGCCCAATCAAACCTTAATTTGCATTAAGGCTTAATGAGTCATTAGCAGTTGACACGGTCTAGGTGGACGACCATAGGCAGACGTGTTGGGAGGATGGTGGACAACCTGAGAAGACGACCATGAAAGGACTGTTTGAGAAGACGCCATGTGAAAGGACCATACGGTCATATGTGAGATCCATACGACCATGTGGGATGGTGGGAGGATCGTACGATACACTAATACTTAATATTCCTTATTAATGGATTCTAGAATAAATATATCCAAAGTTATTAGTGTATAACTTCATCAAATATGAAGAAAAATTTACCCATACTTATCACATACAAAAGCAAATGAAATTTTCAAGAATGTGAAAATGTTAATAAAAATTATCTCTCATATTTCAGTGCAATTTCGATATGTATTTATTAATGTTATCTTCACATTCTTCTTTATTACCACTTGTGCAAATAAAGAAAAAACATGTAAATATCTTGTCCTTTCCATTCTCGTGTTAAACAATAGATTTAAAATTATGTTATTAATTTTATATATGATAATGTTGAAAATAAAAATTTGTCTATCAGTTAAATGAAAATATCTGTTAACAACATTATTTGTAAAGAAAATTATTGAATAAGGTAGTTAAAATGTCTATGTCATCTTTAAAGAAAAGAGAATGACTATTAGAAGAAAAAAAATCTAAAGGTTTGAATTCTTTAATAAATATGACATTTATTTATTTCACGGAAAGTAATGTAAAACTCAATTTAAAAATCAAAACATGAAATTTATCTATTTTTCATCATTAATAATTCTAGTGAAAATATTAAACACAATTGAATCTTATTGTTCTCTTTAAAAATAAATTCCGATTGAAAATCACAAAATTTATTTGTATTATTAAAAACTTAGATTGAATATCATAAAATAATTTATAGTTTTTTAAACTCTTTGAAATTTTGATCCAATACGACCCTTAATCATGTATCTTAGAAGTTGAAGAAAAAAAAACATATTTTAAAAACTATTCATTCATACTAATTACTCTATAGTATCGACAAATATATAATAACAATTGATAAAGGTTGATTCATGTATAATTATCAACTACTGAAAAAATTGTAAAGATTGAAAAGGACAAAAAATACACGTAAATTTAAAAATAGTAATAATTTTCAAAATTAAACAATATAATATATTTTAAACTCTTGTAAAGAAAATGGTTTATTCCAGTCAAAGACCTTGACCACTTAAGTATTAAAATATAGGCCAATGTATGATTAGTTTTTTTAATTCTTTAGTTTCATTTGGTCTCATCTCACGTGCTTAGACTCGATGATAATATGTACAACATTATCCTATAAACAAGTTATCTCAAGAAAAGTATAAACTAAAGTCCATCCTTATATATCACCAAATAAAAGTCTTATACCGATCTATATAAAGTCACAAAATATTATATAAAAATAGAATAATTAACTAGAACAGGTTTAAATATAAAATTAAAATGCTTTGAATAATTTTTGTATTAGAAAAAGTTCTACATTTTTGGTAAAAAAGACTTTAAAAAATATTTCCATCTTATAATAGACAGAATTTTGCATTATATTGTTATACAGGATTAGGTCTATTGAAACGAACTAGTCTTTTATATAACGTGGTAAATGAATATTTAAATTCCTATGGATAAAAATGTGATCCTAAAAGGAAAGATTGAAGAGTGTTATATTATTATATAGGTTTCACTTGAGCAAGTGGTGAGAAAAAAAGATATATATGGAGGTATAAGTATTATAAAAGTAGATCACACATGAATAGAATCTTGATCGTAGTTAATTGGATGGTGTGGAAAAGTAGGAGTATGGAATAGTAGGAAAGCACAGAATGTGAGATGAGAGGAGAGATTAGACTTAAAAACTAATTATTGACGAAATGAGATCATTTTGAAGGAAACAATTAGTATAGTATTAAGATTACTTACTACACGTTGTGTTTTGTTATGGACATGCAAGCTTGACCAAGCGTTACATCCTTATTTTCTCCCCCCAATGCTCACCAACCAACCTCTTTCACTCTTTGGTCCACTCAGTTGGGCGCCACCACACTCAGCTACCAAGAAACAACATCATCCATGCGCTGCTCCACGTGCCACAATCCCACGCCATGCTCCAATCCGACGTTCCCAATTCATTTTCAACAAACCCCATTTCTCGTTCCTTCAGCTACCTACCCAACACACCAACTCACCTCTATATAACTCTTCGACCAAACTCTTTTCTTCTCAGGAAATCCTCAAACTCATAAACACACACATTTCCTCTCTTTCTCTCTCTCTCTCTCTCTCTCTCTACAAAACTCATCTCCATTTTTTCATTCTCTTCACTGTTTTAAGATGGAAGCAACTACCCTCACCAACGGCAACCAAAACGGTTCCTTCTGCTTGACTTCCACCAAGAGCAGTGATCCTCTCAATTGGGGAACGGCCGCCGAGGCGCTCAAGGGGAGCCACCTCGATGAGGTCAAGCGCATGGTGGCCGAATACCGTCAGCCGCTGGTCCGCCTCGGTGGCGAGACGCTCACCATCGCTCAGGTGGCGGCGGTGTCTGCACACGACCAAGGCGTGAGGGTGGAGCTGTCGGAGTCCGCTCGGGAAGGTGTTAAGGCGAGCAGTGACTGGGTGATGAACAGCATGAACAATGGCACTGACAGTTACGGCGTCACCACCGGCTTCGGTGCCACCTCACACCGCCGAACCAAACAAGGTGGTGCACTTCAGAAAGAACTCATCAGGTAACTAACTCTACTCTACTCCCTCTGTGTATATATATAAAACACACACAAACACAAACTCTACGTATATATACGCTTACTATACGTACTATTTTCCTTGTTTTCAATATTTCATGTGTCCGGTGCTGATTAGTGAGCACGGTACTTACCTAAATTTAACAGCATAAAAAATTTACTACCATACCATCTGATCGTCTTTTATATATATTCATTCAAAGACATGCATGATCAAGTTCTCCTTCTAAAATATTGCGAACCAATTCTGAACTACATGAACTGTTTTATAATTTTTTTTTCTATTTCTAAACTGTAATTACATTTTTTATGACCTAATATTAGCTTGGAAAAAAAATTGTCTTTAATTTTTTTTGTTTTTATATAATGTATGACGATATTTTTAACAATAATGCATGGAAAATAATTTTTATTTTAAGCTGGACGGCTTTAATTAAAGAAATTTCTTACATACCTAACTCAACCTTATATGTAATTTTATTTTTCAACATTATATATTTAGCGTAGATATATTTTGCTATGTTCATATTAAATCTCCGTTTTTAATTATGTAAATAGGATGAGAACATTTTTCTTGTGTTTTCTAATAATTACTGAAACATATATGCTTTCATTAAGGTGGATCAATTTTATTATTAATTTAAAACAGGAATTCCTAATTATGATTGTTTATTTCTTTTCAGGTTTTTAAACGCTGGAATATTTGGAAATGGGACTGAATCATGCCACACACTGCCACACACCGCAACTAGAGCAGCCATGCTGGTGAGAATCAACACTCTTCTTCAAGGCTACTCAGGCATCAGATTTGAAATCTTAGAAGCAATCACCAAGCTCCTTAACAACAACGTTACCCCATGTTTGCCACTTCGTGGTACAATCACCGCTTCTGGAGATCTTGTTCCACTTTCCTATATTGCGGGTTTGCTAACTGGCAGACCTAACTCCAAAGCTGTTGGACCTTCTGGAGAAGTACTTAATGCCAAGCAAGCTTTTGAATCGGCTAACATCAATTCTGCCTTCTTTGAATTGCAACCCAAGGAAGGCCTTGCCCTCGTTAATGGCACGGCTGTCGGTTCTGGCTTAGCTTCTATTGTTCTCTTTGATGCAAATATACTGGCTGTGTTGTCTGAAGTTCTATCAGCCATTTTTGCCGAAGTGATGCAAGGGAAGCCTGAGTTCACCGATCATTTGACACACAAATTAAAGCACCACCCTGGTCAGATTGAGGCTGCTGCCATCATGGAGCACATTTTGGATGGAAGTTCCTACATGAAGGATGCCAAGAAACTGCACGAAATAGATCCTTTGCAAAAGCCAAAACAAGATAGATATGCCCTCAGAACTTCACCACAGTGGCTTGGTCCTCTCATTGAAGTGATTCGTTTCTCCACCAAGTCAATTGAGAGAGAGATTAACTCTGTGAATGACAACCCTCTTATTGATGTTTCAAGGAACAAGGCACTGCATGGTGGTAATTTCCAAGGAACCCCAATCGGAGTCTCCATGGACAACACACGTTTGGCTCTTGCATCTATTGGAAAACTCATGTTTGCTCAATTCTCCGAGCTTGTCAACGATTTTTACAACAACGGTCTGCCTTCGAATCTCACTGCTAGCAGAAATCCTAGCTTGGATTATGGTTTCAAGGGAGCTGAAATTGCCATGGCTTCCTATTGCTCTGAACTTCAGTATCTCGCAAACCCAGTAACAAGCCATGTCCAAAGTGCTGAGCAACACAACCAAGACGTGAACTCTCTCGGTCTGATTTCGTCCAGGAAGACAAATGAATCTATTGAGATCCTTAAGCTCATGTCTTCCACCTTCTTGATGGCACTTTGCCAAGCAATTGACTTGAGGCATTTGGAGGAGAATTTGAAAAGCTCGGTCAAGAACACTGTCAGTCAAGTTTCCAAGAGGACTCTTACCACAGGTGGCAACGGAGAACTCCACCCTTCAAGATTTTGCGAAAAGGATCTACTGAAAGTGGTTGACAGGGAGTATGTATTTTCCTACATAGATGACCCATGCAGTGCTACATACCCACTGACGCAAAAACTCAGGCAAGTGCTTGTAGACCATGCCTTGGTAAATGCAGAGAATGAGAAGGACGTTAACACATCGATCTTTCAAAAGATTGCAATTTTTGAGGAGGAGTTGAAGACCATCTTGCCAAAGGAGGTTGAAAGTGCAAGGGCTGCTTATGAGAGTGGGAAAGCTGCAATTCCAAACAAGATCAAAGAATGCAGATCTTACCCACTGTACAAGTTTGTGAGAGAGGAGTTGGGGACTGGGTTGCTAACCGGAGAAAAGGTGAAGTCACCAGGTGAAGAGTTTGACAAATTATTCACTGCAATATGCCAGGGTAAAATCATCGATCCTCTTCTGGAATGCCTTGGAGAGTGGAATGGAGCTCCTCTTCCGATATGTTAATTTTACTGTCACTTTCCTAAATTTGTTAATTTTATCGTCACTTCTTAAATGTTTTTTCTTTTGTATCTATGTAACTCTATGTTTTAAAACTATGCAATGTAAGTCAGTGTTTTCAAAGTTGGATTGGTATTCAATTCAGGTCGAGTATATATGTCAATGCATCATCAATTATATTATTAACTTATTAATTAAACTGCGTAAACGGTCCTTTATTAAAAATGTAAAAAAAATGCATATTTGCAAATCTTGTATTTAGAAAGCTTATACCATACCTAAAGAAACACAAAACAAATTAACACAAGTTTATAAACTCATCCCTCAAATTCAAAATACATAATCGGCACAACTTAAGAGTATGTTTATGAATTGTCGCGTGAGTTCCCGAGCTTTGAATTTGTTATTGAATTTGGAGGCTAAATGTCATATGTAATAAATGGAGTTTATACCATCTATTTAACCAACGTTTTTTAATCTTAAAGCGGATAATATGTCATTTCCTATATGGGTGATGATGTAAAGATTTTATTGAAGGGTAACATGCTATTGGAGTAATTGAAAAAATCATATCAGTGTCTCCTTTTTCTTATCTTCGACAATACCAAATGCCAATGGAAAAAGATTTTGATTGTAATCCTACGCGATCACTGTGAGCAAAGTTTCACGATTACCCGTTATAAATGTTTCATCCACTTGGAGAATGAGTTTATAATATTTGAACCCTTTTATGCATAGACCGAACGACAAAAAGAATCTCTTTCCATACTATAACATGATGTGTCTGTTACTCCATCCACATTCAAGAGAGAATTAGTGCATTCCACAATATTCCCTAGATTTGCGTCTTGGTGACAATTTGTAATCACCTGTGAATATGATTATAAGATTCTTCCTAGTCACCAAACTCCATTACAAGACCTTTTTATTTCGTCATCCAAACTCGTAGTCTAACTCAATATTTTTTATTTTATGCTATTTATATATTATAATTTAATGTATTTTTAGTTAAAATATAATTTGTAACGTACAATACGTTTAATAGTCTAGTAATGAAAGACACGACCTCTTACTGTTACGATAGGGTTAGACTTGCCCGATAAGTCATGACAGCGTCCTGATTAAAATAGATCGAACGGCCGGATTACATAAAATGACTTTGTAATTGTTCGATCATGACAACACTTGGATAAAGTTAAAACGTAATCAATACGGTAACAACTATTGATAACTAATTAAGACAGATATTAATGATTATTAAGAGGTAAATTAGTTGACTAGATTCTTGTAAACTTTATAAACAGAGATTTAATCTCAAAAGATAATTTTCATAATCGCATCATTTCAAATCTTGAGAAAAAAATACTGATTTGAGCATGAAAATGTATTATATGAGTCGTCCCTCAAACCGATCTCTCATCCGAATCACGTAGAATAAACGTTTGTTAGAGAAAAAAGATGAATAGGTGTTATGCTCGTCATATTAGAATAAATATGACTCTCATGTCATATTAATTTAATAAAATTTAAATTTCTCATCATTAACTTAATATTTCATATATATATATATATATATATATATATATATTATAAATTATTTTTATTTTTAATCGATATAGATGAGTATCATGTCATTTCAGGTGTGGTGACAGGAAGAATCTGCACGAGGCAATATCTGAGATCTTCCAAATCAACGTATGTGGTCCGTTTTTATTTGGCGGGTTAACCCGGTCGGATAAGACCGGTCCGAATTGTGATGCCAGTCAACAGTGGTTCCTTGTTATAAAAAATAAAAAAGAATAGAAAAAAAGGAATTTTCGCTGATGGCCACAAAATAAAAAAGATGGATGATTAGAGCAGTTGACTTGAATTCGCATGATACAGATCAGGCCATGTGATTCACGCACGCATTTCTTGACATGGAGTTACTATTCATATTTGCACATGATTCCTTTGATTCTATATAAAGTATGTTTGATACCATTTTAATTAATCAAATGAATGAGTTTAGATTTATTTTACCGTTAATTTAATTTAATTTAATAGCCACTTAATTTGTACGAAATAATATAAAAAAATTATATATCCCATATAAAGGATTTTATATATTATTATATTTTAAGAAAATTTTCCTTAATGATGTTGTTTTAACAATTATTGGTTAATTCTAACTATTTCAATTTTTTAAAATATTTTTAGTATTTTTCAATTTTCAAGAAACGATTTAATATCTATAAAAAAATCAAAATTACTAAATATGAATTTAACTGACTATCTTTTGTTTCAAAAAATGTTATAGTATTTTAAAAAAACATGTAAGAATAAATAATAATAATTATTTAAAAAAATTAAAAATAAAAACTTTGAAATTAGTCATTTAAAAATATTAATTTAACCCAAAATTTTCAGAATTATTATTTATTTTAAAAAAATTAACGACTTAGGTTTGATTTACTTATTTAACTTGAAATTTGTCTTAGCTTTAAAAAAACAAAATCTTAACATTCTTTTTAAAAAATGTTAATAAATTTAAAAAATATATTAATTTTTGAGTATTTAAATATTGATTTAAAAATCAAAATAAAAAAGAAAATAATCCAATTATATTATCTTTTGATATTATTATCGTTTAATTGATACAAATTCACTCAAACAACATATATATGTGTTTCCGATGTAGATCTAAGTAACTTCTAACATTTTTACAATTTCGTTGATAAAAAACTCTCTTATTTAATGAAGATCTATTAGTAAGGTGATACATTCCTGACCGCATATTTAAGTTTTAAAGTACAAACTAATTATGTACAAGTATATGAAAGTATTAAATTTAAATATATAAAATAAAAATATATAACAAATTATTCTATATATATAATATGATATTATTATCAATTATAGTTGCAGTACTAATTATACGAATTTATTAAAAAAAAAGTAACTTTATTAATAATCTAAATAATATACATTAAAATTACATATAATTAAAAGCTAAATAAAATTGTTACATTAAATTTGATTCTGTCTTCTTATATTTTAAAGATAATATATATATATATATACGTTTACTAACTTATATGACTTTTTAAAGGGTACAAAATTTTAGTTAACACAAAAATCTCAATTAAAAAAAAACACACTTTAAACACAATAGTGTTTAATAATTTTTATTTTTAATTTAAAATAAAAAATAAAAAAAATAAAAAATTATTCAAATACTCTTAACCTTAAAACCTAGAATCTATAATATATGAGAGTAAATTTGGTACACTTTAAAAGAGGTTACATAAGTTAACAAACCCTAAATATATATTCTAATATTTTTATTATCTTCTAACAAAGATAAAAATAAACATCCGTATACTAATAAAAAAACAATGGTGTAAGAACCTAAAAATAGAATATTATAATTGGTAGGTGTTTTAAAATAATAAAACAAAGTATTATAAAATTTAAAAATAAGTTGATTAAATAAATATAATTTCTTAAACTCGTTTCATTATCTTAAACATTCACCTTCTCTCTAAACACTATTCTCTTGAACTCTTTACCATATCTTTAAGAATTCTAACTTTTCGAACATCTATTTAACAATCAGGAGGTACCTAGAAGATCACGACAGATTAATCTCCACTTCTATCCGATCAGTTCTTTGTTTAGAGCAAGTAAGTTTCGACTTATTTTCTCTTTTGTTCTTAAATATGAAATTAGGAGAAGCGTCTCATCGTTGCATGCATTGTATTGCTTCTTTTTCCTGTTCTTTGTTAGTCTGAAGTCCTAAGGACTCATTCCATTTCCAATCAGTGTTTCGTAGGTTTTTCTAGAAATTCCTTGTGTTTCAAGCAATCCGTGAGACGTTCTTAGAGTTGAACAATTCTTTGGGAGGTTAGGAAAACTAGATTTTTCTTTAATTGATGTTTATGATGTAAGTTGGATTTTTGTATGTGTGTTAAATTTATTTAGTGTAATTTTTATTTTTGTGCTAGTGTTAACTCATTTAAATGGGTGTATTTGAGTACTTGATGATGAAATTCTGATGTCAGATATTTTGTATGATATTTTGGTCATGAATTGTATGTCAATATATTGTATTACTGATTTGAATGTGTGTTGTAAAGTTTATGGAGTAAGGAGTTGAAAATCTAGGAGTTTTAATAGTTAAAATGGAGGTTTTGATATGCATTTTGCTGAAATAGTGTTTGGATGGAGAAATATGGTATTACAGCTGGTTATATGTTATTTGAGGTTTGTTAGCACCTTGAGTTGATATAAATTTGATAGAAAAATTTGTATGGGTCAATGTGATGATTTTAGAAGGTTTTAAGTTTAAATAAGAAAGTTTTGACTTGTGAATTTTGATATAAGAGTTAGGAAGGAAAATAAGAAGTTTGAGGGTTAGTTATTTGGTCATTTAGAACTGGTTTTGATGTTGAAATAGGGGAAATCTAATGTAAGAGTATTTGGTGGTTGATAGGTGGAGTTTAGCTTGGTTTAACACTAGTTTCTAGGTTTTGTGTCTAAATGGTCATTTTGAAGGGTGTTGGTAAGTTATTTGTGACTTGTTCAGATTCCTAAGTTGCTCAAATATGAGCTAGAACTGGTGAAGTTTAATTTAGATATCTAAAGTGAGGTTTTAATTAATTTTGGATTGGAATCTTGTGACAATTTTAAAACGAATTTAGGTTGGATAGGTGGTTTATTCCGACATATGGTGAGAGTATATGGAGATTCTTGTCTACAGGCTTTGATCATGTTCATAGTCAACAAAAATGGTCTAATATGGTAGCTTGAATTGAGCCAGTTGGATTACCACTACAAATGTATAGACTACCAACAGTTCAACATTCGTATTGAATCTGCATAGTCTCGTCTAGGTCTTGGCATGTTTAGGATGATTGAATTGTTATGTTTGATTTATGTTTAATGCTTGTATTGTTAAGGTAATATATAGAAATTATTTTTGTATTTCTAGTTTATCTTTTTTGTTTGTGTTTTGTTTTTATGTTTCTATGCTTCTTTCTTAACTATGATTATTCGATGGGTGTGAGTAGAGGACGATGAGATGTTTGTAGAACAAGCTTTGGAGGGAGTATCATCTAATGTGTAGTCTTTTTAGATTTTTATAGATGTATATAGTTTTGTTTTAGCTGGTTGTATATAAAGTTTGTTTTTATGGTTATGAGAGATAACTGTAACTAAATTTTATATTTCAGTCTCTCCATTGATTATAATATTAACTATTGTTACCATGAGCTTATAGTCGACCGAACGGTAAAGGTGCAAGAGAGTCTCTAAGTCGTGACCGATCGATGATACCTCTCAGGCAAATGAACTGAACGGACAAACAGTTAACCGATCGGTAGAAATAACCGTTAAGGTAATCAATAGTAATAGTGAGTTAATGAAAATAATTATCATTTATTGACAGTTAATAATGTCATTCATTGGTGATTAATGAGTCAGACGTAACGATAAACTCATTATAATTTATAAGTACTGACAAAGAGGACATGTAACTTTGAACTGAACTTTTGAATTCTGATAACTAAATCTTGATTACAAAATTATTATGCAAAGTCATTGACTTGAGCATCGGAGTATCTTCTTTTGTAGGCACCCTCCCCGCAACTGGATGGGAGAAGAGAGAAGACATCGCAATTGGATGATGGAACAGACTACTTTGAATGTTTTGGATTAGGGTTCTAAATCCTGCCGAAACAACTATATAATATTATAGTTTAATACTATAATTTTTGAAATGTTTCACCCGCGGTTTAGAAAAAAAAAAACTTTACTTACTACTAACAAATTTGATTAGAAAATTGACTACCACTTATCACAAAAAAATTTCAAATAAGTAATCTTTAAAATTAAGAGAGAAAAAACACTATATAAACTTTTTTCCCGAAGAGAATAGCGTGTATTAGTAACAGATTTTCTCGGATCGTTTAGGAGGCACTCAAGTATTAAAGTTTGGGGGCAACAAAGAATTGTTTTAAAACATTATAATTTAACTCCATCTAATGCATATGGACGTCATGATTTATGTATAATGTCATTTCAACGAAGACATACATGAGGATATAATGAAGAATCAATATTAAAAATTGAAAATGATGTATTCATTGAGTCTTATTATTGGAAGGATCCAATTTTTTGATACCTGTAAACAGATGACCACCATATTCTTCTACAATTAATATGTCAATTTTGACGTAGAATTTCATTATCTCATGCCTTCATTTTCAAAACTCCATCATATGAATTAAAAAAAAGAAGTTAACTTCTTGAAAAACTTATAAATAGCTTTCTATGTTAAATAAAACATAAATTAAGATTTTCAGTTTGAAGTATTGCTACGTTTGATAAGAACACCTACGCGTATCGTAAACCCTAGTTAAACAAAACTTATCCTTAGATTTATCCGACAAACAATTAATTTCCCGTAAACATGTATAATTTTAGTAGGAAAACATTATATTTAATGTCTAATGATGTTATATCTATGAATAGTAATAAGATAATAGGGTAAAGGGAACGAGGGAGATGAGTAGAAATTAAGTAGATTTAAAAATTTTATTATTGACCACACTAATTTTAAGTAAAGGATTAGTATAGAGACTTGACCAAGTGCTACAATGTGTTGTTTGTAGCAAAGCTCACCAACTACCTTCTTTAGTTTGGTCCATCCCGTTGGGCGCCACCACACTCAGCTACCAAGAAACAACCCAAATGCATTCTTCCACGTGTCACAATCCCAGGCTAAGTTCCAATCCAACGACGCTAACTCATTTTCAACAAACCCCATTTCGCATTCCCTTCAGCTACCTACCAAACACCGTTGCATGACACCACGCGAACCAGACCTCTATATAACTCTCCAACCAAACTCTCTCCTCTCAGGAAATCCTCAAACACAAAAACTCATAAGCATTTCCTCTCTCTCTTTACAAAACTCATCTCCATTTTTTCATTCTCTTCATTCTATCAACATGGAAGCAACTACCCTTACCAACGGTCACCAAAACGGTTCCTTCTGCTTGCCGTCCGCCAAGAGCAGTGATCCGCTGAATTGGGGAACGGCCGCGGAGGCGCTCAAGGGGAGCCACCTCGACGAGGTCAAGCGCATGGTGGCCGAATACCGTCAGCCGCTGGTCCGCCTCGGTGGCGAGACGCTCACCATCGCTCAGGTGGCGGCGGTGTCTGCACATGACCAAGGCGTGAGGGTGGAGCTGTCGGAGTCCGCTCGGGAAGGTGTTAAGGCGAGCAGTGACTGGGTGATGAACAGCATGAACAATGGCACTGACAGTTACGGCGTCACCACCGGCTTCGGTGCCACCTCACACCGCCGAACCAAAGAAGGTGGTGCTCTGCAGAAAGAACTTATCAGGTAACTAACTAACTAACTCTACTCTACTCTACTCCCCACCTCTCTGGATTTATACACACACATACACTCTACGTATATATACATATACGTTTCGTAGTCGAATGTAGTTTCTGGGTACGGTACTCTTCGGGTTACCTATAATCTAACCGTTTCATAAATTACTAAACTTAAAAGTTAGGTAACTTTACTTGCTTATTTGTTGATATTGGATTTTTAGTTTATCATTGAATTTTCATATTTTTTATTAAAAATAAATTGTAATAAAGTTTGTTTAAAGAATTTTTTATTTTTTAAAATAAGTAAAAGAATTGGAAACTTAGAGTGTTGGCCTACTGTAGAACACAAAATTTATATCATTCTATTACTGCTTTAATGTGTAATATTCATTCTATGATGAAGAAACATATTTTCTTAGAAGGTATTGTGGAAAACAGTGATGAAAGGGTTTGGGAGTGAGGCGGAGAAATAAAAAGCATGTAATTTATTAGCATGGCATCTTAAGTAGGGGAAGGGTTGGTGACACCTCGTATTATTGCAACCCATGTTTGACTCAAGTTCTTCCCATTGATGTCATTTTCTAATTTTCTTTTCTTTTATTTTATTTTAAATTGGACGGCTCTCACCTAACTATACCCATGTTGGAAAATTGCCATCAAACTACCACTTACACTTCCTCAGCTAAAAAGATTATTCAACTTTTATATCAACGATATCAAAAGTGAAAAGGTTTTATGCTAAAAGTACTGTTGTAAAAATGAATATTTTTTATTCCAAAATATAAGTTTTTACATTATCTTTCTTAGTTATGAATTCTCACTTACTTCAATTATCTGACTCTTATCTTAAATGTTTTTGTATTAATTGTATTTAAACATATAGGTAGCGCTTTCTTCAACGTGGATTTACTTTATGATTAATTTAAAACAGGAATTCCTAATTCTGATTCTTTTATTATCAGGTTTTTAAACGCTGGAATATTTGGAAATGGGACTGAATCATGCCACACACTGCCACACACCGCAACTAGAGCAGCCATGCTGGTGAGAATCAACACTCTTCTTCAAGGCTACTCAGGCATCAGATTTGAAATCTTAGAAGCAATCACCAAGCTCCTTAACAACAACGTTACCCCATGTTTGCCACTTCGTGGTACAATCACCGCTTCTGGAGATCTTGTTCCACTTTCCTATATTGCGGGTTTGCTAACTGGCAGACCTAACTCCAAAGCTGTTGGACCTTCTGGAGAAGTACTTAATGCCAAGCAAGCTTTTGAATCGGCTAACATCAATTCTGCCTTCTTTGAATTGCAACCCAAGGAAGGCCTTGCCCTCGTTAATGGCACGGCTGTCGGTTCTGGCTTAGCTTCTATTGTTCTCTTTGATGCAAATATACTGGCTGTGTTGTCTGAAGTTCTATCAGCCATTTTTGCCGAAGTGATGCAAGGGAAGCCTGAGTTCACCGATCATTTGACACACAAATTAAAGCACCATCCTGGTCAGATTGAGGCTGCTGCCATCATGGAGCACATTTTGGATGGAAGTTCCTACATGAAGGATGCCAAGAAACTGCACGAAATAGATCCTTTGCAAAAGCCAAAACAAGATAGATATGCCCTCAGAACTTCACCACAGTGGCTTGGTCCTCTCATTGAAGTGATTCGTTTCTCCACCAAGTCAATTGAGAGAGAGATTAACTCTGTGAATGACAACCCTCTTATTGATGTTTCAAGGAACAAGGCACTGCATGGTGGTAATTTCCAAGGAACCCCAATCGGAGTCTCCATGGACAACACACGTTTGGCTCTTGCATCTATTGGAAAACTCATGTTTGCTCAATTCTCCGAGCTTGTCAACGATTTTTACAACAACGGTCTGCCTTCAAATCTCACTGCTAGCAGAAATCCTAGCTTAGATTATGGTTTCAAGGGAGCTGAAATTGCCATGGCTTCCTATTGCTCTGAACTTCAGTATCTCGCAAATCCAGTAACAAGCCATGTCCAAAGTGCTGAGCAACA
Organism: Vigna umbellata; assembly: GCF_029865625.1. Classification (NCBI taxonomy): domain Eukaryota; kingdom Viridiplantae; phylum Streptophyta; class Magnoliopsida; order Fabales; family Fabaceae; genus Vigna; species Vigna umbellata. Next base: position 27,833,804 of record NC_142169.1, read on the forward strand.
CAACCAAGACGTGAACTCTCTTGGTCTGATTTCGTCCAGGAAGACAAATGAATCTATTGAGATCCTTAAGCTCATGTCTTCCACCTTCTTGATGGCACTTTGCCAAGCAATTGACTTGAGGCATTTGGAGGAGAATTTGAAAAGCTCGGTCAAGAACACTGTCAGTCAAGTTTCCAAGAGGACTCTTACCACAGGTGGCAACGGAGAACTCCACCCTTCAAGATTTTGCGAAAAGGATCTACTGAAAGTGGTTGACAGGGAGTATGTATTTTCCTACATAGATGACCCATGCAGTGCTACATACCCACTGACGCAAAAACTCAGGCAAGTGCTTGTAGACCATGCCTTGGTAAATGCAGAGAATGAGAAGGACGTTAACACATCGATCTTTCAAAAGATTGCAATTTTTGAGGAGGAGTTGAAGACCATCTTGCCAAAGGAGGTTGAAAGTGCAAGGGCTGCTTATGAGAGTGGGAAAGCTGCAATTCCAAACAAGATCAAAGAATGCAGATCTTACCCACTGTACAAGTTTGTGAGAGAGGAGTTGGGGACTGGGTTGCTAACCGGAGAAAAGGTGAAGTCACCAGGTGAAGAGTTTGACAAATTATTCACTGCAATATGCCAGGGTAAAATCATCGATCCTCTTCTGGAATGCCTTGGAGAGTGGAATGGAGCTCCTCTTCCGATATGTTAATTTTACTGTCACTTTCCTAAATTTTTCTCTGTACCTATGCAAGTGAAACCATAATAAATTGGTTTGACAAGCTTTTTAAACCTTATTGTAATGTTTCCTACATGTCAAATAGGACCTTGTAATTTAATATTATAGTGAAATTTCAGTTCTTTAATAATTCGGATGACTTGAGTATATACCATATAGTTTTCTTTATTCTATGTACATCCTGTTTTCTGTTTCGACTATGTAATAATTAGATATTCTAAATTTGTTTTTTTTTCTTAGTTTGCGATGATTTTGTTAGAGGTGCATACCAAGTCACCTACTAGATCTATATGTACTTTGCATTTTTTTATGTAATGAAATATAAAAACTTTATATAATTTCTGATAGCAATGAAACCATAAGGAGAAAAGATAAAAAGCTCTTGTATTATTGCTCACTCGGCCTAAACAAAGAAGAAACCCTCATCTCATGAGATATCGTAACCTCATTCTTAATTCCCCAAAGATGTCAGCCTTTCTAACACATGTTTTTCCCTTTTCTCTATATTCTCCCTTTCTCTCTCTTCAAAACAAAAAAAAAATCTTTCTATCTAGATGTGTGGAGGTGGACGCCACAAAATGGGTTTTCACTTCTTTCTTTCATAAACATTAGTAAACTTCCCATTTTGCCATTTATCCTTTAGAATTATATTCGTATCAACTACATCTCCAATAATTTTCATCTTGTCCTCAAGGTGAAGTTCAATGAAGTAATTCTCCATCTTTTGTAGAAATTCTCACGAATTTTCTCACGATAGCATACCTTTTTTATTTCACTAACACCTTTGCAACCTCTCCTTCCCTTTCCCTAAAAGCTAGAATCTCTTCTGATTGCATTTCCAACTCATTAGTTATACACAGAGAGGAAGTGGCTATACTGTTACTTCTATTGACACAATTGTCTTTAATAAGAAAACATGAAAAAATTGGATGGACCTGGCTATCTTATAGCAACTTCAATTTATAAGCTACCTCCCCCACTCTTTCATTGATTTCATAGGCTCATAATATCTCAAACTCAGCTTTTGATTAATTCTCTTGACTATTTTTTCTAGCTTATATGGTCGGATTTTCAAGTAAACCCAATCCCCAATCTAGAATTTCACCTTTCTTCTATGTTTGTTTGTTTGCTGCTTCATGCGATTTTGAGCTTGTAATAAGTGATCTTTTGAGCTTGCGTCATAGAGGACACTTCTTTCATGGGAGTAGTTGGCACATCTCCACGCACCACAGGAGAGGGATCTCACCCATAGAGGACCTAAAAGGAGTCATTTTAATAGCTTCATGGTGATCAGTATTGTACCAAAACTCAATCCAACTCAATCATCTATACCAATGCTAAGGTTTTGTCATTGTCATGCATATGAGATACGTCTCCAAGCACCTATTCACCACCTCAGTTTGACTATCCGAGGATAGTAAGCTAAGCTAAATTCAATTTAGTCCCGACCAATTTGAACTTTGTCCAGAAAGAACTCGTGTAGACCCGGTCTCTATTTGAAATAATTGACTCTGGAAATCCATGAGGTTTTACCACTTCCTTTAAGAATAATTCAACCACTTATTTAACACTATAAGGGTGTGTTAAGGCTAAGAAATGCACATATTTTGTGAACATGTCCACCACCACTAAAATTGTATCCATTCCTCTTGACTTAGGCAATCCTCCCACAAAATCCATGGATATATCAATCCAAATTTGTTTGGGAATTGGAAGAGGTTGTAGTAGCCCTACTGGACACAATGTTTGATACTAATTTCTCTGGAAGATCTCGCATCCTCTTACATAAGCTTGGATCTCATTCCCTCCTAATAGAATAGGTTAGATATTCTCTTATAGAACCTGAAAAATCCTGAGTGGCTACCTATGGCAGTATCATGGAATTCCTTCAAGATAGAGTTATTCTTTGGAGATTGTTTAGGAATGACCAATCTACCTTGGTAATATAACTTACCCTTTTACACCTTATACTCTGGATGATTTCCTTATTTCATTGTCACTTCTTGGAGGATCTTCTTTAGTTTAGCATCCTTCGCTATTTCACTCTCCAAGTCTTCCCATCCACTAAATTGAACTGTGTTAGTGGATGAAAATTGCAGTTTACGAAACAAAGCATTTGCTGCTTATTTTCCAGTCTCGGTTTGAATCTTATTTCAAAGTCGAATCCCATGAGCTTGGATATCCACTTGTGTTGTCCCTCTCATATTAATCTCTGATCAGCCAAGAATTTTAGACTCCTTTAATTCGTGTGCACAATAAAGGGCCTTCCCAGCAAATAATGTCTCTATTTCTACACTACTATCACCACGACTATAAACTCTTTCACATACACAGACTTGCTCAATTTTTTTTTTCTGAAAGTGTGTGACTCATAAGCTACAGGTTGACCTTCTAGCATCAAAACTGCTCCTTAACCCCTAACCCAAAGCAATTGTTTCCACAACAAATAATTTTATAAAGTTTAGGACAACCAAGATTGGAACTTGAGTCATTGTTGCCTTATGCTTCTCGAAGGCTCCTTGAGCACCTTCATTCCACTGAAAGTAGTCTTTCTTTAATTGTTGAGTTAGAGGTCAAACTATTTTTCCATAGTTCTTCACAAATTTCTTGTAGTAACCCATCAGGCCCAAGAATCCTCTCAATCCTTTCACATCTTTAGAATTAGGCCAATCCAACATAGTTTGGATTTTGTTTGGGTCAGATGCCACTCCTTGGCCTGAGATGACATGAGCCAGATATTCAATACTCTTTCAGCCAAAGGAACCACTTCTTCTTATTCACCACCAGACCATGTCTTAAAGTTGTCAAAACTTGTCTCACTTTAGCCTAATGATTATTTATCTCCTTGCTATAAATTAAGATGTCATAAAAAAAATGTAAGGATAAACCTTCTCAAATAAGGTCACAATACTTGATTCATGAGAGTTTCGAAGGTCGAAGGAGCATTGGTGAGTCCAAACAACATCACCAAAAACTCATAATCCCCTTCTATTCTAAATGTTGTCTTTGCCACATCTTCATCCTTCGTTCTAATCTAGTGATAACTAGACTTCAAATCCAGTTTAGTAATGTGCCCCTCCTAATTCATCCAACAATTCGTCTACTGCTGGAATGAGGAACTTATCAAGCACTATGAGCTTGTTCAAGGCCCTATAATCCATACAAAATCTCCATCCTCCATCTTTTTTCTTAAACAGAATAACTAGGCTACTATAAGGGCTATTGCTAAGCCTTATAACTACATCAATCATCATCTCTTTCACAAATTTCTCTATCTCATTCTTTTGATAATAGGAGTACTTGTAAGGCCTTATGTTAGGGACATGTGCTCCCTCTTTAAGAATGATGGCATGGTCGTAAGCTCTTTTAGTAGGTAGCATCGACGAAAGAGCTTTACATACGACAATGCCCTTCTTCACTCCCGCAATATTGTTGGATCGGGTTTTCGTCCATTGTCCAAGATTCTCCATTGCTGCCCCTGTGGGAATCCGAGCTGTGTCTCCATTGTCCAAGATTCTCCATTGCTGCCCCTGTGGCAATCCAAGCTGTGTCTCCGTCTCCAGTATGGTTGATCATCCGAAAAGACTAACTAAGCATTATTGGCTTAGTCAACCTTTACCTGACCAACTACCTAATATTGCGTAGGCTCATCAAATAGCACCTTTTAGCTTTCTTCATATTGGCTCGAACTGTTCGGTAATTCCCACGCATTATGCACACGTTCGCCACTTTGTTTTGACCTATTCCTATATCTTGGGCAAGACAAGCAACCTTCACACAAGGAGCCTCTTTTTCTGTCCAGCTCCCCGAAAACAAGTTTGACTTGCATGTGTGAAGCATGTGTTAGCGTCTGCAAGTGCTCGAAATAAATCTGTAAATTCTTCCAAAGTAGAAACTACATTTGGATTTTCCAAATTTTCTCCTTCTATTTCAGTCAACCCATTAGCTTGGCATGAAAGTACATATCTTTCACCTTCATTGTGAAAGGGTTTTTTAAGTGCTTTTCATGATACTTGAGATTGCACAGGGAAAGGTCACCTCTCAGCACCCTCTTCTCCCCTCAAGGGCCCCAAGACAACTCTAGATTTATGAAATTGGCCTTCACTTCTCCCAAACTCGATAATCAATCCATTCCCAACATCACATCGTTCCTCTCAACTCCATTATATTTTTTGTGCGTGCTTGATTAACACCCATTGCACTTCTAAATTTAGGTGCTTACACATTCCTTTATTCTTTACTTTTTCTCTTGTTCCCACCTCCACTTCAAACTCTCGAGTGTCCTGCACTTCTAACTCCAAGAGAGTGACTAGTTTTTTTGAAAATAAAATTAGCGGAAAAGCCGCAATCCACCAGTATAAGCACGCCTAGTTAGGGATGACAAAATAATATGCGTTCGCATATATCTGCGAATAAAATCTACCTGTATATTTTTTTCATGTTTTTCAGCCACCATTTTCGTTCACAGAGTTGCACCAACATAATCCATCGAACCATCATTCCTCCATGAAAACCCCAAATCACAAGACACAATGAACCACAACAACCATTAACGCACACGATCTACAAGAAAAAAAGCCCTAAATCGCACAATAAAAGTCCTAAATCGTGTTACCGCGAGAACAAATAACAAACCACTGCAAGAATGAGGAAGGAACCACCAAACCCTAAATCGCACAATGAAAGCCCTAAATCACATCATCCAAATCAAAACAAAGACTTGGAAATTGTAAGCACAAACAGCAACACCACGAATCTACAAAAATGAAAGCCATAAATTGCACCACTGCGAGAACGAGGAATGAACCACCGCGAGAACGAATAAACCAACAAACCCTAAATCGCACAATGAAAGTCCTAAATTGTGCCACCAAAATTGAAACAAAGACTTGGAAATTCAGTCCTCCTGGCTCGTTCTGAATTCATGACGGTGGAATTTGATACCTCATGGTGGTGAGGGAACGAAGATGATGACTCTAATGGTGATTACATTTACGGTGGTGAAGAAAGGAAGCATGTCTGGCCCCGCAATTGTGTAAGACGACCAAGTAAGTAATTATTTAAATCCTAATTCACTAATAATAATTCACGATCAAATTAAATAAAAAAAATACAAAAATTAGAAAAATGTCAAAGAAGAGTGTATCCATATGAATTAAAAGTGTTTAAAATGTAAGTATAACATATAAATAAAATAATAATAAAGAAAACACAAGTTCTTATCATATGGATTGTTTAAAAAGTATACAAAAAAGTATAACATATAAATAAAATAATAATGAAGAAAACACATAATTAAGTCCTTATCATATGGATTATGAATTTAATATTATTTTATTATTTTTACTATAATTAGTTAATTCAAGATGATAATTCCTTTAAAAAGATTTGAGTCCTAACAATATAGTAGAGTAACGTCATTATGATTATAATATTTTTTGAAATTTGCTTAGTGAGCAAACATTCAAATCAACATGATCTAATTTAGAATTCTCAATCCAATATCAAAACGAGTCTAACACATTTTTTACATGAGAGTTTGTCGATCTATTTTAACACTCGGAGAGCCTTTTTAAGACAACACCAGCATAATTGTTAATATTTACTCATTTTTAAGACTTTTGATATTATGAGAATCTTAGCGCAACATTTGCCTATAATTTTTGTTCTATAGAATCAATTATAAAATGTCTGTTGAAGTAAATTATGTGTTTATGGTTTAAAATAGTAGTAGTCCAAAAGCCATTTTAAGCATACTCGCCTATCCAATTATTACGTTATTATTAGCCTATTTTATCGTTCTTTTATTGTAAACTTCGCATTTTTTTCATAAGTTAAATGTCAAAATGCTCATGAAGTCTAAGTGTAAATACTAATATGAAAGATATGTTGCAGTCGAAAAACTATTACATTTGTTCGTTTTGTTTACGTTTTTGTTTTGAATCGTTTTTAGCAATAAGGTTGCAGAGAAGTATACAGAGATAAAAATATTAACGAGGTGGGTTGTGGCATTATCATTTTTTTCAGTTCATAAAGTATTTCTGAACAATATAATACTAACAAACTTAATGCAGATGACTTTCAACTATTATCCGCCCCATGTTCAAATTTTGCTTTTTATAAAGCTGTTGATTTCTCGTTTTCTTCCTTAAAATGGAATAAGACTTCAATTTTTTATCAAGAAACTCTTCAGATTACAAGATCAACTCATAATATTAAACCTTATTAAATAATTTAAACCACTTTAAGCATTTATTTAGTGATTTTTGTATTTCTAACATAATAAATATGTTACTTTCTAACAATAATACATTTTTGCTATTTCATATGCTGGGGAGCACATAACAAAGACAATTTTGAAAGTTGTTCAGTGATATAGCATATTTACATTCATTTCACCAGACGATCACTGTGGTTCAAAATTTGGTGAACAAATACATCAGCCTAGTGAGGTAGGTACATATAGTTAGTTTTACAGGACACGCCCTACCAGCATGTTTGACTTGGTTCTTCTAAATGATACTAAGGTTGCAATTGTACATAATGTCAAGGGAAATTGCTGCATAAGATGAAGCAGCTGCAGAGGGGACAAGTACACCATAGCCATCATGGGATCAAAGCGTGCTCTTAGGGGGTTGATTTCTTCTGGAATGGCTGTCTTGTCCGAGAAATGACCATGATTTCTTCTGGATGGCCAAGGATTGTCCAAGACCATCACAGTAGGAGTCAACAAAGATGGGTTAATTTTGAGTGGACTTGATGAGAACTGGGTATTCCCTCTGCAGAAGGGAAGAAGATTACTAAGTAGATAAAGGAGTTGCATATGCATGAAACAGCAATAATAGGCACGCAAAGGTGCATTCACCACATCAATAACTATGCAGTTAAGGTACAGACTACTAAAAACTAAAAATTCAGGGTTGCTAAATAGCTGAAAGAATTATGTTTAAGAAAAACAGGGTTCATAAGTTAGAAAATGAGTCTAGACTACATTTAAACCTGGGTTGGTGAATTCCGGCCTTGGATTCTAAGGGAAAGAAGATGGGTGATTACTCATAGTAAATACGTCTCGATTATTAATATCTAGGTATATGCAATAATTATGTAGATTTTTTCCATTAGTCTCCGTAATCTGTTTCTGTTCTACCTAATGACTATTATACAGTAGTAAATGGATAATTAACAGACTCAACAAATATACAAACCATGATCTCGATACCTTGTTCTGAGCATTATCCCACAGCCATTTCACAATCATCAAGCATATGGATCCAAATTTCAGCTAATTCCTCACTGCTTGACACTAATTTACATTGTGTCTCAAATTCCATTTTTTTGAGTGCTACTTCAGTATCAACATTCTGAAGCAAAATCCTGTACTTTTCACTCAATTTTTCAACTTCCAATTCATATTCAGATCGGAGCTGCAATATCTGCTTCACAGAAATAAAACGTAAGCTAGAAGGAATTTGAAGGAATCAGAATCAAAGATTATGATATTAAGAAAAATGTGGGAGTAAAGAAAGAAATGGATTGCTGCTCATACCTTCTTCTCATGTATCTTGAAGGCTTCTTCTTTATCCTTCTCTATTCTCTCCATTGCAATTAGTAGTGGATCTATGAAGGCTTCTTCATTTGTGTTTTCTGTTATCTCCATTTCATCCAGTAGTGAGTCTAGATAGACATCGTCGGATATTTCAGATGCCACATAGTGATGTTGAATAGAATCACTGTTCATATATCCAGGAATAGTAAAACTGTCAGGTACATGTGTCATATTTTCATTCATGGGCACACTTGTGAAGGGTTTCAGTATCACAGGTGAACCAAAGGAAGAGTTAACTGGTTCCACAATGTTGTTTGGTGCTTCCAATATTACTTCAGCCTCGTGAATGTAACAATGATCTTCACGACTATGATTAAAAATATCATCTAGAGGCGTGACAGCACTAGCTGAATTGTGCTCCGGAAAAGATGGAATATCAGACATTGCCATCTGAAAGATACAAGAAACAGGTGTAGACGCATATGATGAGGATATTTTCAGAGCACTGCAAATAAACATCCCATGACCATTTTATCTTATTATATAAAAAAAAATTCTGTTTCTGTTAGAATTGTTGAATATAGTGAAAAACTATATTTGGATTAATCTCCCTTGTGTTGAATACACACATAGGGTTCTCTATTTATAATAGAAAAAATATGGGCTAAGCCCAAAATACAAATGAGAAATAATAACAAACTAACTAAAAGATAAAAGATATAATATATCTAACACTCCCCCTCAAGCTGGAGCATACAAATTGTATGAACTAAGCTTGGAATAGATGAACTCAGTGTTGAACTAGATGATTTTTCTTCAAGAGTGTAAGGCAAACATAGATTGACTAACAGCAGCTTGTGAAACTTCAACTTCAAAAGTGGATGAAGGAGAGCAGTGGTGGACAATGACAAACTGCAAGGATTGATTCCCAATCAATGATGGATGAGTGACAGGATCAACAGTAGTAGCTGAAAGCTAAGAGCTACAAAACTGCAGGGACTACACTAAATCCTCATCAATGATGGTTGGGTGACGGGATCAACAGTAGTAGCTGAAATCTACAAAACTGCAGGGACTACACCCATATATATGTGACTTGCAGTGTCTTGGAAACGTACTTCCCCTTAGTGTGAAGGGCAGAAATGTGGAATATCACAGTTGCTGGACCACTAAAACAAAACAAAATATTAAGCTACAATGCTGAAACAAAGGCATCAAAGATTCAAAGATATGTTGGAGGTCCAAAATTCTTTGCTGGACAACTCCCAAGTGGTGATACTTAGCAGTGTATCACAAGAAGATCAGGCTAAACTCTAGCCCAAGAAGAACTGATGCAGTTGCGTCTGTCTGAGGCGGTAGCGACTGCAGCGGCGGTTGATAGCTATAAAACTGTAGGGACTAAATTGCCATCACTGACTGATGGGGCCTGTAGTGGCTGGAAGCGACAAAACTACAGGGACTGCCATCACTAACTGACGAGGTGATGGGGCCTACAGTGGTTGGAAGCATACAGCGGCAAACGGCCGAACAACGGCAAACGACAGGACAGCGGCAAACAACCGGACATCAAAGGGACTTAGGGTTCCAAAAACGTGAGGGAGAAAACCCTAGGTATGAGCCCAAGCCAACAAAATGGAGAAACAGGAATCAAAAAACACTCAAGAAGCTCCGGCGAGACGATCTGCAGTAACGCGGTGAAACTCCGACACCGAGAAGGCGGCGCGTGCAGAACACGCGGCCGAGACTGGCCGAGAAGAAGCGGCGCGTGGAGGCGAGTGGTGAGGAGTCTGGTCATCACTCCGGCGGGGTTGGCCGTCGCTCGAGGAGACGCTTCAGATCCGCTGGTCACCGATCGAAACCGTGACGGCGGCCGGCGGTGGCGACGGTGGCCGGAGTTAGCAGCGACGGCAGCGGAAAGTGGCGGCGACAGCAGTGGCACACTGGGTCTGGACTGGTGCTGACTGTGGCAGAGATTTAAGAAGAAAAAATGGACTGCCCACTGAGATTTTAGGGGCTGCCGGCGGCCATGGCGGCTGGCCGCCGGCAGAGACCACCAGAAGAGGATCAGAGAACTTGCTCTGATACCATGTTGAATATAGTGAAAAACTATATTTGGATTAATCTCCCTTGTGTTGAATACACACATAGGGTTCTCTATTTATAATAGAAAAAATATGGGCTAAGCCCAAAATACAAATGAGAAATAATAACAAACTAACTAAAAGATAAAAGATATAATATATCTAACAAGAATAATAAAGAAAATCTTTCTTTTCAGTAACCTCTAAGTCAAACAATTCAATAGGCAGGCTATATTCCTGCGTTTAACATTATTTTAGAAATTAAATCTAGGACATGTCAAGGTATTATTTGAACAAGAGTATAAGGAAGCAGAGTATTCCAACTATTTCCCTCAGAATTATCCAATTCTCTTCCCCTGTTAGTGTATTTATGGGTCTCTCTGGCTACTTGTAACTAACTCCTAGTAAGACTTAGTTGGATTGTAACTGTACAGAACACACACTTTTTATAAAGTCTCTCTTCCTTCTATCCTAAACCCATTATATCCTATTATTACACCCCGTTGCAAAACAACCTTGTCCTCAAGGTTGGAACTGTGAAACTTGATCTCCTGGCTCCTCTTCATCATCGTGTTATCATATGAAGGGAACCCACTGGCTACTGCCCTCCGATTCAGGTTTGGAGGCTTGGGTGGTGGCAAATCATCCTCCAATGACTTCCATTCTTCTTGGATTCTATTAGCTTCCAGCATTCTGTTCACTTCTTCTACAGAATCATACACCCTGAGAAAATGGTCTTGATGTCTTTCAATGCTTCAAGTAGCACTCTCCCCTGTGCAGGTGTATCAAGAACTACAAGCCCCCTTTGCTCCCCTTGGTGTGGCCACATCCACTGCCTTCACTATTTCAACACCACTAATCGCTTGCTCCATATTGAATATAGTGAAGAAGATTAGGAGAAATCTCCCTTGTGTGTTTAGCATACACATAGGGTAGTTTATTTATAATGTAAGATAAGGGTTAAACCCTAAATACAGAATGGGCTAAGCCCAATTAACAGAAACACACAACTTAACATCTAACACTCCCCCTTAAGCTGGAGCATATAAATCATATGTTCCAAGTTTGTTACAAAGATAGTCAATTCTAGGTCCTCGTAAGGACTTGGTGAATATGTCTGCCAACTGGTTGCTTGAGTTAACGAACTCAGTCTTGATATCTCCGGATATGATTTTTTCTCTAATAAAATGACAATCAACTTCAATGTGCTTGGTTCTCTCATGGAAGACAGGGTTAGAGCTAATATGAAGAGCAACTTGATTATCACATATAAGTGTCATGTGAGTGGCATCTCCAAATTTCAATTCATTAAGTAATTGTTTAAGCCACACAAGCTCGCAAGTAGTAGATGCCATAGCTCTATATTCTGCTTCTGCGCTGGACCTTGCCACAACACTTTGTTTCTTACTTTTCCAAGATATCAGGTTGCCACCAATAGAGATACAATATCCAGAAGTAGACCTCCTATCAGAAGGGGAACCAGCCCAATCAGCATCTGAATAGCAAACGATTTTTGTATCATTGTTAGGGCCATATAGCAAACCTTTTCCAGGTGATCCTTTAATATACTTCAGTATGCGAACAACTGCATCCCAATGGTCTTCACATGGGGAGTTTAGAAACTGACTCACCACACTAACTGCGAAGGAAATGTTAGGACGCGTAACAATAAGATAGTTTAATTTACCAACTAATCTTCTGTACCGTTCAGGATCTGAGAAAGGCTCCCCCTGATTTGGTAAGAGTTTGATGTTAGGGTCCATAGGTGTCTCAACAGATTTACAGTTCATTAACCCTGTTTCCTCCAAGATGTCTAACGCATACTTCCTCTGAGATATGACAATACCATCATTGGATTGTGCTACTTCAATACCCAAAAAGTACCGGAGTTTGCCAAGATCTTTGGTTTGAAAATGATGACAAAGGTGTTGTTTCATCTGAGAGATGCCGAGATAGTCACTTCCTGTGAGAACAATATCATCAACATACACTATTAAGTAAAGACATCCAGCACTTGAGTGGCGATAGAACACTGAATGATCCGCTTCACTGCGAGACATACCAAATTGTTGAACAACACAGCTGAATTTACCAAACCAGGCCTGAGGAGATTGTTTTAGGCCATATAAGGATTTGCGAAGACGACATACCAATCCAGATGACTCCCCCTGAGCAACAAAGCCAGGCGGTTGCTCCATATAAATTTCTTCATGCAAATCACCATTTAGGAAAGCATTTTTGACATCAAGTTGGTAAAGAGACCATTGTCGAAGAGCGGCCATGGCAATGAATAGCCTAACAGAGGTCATTTTTGCCACTGGAGAAAAAGTATCACCATAATCCAAACCAAAAATCTGTGTGTAGCCTTTGGCAACCAATCGAGCTTTCAGACGATCAATTGTGCCATCAGGGCCAACCTTGATAGCATACACCCACCTGCAACCAACAACAGACTTTCTAGATGGTAATTGGACAAGCTCCCAAGTTCCACTTTTCTGTAAAGCACTTAATTCATCCAGCATAGCTTGACGCCAGCCAGGATGAGTTAATGCATCACCCACAGATTTAGGAATTGACACAGAAGAAATGGATGAGAGACAAGTGTAAAAAGATGGAAATAATCTGTGATAACTAAGAACAGTATAATGGGGGGAAGGGTTACGGGTAGAGCGTATACCTTTACGGAGGGCAATAGGCAAGTCAGACTCATTTGCTGGAGCCGGAGGAGACACAGGAGGCGGCACTGGAAGTGAGTCATGAGGGAGACAATTGCGGCGACTATAAACCAGAAGGGGTGGTGGTGAAGGACGATCCTCTGGTGAATGAGAGTCTAAAGAAGGAGGAGACAAAATGGTTGGAGCATCACCAGGAGGATCACAGATAAGAGGAATATCAACAGTAACAGGGAGAGGTACAGAACTAGAAGATAAATGTGTAAAGTAAAAAGAAGATTCATCAAAAGTGACATCAGCAGAGATAAAATGACGATTGAGAGAAGGGGAAAAACACTTATAGCCCTTTTGTGACCGTGGAAATCCTAGGAAGACACATTTGTGAGACCTAGGAGATAACTTATCAAGACCAGGACTAAAATCATGAACAAAACATGTAGACCCAAAAACTCTAAGAGGTAATGGATGTAGAGGGTCTTGAGGAAATAAGATAGAATGAGGGATTTTGTTCGCTAGGACGGAAGATGGCATGCGATTGATAAGATAACATGCTGTGAGAACAGCATCACCCCAAAAGGTGTACGAGTTGTTTCAATAAGGTGTCTATTCTTGCGCTCAGCCACCCCATTTTGTTGAGGGGTATAAGCACATGAGGTTTGGTGAAGAATGCCATGAGAAGCCATAAAATGTTTAAACTGTTAAGAAAGGTATTCACGACCATTATCACTACGTAAAGTGCGAATACAAACCCCAAACTGAGTTTTTATTTCATTGAAAAAAGTTTGAAAAATAGAAAACAACTCAGAACGGTTCTTCATGAGAAACAACCAAGTACATCTGGAATAGTCATCAATAAAGGTAAAAAAATATTGAAATCCTAAAGTTGACTTAACACGACTAGGTCCCCAAATATCAGAATGAACCAACGAAAAGGGGGATGACGCTCGTTGTGAAGCACTACGAGGAAAGGAACTACGAGTATGTTTACCTAACTGACAAGACTCACACGACAAACTTGATAATTTGGACAGACTCGGAACAAGTTGCTGCAGTTTGGCAAGACTGGGATGACCTAACTGAGCATGAAGAAGGGATGGTGACTCCATGATTACGCCAGCATGTGGAGAAGGGCTGAGATGATATAGGCCATGAGACTCACATCCTGTGCCAATCATGTGTTTCGAACTCCAGTCCTGCAACCAAACAGAATCTTTGGTAAATGAAATAACACAATTAAGGGAACGAGTTAGACGACTTACGGACAATAAGTTAAAAGGAGACCCAGGGACATAAAGTACATAATCAATGGATATGGACGGAAAAATATGAACAGTACCAATACCATGAGATGATACTCTAGACCCATCAGCCATCATTACCGAGGGTAAATTAACCGGACATAACAAGGAAGAAAACAAGGACTTGTTACCAGTGATATGATCGGTGGCACCTGAGTCAAGGACCCAAGATCCAAGAGAGTGAGTTAGACCAACAAAAGGAGTACCTGTGCGTATAACAGAAGCAGATGTAGTGGAACTAGAGTGCTGACGGTCCTTATACTATCTGAGAAATTCCTGAAAGAGTAAAGGGTTATTTATGGTATTTGATGAAGTAGGATGGTCTGCAGACGGTGATCGGAGAGGTGGATCAGAATTAGCCATTACTATAGGTCGAGGAGGACGTCCATGAAGTGCATAACATCTATCAATTTTGTGGCCTAGCTTGCCACAGTGGTCACAGTTTGGACGTCCTTTACCTGGTTGACGAGACCGACTCCGATCATCAAGTTGGGCAGCCATGGAGAGGGAGAAACCCTAAAAATTCAAAGTGCTCCGATTGACGCAACGACCACAGATCCAGAAAGAGGGCGAGGAGGCGATCACGGCGGTGCTAATCGGCAGCGGAAAGCATCGGCGACGCGCGGCGGCAGCGGCGGCAGCGGTGACTCTTGCGGCGGCGCGTGGAGGCGCGTGGGTGGTCTGTTCGCCGCGATCTTCGTACCACAGTGGTCGCCCGGTCGAGACGATTCCGATGGTGTGGTCGCCGGTCGATTCTGGAACTCCGGCGACGGTGGCGGCGACGACGACGGCGACGGCGGCGACGGCAGCGGCGGCGACTGCAGCGGCGGCGACTGCAACGACAGCGGCAGTGATGAGTGCCGGAGACCGTGGAGTTGACTGGAACTATTCCTGTGCTCTAAATACCATATTGAATATAGTGAAGAAGATTAGGAGAAATCTCCCTTGTGTGTTTAGCATACACATAGGGTAGTTTATTTATAATGTAAGATAAGGGTTAAACCCTAAATACAAAATGGGCTAAGCCCAATTAACAGAAACACACAACTTAACATCTAACACTCCACAACACCTTCACTATTACTTATATTATTATTATTATTCTCTTCAACACTCACCACTTTGTGCTCAATCTCTTTTCACCGATGGAAAAACTGGTTCGTGAAAGACTCCTGAATTTTGCTCCAGAACCTTCTTCATCTCCTGCTATTGCTTGCCCGTCAACCCCTGGCAGCCACCATCTTCCTCTCTCCTTCCTATCACCCCCAAATCCCACACCAAGGTCCACGCTTCTACTTCCTTTATTTTTAACAAAGCTTCTGGCTTTACCAACCTTCTAGCTAATGTGGGATCCCCCTTGATGATTACCTTCTTCCCTCCTTGACTGAACACCATAGTTAATTTCCCTCAGTCTAGAGTTACTTCTCCCAGCTTGGCTAGCCACTCCGCTCCCCAGTATTACATCAACTCCCCCTAGTTCGAATAAGTGAAACCTCTCTGCTATCTCGGTTTCCCTGATCACGACTCTCTCGCAGCAGCCCTTGCTTTTCTTCCTCTGCCCATCCCCCAAGCTCACCTAGTACGGTGGGGTATCCTCCATGGGTAAACCCAGTTCTACTACTAGTCCCTTGCTTATGAAATTGTGGCTCGCGCCACTGTCAATCAAAATCAATACCGTTTGATCCCCTATCAGACCGTGCAGCTTCATCGTTTTTGGGTGAGTGAGGCCTCCCGCCGAGAAAGCGGACAACTCCATCTGCTTCAGGTCTAATTTTGTCTCAGCTCCTTCAGTCTCCTCTTCATCGTCCGCCAAAATAACCATCCGTAGACTCCTTTCTGGGCAATGGTGGCCTGGACCGAACGGTTCCCCACACCTGAAACACCTTCCCTCCTCTCTTCGTTTCAGGAATTTTGAGTAAGGCAAATTCCTAGTGTTCCTCCCATTATTATCACTACCCTCCTTCCATATTGACCCCACACTCTCGACGACTCCCGATCTGCCTGAGTTATAGTGATTGGCCTCGGTCCGCTTGACGACTCCCGATCGGCCTGGGTTATAGCTATTGGCCTCGGACCGCTCGGCAACTCTTGGTCGGCCTGGGTTATAGCGATTGGCCTGGGACCATGTCACCTCAATTGGGTGGCCCTTCTTGGTGTTCACCCTCTCTCTCGCCTTCGGCTTCCTCACGCCTGTCGCTCCTGTTACCATTGACAAACCCCTGGCTTCCGTCTGAATTTCATTCCAGCTCTCAGGCTCGCTCTCCCACAATTCGCATCAGTTCTTGCAAATCTTTGCACATTGCCGCTGAATCTTGACGCATCGCGGCCAATTCTTGGCGCATTGCTATCGTCTCTGCCTTCAATCCATCCATAGCAATCTCCATGTTCTCCAGCTACCCTTCGACTACATTCAACCGCCCATCAATTCTACCCTCTAACGCCCCTAATTTTCCCTCCATATCGTCCTTCACACTCAATTGGATCTGGCAGGTCGGACCAATTGATAGGTTTCTGGACAATGAAACCTATCCAACTCCCTCACAAGCACTCAACAGTAAGACACAAATAGAATGATTAGAACTTTTGTATTAACCAAAAGAACAAATGTACACGTATAGTGATCTAACATGAGCCTAATCCCCCTCCACAGGTCAATGTCCTGTCTTTACAAAGAATACCAAAACTCCCTCCTTCCCCTGTACAGAACACACACCCTATTTATAAAGTCTCTCTTCCTTCTGTCCTAAACCCATTATATCCTATTACCTTATATTCTATCAGAAATATAAAGAGCTCAATGTGATTAGAGCAAGGCAATGTTTTTGAGATTGTGAGATAGATCACAAAGTCACAATATTATCACCCCACACTCATTGAAAGCTTGATGAAACATGAAATTGGATTTGGGTGAAATTGAAGCAAAATTGCAGCAGCAAGATCATAGGATCAAGCAAGCTTCTCAATCCAGCAAGTGGAATGTTTTATATCATTGATAGAGAATCTTATGATCCTTATTACCAGCCTATGTTTTGCAATATTGCAACACCCCTCCCATCAAAGGAAGTGTAAAACTATGTTCACAAAGAGATACTAATGTGGCTGTTGTTAGAAGAAAAGGACCCCTCTAAGTGAGAGATAGGTCCTTTTTCCTTTAACATGTTGAAAAATCTAATAACAGTTGATTTTTGTTGGAAGTCTCACATCGACTAAAGACCAATTTAGAATATATATGTAGGTGTAAACCTCATCATACAAACCGGTTTTGTGAGATTAAATTAAGTTTAAAGTCAACTTCTTAACACTTTTACTAAATAATAACTAAAACAGCTATATCACCTTTGCTCAAGAACATTACGCTCAACATAATTATCCAATAGAAATGTAAATGAAAACAGAAGAAAAAGGAAAGCCTAGATTGTTCTAAAAAATGTTTGACTAGAAACTAGGGTCATCTAGAAGAACGAATTAAAAACTTAACCGCCCAAGTGGTGTACATAATGACTTTTAAGTTTGTTGTCATGCTCACAAGGCAGCAACACAAGAAATGACCACAGTTTGTTGTTTTGTTTCTAAAACACAGATTATCAATAAAAACTTGAAAAATAACACCAAAGGGCTTCTTCTACAAAAACTACTAACCAGAGGCAACGACCACAAATTAGCATCCGATGGTTGTGTATTTGGAAAGATTGTCTCAGCAAACTTCGGACCAGTTGACTCATCACATACAGGACCCATTATACTGCCCCACTGTCTGGCCTCGGGAACAGCAGAACCAATAGAAGTTACCGCATTTGCATCATCACTGTCAAGCTGCAAAGAATGAATAGGCATATTCATAAAATTCTCAATAGCAACCAATTCATTCACTAAAATTTGAGAATCTTCAAAAACTTTGCCATCAGATTGTGTAATATCTGTACTTCTAATAGGACTCTGTTTTTCCAAATAATCAGTACGAGGGTTGCCCCCGTGCTCCAGAGCTGAATCTTCTGAAGTTATTAAGGGTGTAGATTCCATGACGTCGTTTTCTGAGCCAGACTCCGAGGAGAGAGCAATTGCTTTCACAGGAAAACTAGCGGGTGTCTTTGGAAATGAACAAATTTCATAAGTAGAAGTCTGGTCACATGAAACCACTGTCGTGGGAGATTTCATTTGAAGATCATGTTCTTTTGTGACAGATTTCGTGAGTTTTGTAACACGAGTATCCAGAAAACCCTTCTGCTTCACCTTGGTCAAATCATTCAGCTCGGGCATGTCATTTATACTATAGTTCTCAACACACAGTCCATTTTGTATATAATTAGATATTGTCTTTGCATGTTTCCAAAGTTCTGAGTAGACATTGGTGGCTTCCTCTTCATTGCAATTGAAATTCAAGTACAGTTTTGCTAGAGTGAGTGAAACCTTCTTATCAATGTCATGTTTCAACAAAGAAGCTGCTAGCCAACACTGAGATACAAGTTTCATCACACAACTATGATATAATGCTTAATGACTAGTAATATTTGTTTCACAAATTTTTCCAAACAAGGAGTAGTCACAAACAGCAGCAAGCAAAAATGATCAACCCAAAACACCTTTCGCAGCATATATGGTGCAGTTGGCAATTTAAACTCAAACATGATTTTTTACCAACCATACACTGTATTAAAGAATGGTTTTAAGCCTAACTCAATCCCACAAAACCAACTTGTATGTTAAGATTTGCATAACACACTGATTTGAGACAGAAAAAGAGAAAATGTATGGTGAATTCTCAGCTTATTTTGAGATTGCTGGAATTCTTAATTTTCTTTTTAAGAAAGCTGTGCCCTACCGAAAAAATTACCATAATTTAGCAGTCAAAACATTCATAAAAAATCACACAACTTTCCAGTAGCTTCCCAAAATTCATAACAGGTGTAGAAAATATGCTTCAAAATCATATGCTAAAAAAAATTCTCAAACAACTAACTGTTGCTAGCCATATCTAGTCTGAGACAGACTTGCATTATGAACAACCGGGGAGCTTAAACCAATAAACATGGACAAGGTAGTAAGAATTCAAATTATTTGCAGAATTTAAAAGAAAAAATATCAGTTATAGTAGCTCCTTTCTTTCTCAAAAGATGCACAATGGTTTGTCCATAATTGAAAGACTAGCTACTAATGTTTTTTATATAAAAATTCAGAGCAAATACTAACCACAGATATTTCAAAAGCCTGTACAGTAGAAACTTCTTGGAAATTAACATTGTACTGTTTGAATATGTGCTCAAGAATCCTCTGGGCAACAACCTTGACATTTTTCTACACATGAAGAAAAGCATCGAGGTCAATTACGATCAACAAAGAACCTACAAAGCTCAAAAGCTGGTTTTATCATATTGTTAATCACCCAGCTATACTAGTTCAACTACATTGGGACCCAAAGAGAAATGAGAATAGCATAATGAGAATGCCCAGATCAGATGTTTATGTGGCCACACAAGAAAGGAGACGATATGAAATGATTATATATGGGCAGATATTGGTGCAACACTAATTCAGGAAAAGATGCAGAAAATTAGTTCAACAGATATAAAAAAGGTCAATAGAAGCAGCAGGGAGGGGAGTAGATTGCATGGTTATTTTAGTCCTATGAAAAGGGGGAGAGAGAGAGAACGAAGGTCATTGGAAGAAGTTGTTAAAGGGAATCGTATAGTGAATAATATGTCAAAGGATTTCATATTTAACAAATGGCATCATGTGATTTCATATTTAGTTTACCACCCAATGGAACAACACTTTGTGTTGTAGATGATGGTGGTAAACTAAAATGATAAATCTTCCCTTTTTTCATAGCATGTTTGTAGGTTTCTTATTAAGATCTAATGGATTTGAGAATGCAAGAAAAAGAAACCTAAGGCAAAGTATAAAAATCTGCAACAAACCCATTTCACACAGAATATATATACGCCTTATGTACCACATACTTGCATTAATAGTGTACAGCACACTTGAACATTTACCATATACCCAAGATGATTGTAAACCTGATAACTATAGGTAGTGATTCATCTTTTAGAAGGTTTTCATCAAGATATCCCACATCAGCTTGAAATAGATTAAATCCCTCTTCATAAGGCTTGGTTGATCCTTTCACCTCAGCTAGCTTTGGGTGTTAAGTTGTGCATCATTCATTTCCAATATAGTTTTATACTTGCTCCAGTCTTGACTTTAAGCCACTGCAGACTTTACGCTCCAAATATTCAATCCTATGGATGAAGGTGGATGCTAAGATGTCTCACATTGGTCAGAAAAATTGTTAGGTTTTGGGGGGAAGTTGTGCCAGTTCCTCTCTAATACTTTGGAAAGGAGAAAGGCCTGAAACTGATTTGGGTTGATTCAATGTAGTATCATTGAAAGTTTGAACCAGGACTCCTGAGAGAGTATGCTTGCACCACCATGGGGAGTCATGACTCCCCACCTGAAGGTGTTTCTAAAGTTTTAATAAAAAGAATGCATATTTAAGCAGAGGATAGTTAAGTATTGAGACCCTACCGGAAAATGTAGAATTTCACAAAGACCTGAAATATCCGACTTTGGCAAGAATTTGATACTATTTGGTCCATCAAGCAGTTTCCTTTTCTCTGAAAGTTGAATGTTTGTAGTAGTTTCTCCCGTAGTTTCATTGGCCAAAGGATGCCCTGAGGAATCAAGTACACTAGACAAACCATTTGTACCTGAGGGCATGAAAATAAATTAGCAATAGCAAGTACCTTTTAGAACATTCCCACCACACCCTAAGAAAATAGCTCTGCCATGAATTAAACTAATGGTTTGCAAGTAAAAAGTTGGTTGAAGGAATAAATTATAAAAGTGGAAGAAAAAAGTTAGTCATACCATTTGATTTACTAGTACTATTGGAAACACTTGAATTCTTCTTGTTCCTCAATCTTGATTTCCGATATTTGGAATCACGAATTTTCTTGGACATTTTCCTGCCACCAGATTTAACAATACCATTGAACACCTTCCTAGTCTTAGGATCAATGGCATGATTTGACGGTTCCATCCCCTCTGTTTCAACAATGTCTTTGGATACTTTCCTCCTCTTGGGCTCAACTTTATCCTTGGCCAGCTTCCTCAAATTATGATCAAAATTATCCTTGGACACTTTACTCTTCTTGGAAGCATTCGATGCTGTCCTCTTTCCCATAATTGTATGACCTTCACATTCAGATTCATTTATTATGTAATCAGAATGTTTGACCCTACTCCTCATCCTCTGAGACGGAACAGACAAAAATTTCCATTGAGGATACTTTGCTTCAAGATCACTCCAGGAAAAAGCACTTGGCTCACTGCCCAGTTCCTTCATTATTCTTTCTCCTAGCAATAAAATGTTCCTCGAATATTCCCCTCCATTCTGCTGTATTGTTGATATGAATGACAATTCATGACAATCAATATCATCAGCATCACAAACCAATTGGGATGATAATTCACAGAGTACATCATGCAGAAGAGTTTGATCTGCAATGTCTGGAGTAGAAACAGCAGTTACACTGGCATGTAAATCATCCAGCTTATTGAACAGATGAGAGGTGCCCCATTTTAGAAGAGTGTGAGAAATACTATGACTAATCAACCGCACGTTACTGTCAAGTGATATACCCTCCTTTGCAAGCATTAAAATCTTTTCTTCAACAGTGTAATATGAGTACAATCTGAAAACGGTTAATTGTTTCAACTGTGTGCTGATAGACATCCTTTGTAAACCTCTTAGGTCATTTTGTGGGTCAAAATCACTGTCAAACAATATAACAATGTCCACTGAAGAAAGCTTAATACTAGGGAGACAAGCACGGTTTTCCATCAAGAAGACAAATTTACCACTGTCTCTATCATTAAATGTGTCTAAAGCAGCTTCCTTTGTTTTAGGGGTATAAGCTCTATCATATCGCACATAGCAATCTATACCAAATCTCTGACAGAGAACATCATCCAAAATATCTCCAATCGATCCAGAACCACAAGATGACTGTAGATTTTCGAAATGAAAAAGAGCTAATTGAATCCTCAAGAATCTTAAACAAACAGGTTACAACCACTACAATTAACAACCACAATATGATATACCTTGTTTTAATGGGAGCTGCAATTCTCATATTTCTAAACCCTAGACATGCAGTACAAATAATAACTAAAAAAACCAAACATTCATCTATTCACAAGGTAGAATGTATATGAAGAGACTAATGTAATATTCCTGAGTAAGTCAACATGTACGCTATATTGACATACCAATTCTCGTATTTCTAAACCATAGTCACAGTAGTTAAAATTATTAAATATAGTGAAAAGTTGTGCATGGAATTAATCTCACTTGTATAGAAAATACAGAGTACTTTATTTATAAGAAAAGAAATATAAGCTAAGCCAAAAATACAAACTAAAAAATAATAACAAAGTAACAGAAGATAAGCAACTGAATATAAAAGATAAATATAAGACATCTAAGATATGTAATAATCTAAGATATCTAACAAAATTAATAACTAAAAAAAGCCACAAAATTCATATATTCACATCACATGGTAGATAGAATGCATAGGAAAAGAGACTATTTTCATATTCAATACAAAGTCAACAAAGACACAGTACTGACAAAGTACTTGAACTGCTTCAAGTATTTTGCATTTCATGCAAATCATATTTTGATGTCCTTGTACAAGATAACGCAATACTCACGAAGTATCTGACAATCTACTTCAGAAAACTATCAAAATTTCAGTATCAAGAAATCAAAATTGGATGACAATTTTTATATGCTAGCCATGGCCTTCATATATTTCGTGGAAAACTTTAAAGAATGCTAGTTGGACCTGATTCTATCAAAATTCCCAATAACATTCCTGACAATATTGGTTGTGCCGACCAGCATCAAAGAAAAGACAGTAAACTCCAATCACAATTCATAGCTTAAAGTAACAACAGTGGTCGACTGAAATAATACTATACAAAATTGTTGACAATTGTATGTGCTTTTATTTTAAATTTTAAATTTAAATCAGAATTCTAGAAGATTTAGATAGCAAAGAATAGGATCAGATTATTCAGATCTGATTTGATTTTATTCTCCTTTATTTCCATCCTATCTTACCTTTATATTTATTTTGTGATCCCTGCCCAGTTCTACCTTTATAACTCTTGTAATTATGGTCAATCAAAAGCTTTGGCTCTCTTATGTAATTCCTCTCCAAAAATTACATGGTATTTGTTAAAATTATGATTGTTATTGTATTCTACAGCTTTCACTATATGTACCTAGCCTAAGGGTTGAGTGTTACAGGATATACCTTTTCCTCATAATGTATTCTTCTCTCTTTCTTACATATGCATATACACACACATATATACATCAGCTAAGTTAGTACTCAGTGATTTTTATCACATCCAAATTCAAGCTGGTATCAAGAGCCCTGTCACCAGACCACCGCTATCCATTGTCTCTAGCCGTCATCATTTTGTTTGACACAATCAAGGTTAGGTGCACCTTGAGAAGTGCCACGTGACCACAACTTCGTGATGCACCGATCTCCATCAGCCCTTCACAAGGCGCATTTGTCCCACACACCACCTTCCCGGTGCTTAAATCACACCAGACCACTTCCGTTCATCTTGTTGGCATCTTCTAGGCACATTTCTGCCCTTGTCTTCCTAGTTCAACACACTTGGACAGCTGGTCAAGGCTCTCTCCTTAAATAAGTTTGTGGCTGTCTCTGGAATGGCTTCTACTATTTCAACTTCTTTTGCTGCTACTCCTACTATTACCACAGCAAAACTCAACCGGAAGAACTACTTAACTTGGTCTCCAGCATCCATGGAACTAAGGTTCCTAGGTCAAGGATACCATAATCATTTGGAAAAGGATACCATAATCATTTGGAAAAGGATACCACAATATTTGGAAGGGCACCCTAGTTGCAACAATACCCAAGGTATGCTATGTAAGGGAACTTATTGCTAGTTACAAGTGAAATTTGTCCTTATTCTCTACTTTCAGTTGAAAGACAGGTTTGCTAACTGGGCTACTGCTCATATAAATTCCAACCACAACAACAATCATAAACAATAATGAAAAAATAAAAAATAAAAAGTACTATATAAGTTAAAATGTAGAGAATAAGTATATGATATTAAGATGATGGTGATGATGATAATAATGATAATAATATGACCTCCTACATTAACTGATTAAAACAACAACGCAATAGCAAGCAATATCTGTATTATCAGATCATCCCATAATTTTGCACTATAAGCAAAATATTAGTATGTAGATGAGTATCATATCATCAAGGTAACATGCACGATATTACAATCAAGAAATCAGCACTAGAGCTGTTAGGATATAATGTGTGCAGAATAAAAGGAAATAGATTAGGAATTAGTTGTTAGTTGGTTAGGGGGGCCTTTATAAGAAGGCAGGGAGGTCTTGTGTGAGGGGACTTTTTGGATAATCTTGTAGTTTGAGCTTTGGCTCTTTGTGAAGGGGAAACTCTTGGAGAAGGGATTGCCCTCCTATTCTTGTATTCTTTGGTTACAATAATAATACAGTTCTGTTCCCAGTAATCTGGTGAGTGAGTGTGTGCTGTTTTGAGTGATAGTTAGACTTCTTGACTAAAGAAGCCTAACAAATTGGAAAAAGTCCCCTCACACAAGACCTCCCTACCTTCTTATAAAGGCCCCCCTAACCAACTAACAACTAATTCCTAATCTATTTCCTTTTATTCTGCACACATTATATCCTAACAAGAGCTTTGTCAATATAACAAGTCAATGAACTCACAATAATATTTCAAATGATGAACAAACAATAAATTTGAATAGATGACTACCTGGAACAATATTAACACCCTTAACCCACGACTTTTTGCTTCCAAAAGAATTTTTTCAAGAAGTAGCAGTTTTCCGCTTGCTTTTATGCCAATATCTAGATGTTCTTCAACAGGTAGACCCTTAGCAACAGAATTATGCAGTGCCGGCTCCAGGAGATAAGGGTGGTCACAGCACTATAAAATCAATTCATATATGTAACTATGATCGCATTGTTGCATTAACAATGCATTTAGTGATATAGCTTTTATAAAACTTGAAGTAATATGAAGAAAGGAATGTTGGAACTACAAGCTAATGGAAAATAAATGTGATACATGAGATTTTAGCTTATTTGAAATTGTGTTTCTTTTCGTTTCTACCTTCCTTGTTGAGATAATAAGCTCATGGAGCGCACCAAGTGTGTCGGACTTCTGGCCTGAGCATAACAAAATTAAGTTTGAAAGCAGCATTGAACAATACTGTTCAAGCTGCAAATGAGAAAGGCAGGCAGGAACCCAATACTCTACAAACCTAGTAGAGCCAGATTTGCATTTAAATACAACATATTTTTCCAATTGGCTCTTCAAATTGGAAATGCTAGCACTGAAAGAAGTTTCCATTCGAGCAATACTTGGTCCATGATGTGCAGACTTGAGGAATGAAAGCAGTTTGATATAATCATATCGATCTTCCTGAAAATACATCACATAAAAGTTAATAGGGTGGAAAATTTAAATATCAAACATAATTAGTTTATGATAGGTTCAGTGGCAAATTCTATAAATAAAGAAGGCAGCTATAACCTCCTACGGCGTGTTAATATTCTATTGGTGTATTGCGGAGCTTTGTTGCCAAGCTGATCAGAAGCAAAAAGCATAACCTCTTACAGTTGTAACCTTGTAAAACAGACTATTATTAGTCTGTGTAGGCTGTTGTTAGTTTCAGTCTTTTGGAGTTTAGGAGCAAAAAGGGTGGGACAGTTTAGGTCCTCTCGAAAGACCATTTGAAACATACGGTGCTGTATCCCTGCCACATTAGCAGTATAACAAAATCCTCAATAACATGATCCCAAGAACCTATCTTGGATCTTTTTGTAATTTTGGGTGTTCTATCAACTTGTATTCAGAGCTACCTTATTGGCCCTATGGTGGCAACATTGGTGCTTATGATTAACACCAGAATGATTCAAGATTAGAAACCTTGGAATGCTTGTTTTCAAGAATTAGCGCATGATAGAGAAAAAGCGGATAAGGAGCAGAATAGAAAATTTAATCAGTGGGTTATCAGGGGCGATGGAAAAGATAACATGCAATGTCTGGGTCAAATCAAAATGAGTTTTCAACCCATAAATCTGGAGAAAAGGAGCAAGACTGGAGGATGCAAGGATGTTCAAGGTGGCGTAAACTTGACATCCCAATATTTGCAGAAGATGCCTTTGGCTGGACCAATAGATTGGACAGATATTTTTGTCTGCAAGAAGTCTCGGAAATTGAAAAAATGCAAGCAGTGATGGTGGCTTTGGAAGGGAAGGCTCTGAACTGCTATCAATGGTGGGAATCTTGCAACCCATATCTCACTTGGGAATCTTTCAAGACAACAGTAGTGCAACGGTTTCAACCAAATATGTTGAGATATCCCTTCAAAGTGTTGTTGGCATCAAAACAAACAGGAAACATCGAAGATTGTGGTACAATTTGAGCAATATGTGGGTTTGTTAAAAGGAATTGATCAAGATTATCTGATTGGGATATTCTTGAACGGGTTACAGGATGAGATCAAGCCTGAAGTCAAGCTGTATAAACCCTCAAAACTGGCTGACCTGAAGATGACAACCCAAATGGTGGAAGATAAAATTAAAGTTTTATCTAGAGGAAAAAGTTTTATGCAAACTAAGGTTGTGACAGTATCCAAATCCAATTGGCTGACTAGAAGTTTTGCAAGAGAGGGAAATTCTCAAATGCCTGCAAGAGAAAAGGGGAAAGACGAAATAGGAGGAATAAACAATTCAGGGGGAAGAAATCAGGGTTCATAGTGAAATAGAGGGTCAACTTTTCAACGATTGATGGATGAAGAAATGCAAGACAAAATAAAAAAAGGGTTATGTTTTAGATGTGATGAGAAATATAACCCAAATCACATTTGCCGCAACAAGCAATTTCACATGTTTCTGGTTACAGAAACAGCAGCAGAAGAACAAGAAGGATGGGTGGAGGAAGTGCCAGATCGAAAGATTCAAGGGGAAGAAGGGAAATCAATGCAGCTGTCTATGTTCACATTAGTTGGTATGACCACCAAGAAGTCATGGAAGGTTTGGGGATGCATTAGGCAGGAACATTGTTACGTACCTGAGTACGTCAACTAGCCAAATACACCCTTTCACACTCTCACACACGTAATAGAATAATAAACGAATGATATTGGATGAATGAATCTCTTTTATTGATGGTAATATCTGAATAAACAAGGGTAAACAATAATTGGAAGCATAACCTCCTTCAATTACTTTGAGAGCATAACCTCCCTCACAAGACAATAATGTCTGTCACAAAACTCAATAATCAAAAGCATGTCCTTAACCCTAGACTCTAACCTTATTTATATTAATTATTTCCCGCCCATCTCTTATTAAATATTCCTCTAGAATATATCTGCATTTAATATAAATATCCTTATATTTAATATTTAATAAATATCCCTATATTTAATATAAATATCTCTCCATATACTATCCTAGCATATATCCTTAATTATAAATATCTTATATTGAATATTTCCCTAAATATATATTTATTTACTCTAATTAACTTATACTATATTTATTTACTTTAATTAACTTATACTAAGTATTCTCTCTGCTCATATACTTTCCAACCCTTATTATTACCCCTACCTTAAGTCGTAGCATTACACCCCGCTGCAAAACAACCTTGTCCTCAAGGTTGGAAACGGGTAGCTTGATCTCATGGCTCCTCATCAATTCATGTCTGGAGGTTCGGGTAGTGGTAAAACCTTCTCTAATGTCTTCCATTCTTTGTCCAGCATTCTGGTTACCACTTCTCCTGAATCATAAGCCTTGAGGGAATGGTTCTCAATGTCTTTCAGTACTTCACGTCGCTCTCTTCCTTCTGCCGGTGTACCCAACACTACAAACCCCCTGTTCTTTTTGTCGGCCCATCTCTTCACAGACTCCATTGTTCTCTCCAGGGTATTGATTCTTCCATCTGCCCTTCCTTCCAAAGCCTTCATTCTTCCTTCCAATACTAGACCGTTTGGTTCAGGTAGTTTTCTCACGTTCCGTTCTGGCCGTCTCCTCCCGTTCGGCTCGGTAAATCCACTCTCTGTAGGTTCCGTCCGTTCTTTCACGTTCAGATCCAGCAGTCTGCTATCGTTCGGTTCTGGCAGTTCGCTCACGGATCTGTTAGTCCACTATCGTTCGGTTCCAGCAGTTCCTTCCCGTTTGGAGCTTGGACTTCATGGCGTATTCCACTAAACTCTGCCTTCAACCTCCTTAGGGACAACTCCATGTTCTTTAGTCTCTGCCCCATGCTCTCCAGTTTCCCTTCAACTGCATTCATTCTTTCCTCCATGATGTCTTTCACTCGTCTCTATTAGGGTCCGGCAATTTCCTCCCTTGACGATCCGGCAGGTCGGACCAATTGTTACATACCTGAGTACGTCAACTAGCCAAATACACCCTTTCACACTCTCACACACGTAATAGAACAATAAACGAATGATAACGAATGAATCTCTTTTATTGATGGTAATATCTAAATAAACAAGGGTAAACAATAATTGGGAGCATAACCTCCTTCAATTACTTTAGAAGCATAACCTCCCTCACAAGACAATAATGTCTGTCACAAAACTCAATAATCAAAAACATGTCTTTAACCCTAGACTCTAACTTTATTTATACTAATTATTTCCCGCCCATCTCTTATTAAATATTTCTCTAGAATATATTTAATAGGCTTAATACCCTCTTTCGTCCCCACTTTCATTGGATAATGTCAATTCAGTCCTCATTTTTAAAAGTGTTTGAAATATGTCTACAGTTAGTAAAATTTATATCTAATTTGTCCCTTCCGTTAAGTGTAATCAACGGAGTTAGTGTGTTAATGATGTGACACCAGATATTGATGACGTGTCAATTTATTGTTTGGTAACATCCGCCTCTCCCTTTCCGGTGACGCCTTCAACCTCGTCGTCCACGCCAAGACCACCCTCGTCGCTCCACTGGTCCAACCAGCATCGTCACTACAGATCAGACATCGCAAAACAAATAACCCTAAAACGTGCATAGAAACACTTCAGATAACAATCTGCAACTCCGCAAACACGAACGCAAGAACAGGAAATCAAACTGTACTTCTCGCCACTGATCAGCAAGATGGAAGAACCTCAACCCAAATCGAAATCAGAAAAATCAAGAATTTTCCCAAAAACAGAGCGAAACGAAACTCTGCATCCCAACTCTAAAAAATCAAATATCAAAAGAGAACCCCTAATGAATTGCAACAGGTACTGAACCCTCATCTACGTAGCCTTTGTACACGTTCCCGAAGCCTCCCACTCCAACCATCAATTGTTCGTTGAAGTTATCGGTGGCGGCTCTGATTTCTGCTATGGAGAAGTAGCGGCAGAGGTTGGTTGGCAGTGACGATGAGCCACCCCCGCGAGAAGTTCCGCCTTTTTTGCTGGAACCACTTTCAAGGGCGATATTCTTTTTGTATTTGAAGAGGAAGAAAACAAGAATAGAAGAGAGCAAAAGGACACCTGCAACTGCTCCTAGTATGGCTTCTCGGCTTTTCATAAAGACGCTACTTTTCTTGTTTGAGCTAAAGGGAACCTTAGGCTTTTGAGGAGGAGGGTTTGGGTTTTGTCCAGTGAGACTAACGGTTGAGCTGTTGATTTTGAAGAATTCAATTGCGTTAATAATTGCGTCTTTGATCCAGCTTGTACGGCGAGGTGTGATCAGATTAATTGATTCTTTCTTTTTTTTGGAAGCTGTTGATGATTTGATGATATAAGATCTTTTGATTTAAGATGAGAATGAGAATGAAACCTCTGTTGTGCATGAATTTGATGTTTTTGAGGTTGATTATACATACATAGAGCTCGGTTGTGTGAGATGGGAAAATTGGGGAATGAATTATTAAAGAAGAATAAGACAAACAAAAAGAAGAAGACCCAATTCTGAAAGAAAGTAACACGTCAGCACCCACAAAATTGACACGTCATCAATATATGGTGCCAGATCATCAACACACTAACTCCGTTTGATTATACTTAACGGAAGGGACAAATTAGACGCAAATTTTACTAACTATAGACATATTCCAAACACTTTTAAAAATGAGGACTGAATTGACATTATCCAACGAAAGTGGGGACGAAAGAGGGTATTAAGCCTATTTAATATAAATATCCCTATATTTAATATTTAATATAAATATTCCTATATTTAATATTTAATATAAATATCTCTCCGTATATTATCCTAGCACATATCCTTAATTATAAATATCTTATATTGAATATTTCCCTAAATATATATTTATTTACTCTAATTAACTTATACTATATTTATTTACTCTAATTAACTTATACTAAATATTCTCTCTGCTCATATACTTTCCAACCCTTATTATTACCCCTACCTTAGATCGTAACAAACATATTATTGTGATGATAGATTGCGGGACTTCCAATAATTTTATATCCAAAGATTTGATGAAAAGGTGTGAGATGACTTATATAAATACCCCTACATATGTGGTGGAAGTATGTAATGGGAGGAAGTTGAAATGTCAAGGAAAAGGCACAGATTTAGTGTTGGAAATTGAAGGTTTGAAAATTTGTCAAGTTTTCTTCATCTTTGACATAGGAGGGGCTGATGTGGTTTTCAGCCTTGAATGGCTAGCTAGTCTGGGAGAGGTGAAAGTTGACTTTAGCAAACTAAACCTCACTATTTGTGGAGGCAATAATCAAGTAACAGTGGTAGGAGATCCAACTCTGTCTACCACTGCTATTTCTTTCAAAAGATTGATCACCGAATTACATCAAGGAGACACGGGTTATTTAGTTGAAGCAATTAATGGGAATTCGGAAAAAGGATCAGCGTTAATACCTATGAGAAATAGAGAAATTGGGAGAAAATATCCCTTGTGTGTTTAGCATACACATAGGGTAGTTTATTTATTGTAAGATATGGGCCAATGCCCTAATACAGAATAGACTAAGCCCAAATAACAAAACACACATCTTAACATAACACTCCCCCTCAAGCTGGAGCATATAAATCATATGTTCCAAGCTTGTTACAAAGATAATCAATTCTAGGTCCTCGTAAGGACTTAGTGAATATGTCTGCCAACTGGTTGCTTGAGTTAACAAACTCAGTCTTGATATCTCCGGATATGATTTTTTCTCGAATGAAATGACAATCAACTTCAATGTGTTTGGTTCTCTCATGGAAGACAGGGTTAGAGCTAATATGGAGAGCAGCTTGATTATCACATATAAGTATCATGTGAGTGACATCTCCAAATTTCAATTCACTAAGCAATTGTTTAAGCCACACAAGCTCGCAAGTAGCTGATGCCATAGCTCTATATTCTGCTTCTGCACTGGACCTTGCCACAACACTTTGCTTCTTACTTTTCCAAGATATCAGGTTGCTACCAATAGAGACACAATATCCAGAAGTAGACCTCCTATCAGAAGGGGAACCAGCCCAATCAGCATCTGAATAACAAACGATTTTTGTATCGTTGTTAGGGCCATATAGCAAACCTTTTCCAGGTGATCTTTTAATATACTTCAGTATGCGAACAACTGCATCCCAATGGTCTTCACATGGGGAGTTTAGAAATTGACTCACCACACTAACTGCGAAGGAAATGTCAGGACGCGTAACAGTAAGATAGTTTAATTTACCAACTAGTCTTCTGTACCGTTCAGGATCTGAGAAAGGCTCCCCCTGATTTGGTAGGAGTTTGATGTTAGGGTCCATAGGTGTCTCAACAGATTTACAGTTCATTAACCCTGTTTCCTCCAAGATGTCTAACGCATACTTCCTCTGAGATATGACAATACCATCATTGGATTGTGCTACTTCAATACCCAAAAAATACCGAGTTTGCCAAGATCTTTGGTTTGAAAATGATGACAAAGGTGTTGTTTCATCTGAGAGATGCCAAGATAGTCGCTTCCTGTGAGAACAATATCATCGACATACACTATTAAGTAGATACATCCAGCACTCGAGTGGCGATAGAACACTGAATGATCCGCTTCACTGCGAGACATACCAAATTGTTGAACAACACAACTGAATTTACCAAACCAGGCCCGAGGAGACTGTTTTAGGCCATATAAGGATTTGCGAAGACGACATACCAATCCAGATGACTCCCCCTGAGCAACAAAGCCAGGCGGTTGCTCCATATAAATTTCTTCATGCAAATCACCATTGAGGAAAGCATTTTTGACATCAAGTTGGTAAAGAGGCCATTGTCGAAGAGCGGCCATGGCAATGAATAGGCGAACAGAGGTCATTTTTGCCACTGGAGAAAAAGTATCACCATAATCCAAACCAAAAATCTGTGTGTAGCCTTTGGCAACCAGTCGAGCTTTCAGACGATCAATTGCCATCAGGACCAACCTTGATAGCATACACCCACCTGCAACCAACAACAGACTTTCCAGATGGTAATTGGACAAGCTCCCAAGTTCCACTTTCCTGTAAAGCACTTAATTCATCCATCATAGCTTGACGCCAACCAGGATGAGTTAAGGCATCACCCAGATTTGGGAATTGACACAGAAGAAATGGATGAGAGACAAGTATAAAAAGATGGAGATAATCTGTGGTAATTAAGAACAGTATAATGGGGGGAAGGGTTACGGGTAGAGCGTATACCTTTACGGAGGGCAATAGGCAAGTCAGACTCAGTTGCTGGAGCCGGAGGAGACACATGAGGCGGCACCGGAAGTGAGTCATGAGGGAGGCATTACGGCGACTATAAACCTGAAGGGGTGGTGAAGGATGATCCTGTGGTGAATGAGAGTCTAAAGAAGGAGAAGACAAAAGGGTGGAGCATCACCAGGAGGATCACAGATAAGAGGAATATCAACAGTAACAGGGAGAGGTACAGAACTAGAAGATAGATGTGAAAAGTAAAAAGAAGACTCATCAAAAGTGACATCAGCAGAGATAAAATGACGATTGAGGAAGGGGAAAAACACTTATAGCCCTTTTGTGACCGTGGAAATCCTAAGAAGACACATTTGTGAGACCTAGGAGATAACTTATCAAGACCAGGACTAAAATCATGAACAAAACATGTAGACCCAAAAACTCGAAGAGGTAATGGATGCAGAGGGTCTTGAGGAAATAAGATAGAATGAGGGATTTTGTTATCTAGGACGGAAGATGGCATGCGGTTGATAAGATAACATGCTGTGAGAACTGCATCACCCCAAAAACGTGAGGGTACTTGACCATGAATAGAAGTGTACGAGTTGTTTCAATAAGGTGTCTATTCTTGCGCTCAGCCACCCCATTTTGTTGAGGGGTATAAGCACATGAGGTTTGGTGAAGAATGCCATGAGAAGCCATAAACTGTTTAAACGTTGAGAAAGGTATTCACGGCCATTATCACTACGTAAATTTCGAATAGAAACCCCAAACTGTGTTTTTATTTCATTGAAAAAAGATTGAAAATAGAAAACAACTCAGAACGATTCTTCATTAAAAACAACCAAGTACATCTGGAATAGTCATCAATAAAGGTAACAAAATACTGAAAACCTAAAATGGACTTAACACGACTAGGTCCCCAAATGTCAGAATGAACCAATGAAAAGGAGACGACGCCCGTTGTGAGACACTACGAGGAAAGGAACTACGAGTATGCTTCCCTAACTGACAAGACTCACACGACAAACTTGATAATGTGGACAACCTCGGGACAAGTTGTTGTAGTTTGGCAAGACTAGGATGACCGAACTGAGCATGAAGAAGGGATGGTGACTCCATGACTACGCCAACATGTGGAGAAGGGCGAGATGATAAAGGCCATGAGACTCACATCCTGTGCCAATCATGTGTTTCGAACTCCGGTCCTGCAACCAAACAGAATCTTTAGTAAATGAAATAACACAATTAAGAGTACGAGTTAAACGACTAATGGACAATAAGTTGAAGGGAGACCCAGGGACATAAAGTACATGATCAATGGATATGGATGGAAAAATATTAACAGTACCAATACCATGAGATGAGACTCTAGACCCATCAGCCATTGTTACTGAGGGTAAATTATCGGACATGACAAGGAAGAAAACAAGACTTGTTACCAGTGATGATCGTGGCGCCTGAGTCAAGGACCCAAGGTCCGAGAGAGTGAGTTAGACCAACAAAAGGTGTACCTGTACGTGCAACAGATGCAGATGTAGTGGAACCAGAGTGCTGATGATCCTCATACCATCTGAGAAATTCGTTGAAGATGCAGGTTTGTCTACGGTATTAGATGAAGTAGGATGGTCTGCAGACGGTGATCGGGGAGGTGGATCAGAATTTGCCATTGCTACAGGTCGAGGAGGACGTCCATGGAGAGCATAACATCTATCAATCTTGTGGCCTAACTTGCCACAATGGTCACATTTTGGACGTCCTTTACTTGGCTTGCGAGACCGACTTCGATCATCACGTTGAGCAGCCATAACAGAGGAATCATCAGTATGGGATGTCTCAGTGACGGGTTTGCTCGGTATACGCAAAAGAGCAGAACAAGTAGAAGTAAAGTTGGGTATGACAGGAGAACCCAAAATCTGATCACGGACATGAGAAACATCATCAGAGAGTCCGTATAATGCCAACAACATGAAGAACTTTGATCGTTGTTCCAATTCTTCAGCAGGAGTGGAAGCAGGAGGTAATATATCATTAAAGTCATGAAGAAGGGCATGAATTTTACCCAAATATCTGCCATGGGACCAGGATTGCGCGGACCAATAACAGTTAATAGGTCCTGACAAACACCATAAAGACGCTGAGTGTCATTGGTGTATAACAACTTCGCTTGTGCCCATACTTCTGAACATGTTTCATAGGATCGAAACATTTGTTTCAGTGAGGAGTGAATGGTGGACTTTATAACAATACATAACTGAGCATCAATTTTCATCCAGCGGGAAGTGTCATCTATGGGAGCAATAGTCACATTTTGAGTAAGATGATCTAAGTACCCCTGACTCTTCAACCAAAGTTTGATGTCGGACGCCCATGTTGCATAATTTGTGCCATCTAACTTGTCAATGGACAAGTGTACATTCACATAATTGGTATATATTGAGGATCAGAAGATGAGCCACCAAGAGGTGTTTGTAGACGAGGAAGACGCCATAGAGAGGGAAACCCTAAAAATTCAAAGTGCTGATTGACGCAACGACCACAGATCCGGAAAGAGGGCGAGGAGGCGATCACGGCGGTGCTGATCGGCGGCGGAAAGCTCCGGCGACGCGCCGGCACGCGCGGCGGCAGCGGCGAATCTTGCGGCGGCGCGTGGCGGCGCGTGGGTGCTCCGATCGCCGCGATCTTCGTGCGACGGTGGTCGCCCGGCCGAGACGATCCCGATGGTGTGGTCGCCGGTCGATTCTGGAACTCCGGCGGCGGCGGCGGCGACGGCGGCGGCGGCGGCGACGGCGGCTGCGACGGCGGCGGCGGTGACGACGGCGACAGTGATAGGTGCCGGAGACCGTGGAGTTGACTGGAACTATTCCTGTGCTCTAGATACCATATGAGAAATAGAGAAGATTGGGAGAAAATATCCCTTGTGTGTTTAGCATACACATAGGGTAGTTTATTTATATTGTAAGATATGGGCCAATGCCCTAATACAGAATAGACTAAGCCCAAATAACAAAAACACACATCTTAATATCTAACAATACCAATTGAAGAGAATCAAGTGTTAGATTCCTATAAGGAAATTTTCCAGAATTTAGAAGGGCTACCACCAAAAAGGCATCATGATCACACCATTCATCTTTTGGAAGGATCTTCAATTCCCAACTTTAGACCTTACAAATATTCTCACCAACAGAAAAATGAAATAGAGAAATTGATTGCTGAAATGTCAAAAACTGCCATCATTCGTCCAAGCATGAGCCCATATTCAAGCCACATAATCTTAGTAGGGAAAAAGGATGGTGGGTGGAGATTTTGTGTGGACTATAAGGTCTTAAATAAGTTGACCATCCCCAATAAATTTCCAATTCCAATTATTGAGGAGTTATGGGACGAGTTAACTAGTGCCACCATCTTCTCTAAGTTGGACCTTAAATTTGGCTACCACCATATTAGAATGAAGGAAGGAGACACTGAGAAAACAGCTTCTAGGACTCATGAAGGTCACTATGAGTTCCTTGTCATGCCTTAAGAGCGTACAAATGCTCCAGCTACTTTTCAATCCTTAATGAATGATTTTCTAAGGCCTTTACTACGAAAATTTGTCCCAGTATTCTTTGACGACATTTTGGTCTACAATTCGTCATTGGAGCTGCACCTTCAGCATTTATCCTAAGTTTTACATCACCTATGTGAGCATCACTTATAGGTCAACAAAAAGAAGTGCAGGGGTGTCAGTTGACCCTAAGAAGATAGAAGCCATGTGAAAGTGGCCAACTGCAAAAGATGTCACTGCCTTACATGAATTTTTAGGCCTCACAGGTTATTACAAGAGGTTTGTGCAAGATTATGGAAAAATTGCCAAACCTTTGACGCAATGATAGAGGATTAAAAGTATATGTAAGAAAGAATAAAGGCGGGAAGCAGAGAGTTCAGTTAGCAGTTAGTTAGAGGTATAGGGGAGTATAAATAAAGAGTTAGTTGTAAAGGGCGGGATTCATTCTTAATTCTTTGTTTGTTGAGTTTACTGGAACTTAGTCCAGTAGAGGGAGGTTTGGCTTCCTTGAGTGTTTTCGATACAATTCTATTCTTCAATTCATTGAATAAGACGAGGCTATTCATTATGTTTGAGTTTGTTCTGTGTGAATCATACGTGTTATTGACTTCTTGATTAAAGAAGTCCATCACACAACTATTGGGGAAGGATGCATTGCAATGGACTGAGGAGGCTCGACAAGCTTTTACTATCTTAAAGGACGTAGTGTCACGTTTACCAACCTTGGCTATTGCAGATTTTTCCATGCCCTTTGTGGTTGAGAAGGATGCCTCAAGCAAGGGATTGGGTGTTGTTCTCCTTCAAGATGGTAGGCCCTTAGCCTTTTGGAGTCAAGCTTTGTCAAAACGAGCCCAAAACAAATTAGTTTATGAAAGGGAATTGATGTTCGTTGGGTGGGCATTGCATGAATGGAAGCATAATTTGTTGGGGGCACATTTCATGATTGTAACAGATCAAAAAAGTTTGAAATTTTTGATTGAGCATAAACTTTTGACAGAAGAGCAATTCAAATGGGCATCTAAATTGATTGGATTTGATTTTGAAATCTGATATAGACCTAGCAAAGAAGAACATTGTGGTTGATGCATCATCCGGATCTGTGCTTATTTTAGCAGCATCTCTATTTTGAAGCCCCAAGAATGAGAAGGTTGGGAAGAAGAGATGAGAAAAGATATCGAATTGAGTGGTATCACGACACATTTGTTGGTAGATCCTACTGCCCATCCTCTTTGATATTAGAAAAGGAAGACTGTACTACCAAGATAAATTAGTATTGTCAAGTAATTCTTCCAGAATTCCTACAATTATTAAGGAGTTGCATAAAACACCTATGGAAGGACATAGTAACTATTTTCATACTATTAAGTGAGTCGACGGGTGTTCTATACTGGGAGGGCATGAGGAAAGACATCAAAACTTTTGTTATGCAGTGTGAAGTCTGTCAGAGAAATAAAACAGAGACCTTGGCCCCTGCTGGGTTATTGCAACCCCTACCAATTCCAACACAGGTCACTCACACACTCGCACAGATAAGGAACACTGAAACACTGGAAATTTACTGAATATACTGCTGTTATTGAATAGAAAATACTGCACCAAAGATAACAACCAATAACCGGGAGCAGGATCTCCGTCAATTACCTGAGAGCATAACCTCTCTTACAAATCTCACACATAAAACATATCTTTAACCCTAGACTCTAACTTTATTTATACTAATCACTCTCTCCCGAAAAGGTAAAGAATCATAGTAATTATGCCTATTTATTAAGATTATTGGGTAAGAATATCTTCACCCTTATTTACTATATTTAATTTATATTTAATAATATCCTGAGATACGACCTTAAATTCTAATAAATTTCCCGCCCATCCTAACTGCTGTGTCAGTTAGGATGCTCCTCCCCACTGACACAGCAATTAGGATGGGCGGGAAATTTATTAGAATTTAAGGGCTTATATCAGGATATTATTAAATATAAATTAAATATAGTAAATAAGGGTGAAGATATTCTTACCCAATAATCTTAATAAATAGGCATAATTACTATGATTCTTTACCTTTTCGTGAGAGAGTGATTAGTATAAATAAAGTTAGAGTCTAGGGTTAAAGATATGTTTTATGTGTGAGATTTGTAAGAGAGGTTATGCTCTCAGGTAACTGACGGAGATCCTGCTCCCAGTTATTGGTTGTTATCTTTGGTGCAGTATTTTCTATTCAATAACAGCTGTATATTCAGTAAATTTCCAGTGTTCCTTATCTGTGCGAGTGTGTGAGTCAGCCTACTGGTTACGACCCAAACTCAGGTATGTAACAGGTCTAGTTAGACATCTCAATGGATTTTATTGGAGGTCTTTTTTGAGGTGGTGGACAGACTCACGAAGTACCCTCATTTTTTTTGCTTTATCTCATCCTTATTCAACAATGGAGGTGGCTCAACTTTTTGTAAAGGAAGTTGTCAGATGGATTTCCTTCATCCATTGCTTCAGATAGAGACAGGGTTTTTCTGAGCCAATTTTGGAAGCAGATTTTCAAACAAGCAGGCACTAAACTGAAGTACAGCATGGCTTATCACTCACAATCAAATGGCCAAACGGAGGCTATGAATCGTTGTCTCAGAACCTATTTAAGGTGCATGATAGACACTCAACTAAAACAGTGGCCCACTTGGCTACCTTGGGCTAAGTTTTGATTCAACACCAACTACAGCGCCAGTTCCCATATGACACCATTCAAGGCTTTATATGGATGTGATCCTCCTCTCATTTTGAAAGGCACAACAACCCATCCAAGGTGGAAAGTGTTAATCAAATGCAGGCAGCAAGGGATGACATATTGAAAAAGTTGAAAGAGAATGCACAAAGCCCAAGAGATAAATAAGCTTCAAGCTAACAAACATAGGAGGGTTTTCTTAAGGATTCAATATAGATTTAAATCCCTAGCACGAAAACCAAATGAAAAATTAAGTCCACGCTATTATGGACCTTATCAAGTAGTGGAACAAGTTGGGAAGGTTGCTTAGAAATTACTCCTACCAGAACACAATCGCATCCAGCCTATCTTTTACGTGTCTTTACTCAAACCAGCCATGAGTTCAGTGCCCTCCCCTTAACCTTTACCCCTATGCTATCTGAAAAATATATGTTGGAAGTTACTCCAGAAAAGTTGTTGGATAAGTAATGTTGGAAGTCCCACATCGACTAGAGATAAGGCCAATTTATAATATATAAGTAGGTGCAAACCTCACCTTACAAGCTAGACTTGTGGGGTTGAGTTAGGTTAAAGTTCACTTCTTAACATGGGATCAAAGTCAGGTTAGAACCTATTCTAGCTATATTTGTTGTTTGTTGGACATATTGTTCCACCCACTATCGGGTCATTATCGGACCACCCATTAATGTCTAGTCTCACGCTCGAGATGTATATACCTCGACGTGAGGGAAGTGTGTTGGAAGTCTCGCATCGACTATTGATAAGACCAATTTATAATATATAAGTGGGTGCAAACCTCACCTTACAAACCGGTTTTGTGAGATTGAGTTAGATTTAAAGTCTACGTCATAACAAGTAAAAATGGAGCTGGTGAAATGGAAGTCTTACCAAAATGGCAACAACTTCTCAAGAGTGAAAATAGCTGGGAATCTGTAGAAGTCATCACCATAGAATTTCTAGACTTTCACCTTGAGAAAAAGGTGAAACTTCAAGGGCAGGATATTGATAGGTTCAATGGCGAATTCTATACTAGGAGAAATAAATAAAGGAGGCGGTTATAACCTCCTACAGTGAGTTAATATTATATCGGTGTGTTGCCGAGCTGTGTTAACAAGCTGATTAGAAGCAGAAAGCATAACCTCCTACGGTTGTAACCTTGTAAAACAAACTATTATAAGTAGTATGTGTGTTGTTGTTAGTTTCATTTTGTTGGAGTTTAAGAGAAAAACGGGTGGGAGAGTTTAGGTCCTCTCAAAAGACCTGTCTGTTTGAAACAGCTGGTGTTGTATCCCTGTGACATCGACAGTATAAGAAAATCCTCAATAACATCATCCCAAGAACCTATCTTGGATCTTTCTGGAATTATGGGCGCTCTATCAATTTACCTTTATTTGTCCACTAACAAGAAGGAGCTTCATTTCAGTGTTTAAAATCTTGATATGGTCCAAGTGTCCTGAAATTCTGGATTGCTGGCATTCATCAATTATTATCGCTTTCCATGGAATGCATCTTAGTTCATGTAAGTCCTGTATATCAAATTCAAAAATAATGAGCACAAAAAGAAAATTAGTAGTTTTTACTTTCAAACTTCTTATAGAATTCAAAATTGTTTCTGAAGTCACTTATCAGATGAAACTTCAGATATAAGAAAATACCTCAACAACAATATCAGAAGATGACAACAGTATTTGAAATAATATACCATTTTCTTCACTGTAAAACTCTAATGCCCTGATGCCACTCCGTACATCTCTATTTCCCTTGTAAACTACGAGATTGGCAGATGGTGCCAAATGTAAGAACTCTGCTTCCCATACAGAGAGGGCAGTAGAAGTTGAGATGATGAGAAAAGGCCTCTTGCTATTGCAATTCAAAGATAATACAAACAAAATCACTTTTATAATGCGCTCCTGCAAATGTAGTTTAACAATGAAAATCAGGCATTCTAATAATATGCATAATAATGTTATTGCAACCTACACACTTCTTAGACATTTTGAAAACAAATGCAATATTATACTTATAAAAGGTCTTCTCATCAACATTGCAATTTTCTGTAACAATTTTCACCATAAGCATGCACCAAAGCAATAATAGCCATCATGTTTGGTTGATGAGTGAATATGAATTTTTTTTCCTCCCCTCTCCCTCTGGATTGTGCTTGTCCATTTTAATATCCTATATTTGTGCACATATCATACAGAATATCTTCAAACCCTAGGAAGCATACTAAATTGTATGCAAACTACAGATCACATGTCCTTATCTTCCACAGATGTTTGTTCCTTGTGT
Organism: Vigna umbellata; assembly: GCF_029865625.1. Lineage (NCBI taxonomy): Eukaryota > Viridiplantae > Streptophyta > Magnoliopsida > Fabales > Fabaceae > Vigna > Vigna umbellata. The sequence continues at coordinate 27,875,449 of NC_142169.1, forward strand.
TTCCATTTTCTTGACAAAATCATTGTTTTCATCATTTCTTATACAAATATAAAACAGGGTAGCCTTTTTACAATTACTTGTGAAAATAGAAAACATTTTCTCAACTAAAACAGACCCTAAAAGACTGACTCACATAGCTTTTTGGATTCATGTTATTTAAATGAAGTACTACAAACACGATCAATTTCATTTAATAAAGATGAATTCGAACAGCTAAGACATGAAGTCACTATATAACAACAAAACTAGAGTATAAGGAGAAAAAATTGACCTGGTCAATTTGATCATCTACAATAAGAGCATTTTGGCCTTTGTACCAACACATGCGAAGCTTGTTCACATAACTCAAATATTGGTTATAAAGTCCTGGTGAATCTCCAAACGGCAACACTGACAATTCGACAATGAAAGTTTTTGTCTCCTGCAGTGTCAAACAAACTGCTCATTGTAGAAACATACTTTTAGCATAAATTTAGGACATGTTTCATAAAGGCAGTCAGTGGGATAATAAAAGTCGAGATTTTGATTTTTGAATCAGAAGTATCGTCTCCATCATAGGTTTAATTCTAATCATAAATTACTCGAATATCCAACTACATGTGTTTTCCAACTTGACTTGTGGTGATTTATCTGATGCGACAATCTCAAATAGCACCAGGAAGCAACAATCTCAAACAAGTGAAAATAACAATTTTACAATATAACACTTTACCATCCCTACCATTTGACTATGGACATACATAGCTGTCGTGTAAAATGATACAGAACCACCCCTTAAAAGCTTAGAAGAAAATGAAAGGAAGGAAATGAACACTGATGTATATTATTCTGATAACAAAAACAGGAAATAGAAGGATAACAAATCCCACCCAGAGCTACGCTCCTCTCTAGAGCAACATAAAACGGTTCCTCTCCACTCTTAACCAAAATCCCATCCTCCCCCACCGTTCAACAAAAACTGAATACAAATAGAATCTCTCTATTCCCTTCCTGATTTCTCTCTCCTCTAACTACCTGCCAACTCAGCCCTTGGATTCTTCTTTCTCACCTATACTTTTCCCCACCGTGTCTTGGTACCTTCGTGGGCTAGAGACTGAGGAAGCCCACTCATTTTCCAGGCCTCGTCAATACCCTCCACTTGAAGAATTGTCTTGTCCTCAAGACTCAGTTTTGGAAATTGACTTCTAATTGTGTTAGATATATTATATCTTTTAGTTAGTTAGTTATTATTTTCTCATTTGTATTTTGGGCTTAGCCCATATTTCTTTTATTATAAATAGATAACCCTATGTGTGTATTTAACACAAGGGGATATTCTCTCCCAATCTTCTCTATTTCTCATATGGTATCTAGAGCACAGGAATAGTTCCAGTCAACTCCACGGTCTCCGGCACCCATCACTGCCGCCGTCGCCGCCGCCGCCGCCGCCGCCGGAGTTCCAGAATCGACCGGCGACCACACCATCGGAATCGCCTCGGCCGGGCGACCACCGTCGTACGAAGATCGCGGCGAACGGACCTCCCACGCGCCTCCACGCGCCGCCGCAAGAGTCGCCGCTGCCGCCGCTGCCGCCGCGCGTGCCGGCGCGTCGCCGGAGCTTTCCGCCGCCGATCAGCACCGCCGTGATCGCCTCCTCGCCCTCTTTCTGGATCTGTGGTCGTTGCGTCAATCGGAGTACTTTGGATTTTTAGGGTTTCTCCTTCTCTATGGCGTCTTCAAACACCTCTGTTGGTGGCTCATCTTCTGATCCTTCAATATATACCAATTATGTGAATGTACACTTGTCCATTGACAAGTTAGATGGCACAAATTATGCAACATGGGCGTCCGACATCAAACTTTGGTTGAAGAGTCAAGGGTACTTAGATCATCTTACTCAAAATGTGACTACTGCTCCCATAGACACTTCCCGCTGGATGAAAATTGATGCTCAGTTATGCATTGTTATAAAGTCCACCATTCACTCCTCACTGAAACAAATGTTTCGATCCTATGAAACATGTTCAGAAGTATGGGCACAAGCGAAGTTGTTATACACAAATGACACTCAGCGTCTTTATGGTGTTTGTCAGGACCTATTAACTGTTATCGGTCCGCGCAATCCTGGTCCTATGGCAGAATATTTGGGTAAAATTCATGCCCTTCTTCATGACTTTAATGATATATTACCCCCTGCTTCCACTCCTGCTGAAGAATTGGAACAACGATCAAAGTTCTTCATGTTGCTGGCATTATACGGACTCTCTGATGATGTTTCTCATGTCCGTGATCAGATTTTGGGTTCTCCTGTTATACCCAACTTTACTTCTACTTGTTCTGCTCTTTTGCGTATACCGAGCAAACCCGTCATTGAGACATCCCCTCATACTGATGATTCCTCTGTTATGGCTACTCAACGTGATGATCGAAGTCGGTCTCGCAAGCCAAGTAAAGGACGTCTCAAATGTGACCATTGTGGCAAGTTAGGCCACAAAATTGATAGATGTTATGCTCTCCATGGACGTCCTCCTCGACCTGTAGCAATGGCAAATTCTGATCCACCTCCCCGATCACCGTCTGCAGACCATCCTACTTCATCTAATATCGTAGACAAACCTGCAATCTTCAACGAATTTCTCAAATGGTATGAGGATCATCAGCACTCTGGTTCCACTACCTCTGCATCTGTTGCACGTACAGGTACACCTTTTGTTGGTCTAACTCACTCCCTCGGACCTTGGGTCCTTGACTCAGGCGCCACCGATCATATCACTGGTAACAAGTCCTTGTTTTCTTCCTTGTCATGTCCGAATAATTTACCCTCAGTAACAATGGCTGATGGGTCTAGAGTCTCATCTCATGGTATTGGTACTATTAATATTTTTCCATCCATATCCATTGATCATGTACTTTATGTCCCTGGGTCTCCCTTCAACTTATTGTCCATTAGTCGTTTAACTCGTACTCTTAATTGTGTTATTTCATTTACTAAAGATTCTGTTTGGTTGCAGGACCGGAGTTCGAAACACATGATTGGCACAGGATGTGAGTCTCATGGCCTTTATCATCTCCGCCCTTCTCCACATGTTGGCGTTGTCATGGAGTCACCATCCCTTCTTCATGCTCAGTTCGGTCATCCCAGTCTTGCCAAACTACAACAACTTGTCCCGAGGTTGTCCACATTATCAAGTTTGTCGTGTGAGTCTTGTCAGTTAGGGAAGCATACTCGTAGTTCCTTTCCTCGTAGTGTCTCACAACGGGCGTCGTCTCCTTTTTCATTGGTTCATTCTGACATTTGGGGACCTAGTCGTGTTAAGTCCATTTTAGGTTTTCAGTATTTTGTTACCTTTATTGATGACTATTCCAGATGTACTTGGTTGTTTTTAATGAAGAATCGTTCTGAGTTGTTTTCTATTTTTCAATCTTTTTTCAATGAAATAAAAACACAGTTTGGGGTTTCTATTCGAAATTTACGTAGTGATAATGGCCGTGAATACCTTTCTCAACCGTTTAAACAGTTTATGGCTTCTCATGGCATTCTTCACCAAACCTCATGTGCTTATACCCCTCAACAAAATGGGGTGGCTGAGCGCAAGAATAGACACCTTATTGAAACAACTCGTACACTTCTTATTCATGGTCAAGTACCCTCACGTTTTTGGGGTGATGCAGTTCTCACAGCATGTTATCTTATCAACCGCATGCCATCTTCCGTCCTAGATAACAAAATCCCTCATTCTATCTTATTTCCTCAAGATCCTCTGCATCCATTACCTCTTCGAGTTTTTGGGTCTACATGTTTTGTTCATGATTTTAGTCCTGGTCTTGATAAGTTATCTCCTAGGTCTCACAAATGTGTCTTCTTAGGATTTCCACGGTCACAAAAGGGCTATAAGTGTTTTTCCCCTTCCCTCAATCGTCATTTTATCTCTGCTGATGTCACTTTTGATGAGTCTTCTTTTTACTTTTCACATCTATCTTCTAGTTCTGTACCTCTCCCTGCTACTGTTGATATTCCTCTTATATGTGATCCTCCTGGTGATGCTCCACCCATTTTGTCTTTTCCTTCTTTAGACTCTCATTCACCACAGGATCATCCTTCACCTCCACCCCTTCAGGTTTATAGTCGCCGTAATCGTCTCCCTCATGACTCACTTCCGGTGCCGCCTCATGTGTCTCCTCCGGCTCCAGCAACTGAGTCTGACTTGCCTATTGCCCTCCGTAAAGGTATACGCTCTACCCGTAACCCTTCTCCCCATTATACTGTTCTTAATTACCACAGATTATCTCCATCTTTTTATACTTGTCTCTCATCAATTTCTTCTGTGTCAATTCCCAAATCTGTGAGTGATGCCTTAACTCATCCTGGTTGGCGTCAAGCTATGCTGGATGAATTAAGTGCTTTACAGGAAAATGGAACTTGGGAGCTGGTCCAATTACCATCTGGAAAGTCTGTTGTTGGTTGCAGGTGGGTGTATGCTATCAAGGTTGGTCCTGATGGCACGATTGATCGTCTGAAAGCTCGATTGGTTGCCAAAGGCTACACACAGATTTTTGGTTTGGATTATGGTGACACTTTTTCTCCAGTGGCAAAAATGACCTCTGTTCGCCTCTTCATTGCCATGGCCGCTCTTCGACAATGGCCTCTTTACCAACTTGATGTCAAAAATGCTTTCCTCAATGGTGATTTGCATGAAGAAATTTATATGGAGCAACCGCCTGGCTTTGTTGCTCAGGGGGAGTCATCTGGATTGGTATGTCGTCTTCGCAAATCCTTATATGGCCTAAAACAGTCTCCTCGGGCCTGGTTTGGTAAATTCAGTGGTGTTGTTCAACAATTTGGTATGTCTCGCAGTGAAGCGGATCATTCAGTGTTCTATCGCCACTCGAGTGCTGGATGTATCTACTTAATAGTGTATGTCGATGATATTGTTCTCACAGGAAGCGACTATCTTGGCATCTCTCAGATGAAACAACACCTTTGTCATCATTTTCAAACCAAAGATCTTGGCAAACTCAGGTACTTTTTGGGTATTGAAGTAGCACAATCAAATGATGGTATTGTCATATCTCAGAGGAAGTATGCGTTAGACATCTTGGAAGAAACAGGGTTAATGAATTGTAAATCTGTTGAGACACCTATGGACCCTAACATCAAACTCCTACCAAATCAGGGGGAGCCTTTCTCAGATCCTGAACGGTACAGAAGACTAGTTGGTAAATTAAACTATCTTACTGTTACGCGTCCTGACATTTCCTTCGCAGTTAGTGTGGTGAGTCAATTTCTAAACTCCCCATGTGAAGACCATTGGGATGCAGTTGTTCGCATACTGAAGTATATTAAAAGATCACCTGGAAAAGGTTTGTTATATGGCCCTAACAAAGATACAAAAATTGTTTGTTATTCAGATGCTGATTGGGCTGGTTCCCCTTCTGATAGGAGGTCTACTTCTGGGTATTGTGTCTCTATTGGTAGCAACCTGATATCTTGGAAAAGTAAGAAGCAAAGTGTTGTGGCAAGGTCCAGTGCAGAAGCAGAATATAGAGCTATGGCATCAGCTACTTGCGAGCTTGTGTGGCTTAAACAATTGCTTAGTGAATTGAAATTTGGAGATGTCACTCACATGACACTTATATGTGATAATCAAGCAGCTCTCCATATTAGCTCTAACCCTGTCTTCCATGAGAGAACCAAACACATTGAAGTTGATTGTCACATATAAGTGTCATTTAGTTAGTTAGTTATTATTTTCTCATTTGTATTTTGGGCTTAGCCCATATTTCTTTTATTATAAATAGATAACCCTATGTGTGTATTTAACACAAGGGGATATTCTCTCCCAATCTTCTCTATTTCTCATAAATTGAAACTTCATCTTCCCACGTAGCCTCCTCTGCCGTCTTCCCCTTCCAACAGATGAGCCATTGATTCATTTCTCCCTTCTTCATAACACTGTGGGAAGCTAGAACAGACATAGGTTCAATTATTTCAGCACACCCTCATCCTCTAAACCAGTGGGTAATTCTTCCAATGTCTTCTAGTTCTGCACCGCTTTCTTGAGAAGGGACACATGAAACACACGATGTATCCTTGAAGATGGAGGCAACTTTAAACAATAAGCAACCTCACCTATCCTTTCCAGAATTTCAAAAGGACCACAATACCTAGCACTCAATTTTGGGCATTCTCCTATATCAAAGTTGCTATCTGTTTGGTTTTTATCAGCTTGTGCCTTCATTCTGTCTTGAGCTCTCAACAAGTGATTCATTGGTTGCTTTAGAGCCTCATCTCAATCCACTAACTCCCTCTACACTGCTTCCACTCTTACTTCCCCCGGAACACTCTGCCCAATTAGGGGAGGCTTACGTCCGTCCGTACACCACTCCGAATGGGGTAGTACCTATTGAATCATGATATGTCGTGTTCAACCAATATTGTGCCCAAGGAAGCCATAAAGCCCACCCTTTTGGTTGGTCAGTTATGAAACAACGTAAGTATGTTTCCAGACATCAATTAATTACCTCAGTTTGGCCATTTGACCAGGGGTACTCATTGGCAATATCGTTCCTTGCATCCTGAAAAATTCTTTCCAAAACCCACTCATAAATATTGAATCCCTATCACTTACAATAGAATTTGGAAGGCCATGGAATCTCACCACCTCTCTTACAAAAATTTATGCTATCCCCCTATCTCTATAAGGGTGTTTTAGAGGCACAAAATGGTTGTACTTTGTTAATCTGTCCACAACTATCATAATGGCTTCAAACCCTCTTGACCTAGGTAAGTCAGTTATGAAATCAAACCTAATGTCCTCCCAAATTCTTTCTGGAATTGGAAGTGGATGCAACAATCCTCCGAGAGATGTCACCATATATTTTTGGCGTTGGCATGTGTCACAAGATCAAACAAACTTCAATACATCATGTTTCATTCCCCTCAAATATAAGTTGGCCACCACATGCCTATAGGTTCTATAAAACCCTAAGTACCCTGCTTGTGGGGTTGCATGGAACTCCTCTAATAACTTAGGAATCCATGAGGACTTTTAAGCAATAATAGCACTCCTTGCTTGCACGTAAATCCAAGATAACGCTTTTGTTCCCCTTTGTGACTCTCTGATTATTTTTTTCCATTTAATATCGTCATGCACCACAGCTATTAAAGCCTGATAATCCAACCAAACAGGAACATAAATCATACTATTCAATTCCCATCCTTCTTTTCTCCTCGAGAAAGCATATGCACCTTTGTTCTCTGGTCCTGGTTCATAAATAATCTCAAAATTGTACCTTAATATATTAGCCACCCAATTTTATTGATCCCCAATAGTTATCCTTTGCTATAAAATAGTTGCTTCAAGCTTTTTTGATCGAAAAATACCTTAAATGTCCTCCTAACAAGTAAGGCCTCCAATGTTGGATAGCTAGAGCCACTTCCATTAATTCCTTCTCATATGCAGACTTAGATAAGTTTCTTGACCCCAAGACTTTGCTATAGTAAGCCACTGGTTGGCAATTTTACATTAGAATGGCTCCGATTCCAGTCTAGGAACCCACACGCTCCTTTCTCAAAATCTGGTAGCCTTAATATCAATGCAACTATAATTTTTTTTCTTCTACTCTTCAAATGCTCTTTAGGCACTTCCAATCCACAAGAAACCATCTTTCTTTGTTAATTCCGTGAGGGGCTTTGCAATAATCTTTGATAAACTTTCAATAGTACCCTGTGAGGCCTAAGAACCCACACGCTCCTTTCACATTTTTTGGTACAGGCCAATCAAGCACACTACTAATTTTGGATAGATCGACTTATACCCCTTCAATTGAAATCAAATGCCCAAGATATTCAACACTATCCAATCCAAACTTTCATTTCTCTTTATTAGCAAATAATTGATGTTGCCTCAGTATTCCCAAAACAGTAGTCAAATGTTGCCTATATTCCTCCCATCCCTTGCTATATGAGTACGTCATCAAACAATACCAATACTTTGTTTCACAAAAAAGATCTAAACACTTCATTCAATAGGGATTGAAAGTAGAAGGAGCATTCATTAGCCCAATGGGCAATACGAGATATTCATAATGTCCTTCATTGGTTCTAAGTGCAATTTTGGGAATATCATCAACTTTCATACACACCTGGTGATACCCAAGTTTCAAATTCAGCTTAGAGAAGTGCTTTGCCCTATGTAGCTCATCCAATAATTCTTCAATAACTGGTATAGGAAATTTATCAAGGATTGTAGCTTTATTCAAGGCTTTGTAATCCACACACATTCTCCATTAGTTGTTCTTCTTCTTCATCAATATCACCAAGATTGAATATGCACTCTGACTGTACAGAATGTTCCCATTCTCCATCAACTCACGAACCTGCCTTTCAATCTCATTTTTGTGATGATAAGGGTTGGAAATCCCACATCGATTAGAGATAAGGTCAATTTATGGAATATAAGTGGATGCAAACCTCATCTTACAAGCTAGTTTTGTAAGGTTGAGTTAGGCTTAAAGTCCACTTCTTAACATGGTATCAGAGCCAAGTTAGAGTCTATCCTAGCAAGATTTGTGTTGTTGGACATATTCCACCCGTTATCGGATCGCTATCAGACCACCCATTAATGTCTAGTCCCACACTCGAGATATATATACCTCACCATGAAGGGAGTGTATTGGAAGTCTCGACCAAAGATAAGACCAATTTATGGTATATAAGTGAGTGTAAAAAACCTCATCTTACAAGCCGGTTTTGTAAGGTTGAGTTAGGCTTAAAGTTCACTTCTTAACAATAAAGTCTTACATTAATCGGTTCTTGATTGACACCCTCATAACACTTCAAAACTTTCGCTAATGCCTTCAGTTAGTTTCCTGTAAGTTCCCTCTTTGTTGAACCTTAATTCTCTCTCGACATACCGCAAAGAGACGCAAGTAATAGTTCTCCTCGAGGTACTGCTTTTAACACTTTGGTTCCTTGAGATGTTTCTATCTTCATGGTTCTTTTTTTTCCAATCAACAACCATTTCGCCCAAAGAAACAAACCATGACATGCCCAAAATCATATTAATGTGCTCTAAGTCAAACAAATAGGCATCTACCATAAAATCCCAACCTTCTATTTCAATTTTAATTTTGCAACACACTACCAACGTTTTTGACTTGTGCCCATCTCACATCAATATTTGAATACTCTTAGTGGTCTCCCACTACCAACCGATTGCCTTGACCAATCTTCTTGAAATAAAGTTATGTGGAGCTCCACTGTCAACCAAAATAAACAAAGGCAATTCATGTACCCTTCCTTCAAATTAAGAGTTTGAGGTGATTTTGTTTTCTTAGCTCCTAGGCTAAGTAAACTCACCATCGATGTCTCCATCTTCAACCACACCTAACACATTTTCTCCATCATCGCATTCCATTTGGATTTCATCACCCACTAATATGACTTGTAGTTGTTTAACGGGGCATTGGTGCATAGGGTTGTAAGGTCTACCCCATTTAAAACACAATCATCTCTTTCGCCTATCCAACAAGTCCTGATAGGCTGGGTGCTTTGTTCCTCTATCCATAGGCCCACTTCTATTATTTTCCCCTAGTTCTTTTGTTGTGCTTAGGCCAGGCCCATTAACCCCTCCACCAGTCCCCTAGGTTTTGGGAATGATGCACCCTGAAATATTTGAACCAGCCTTGTAACTCGAATAGCCTCCCGTATGTGTTTCATCTTTCACATGCCATACTTTGTTCTTATTCGAAAACTCCATATCAATGGCTCTTGCTACATTCATCATTCTTCACTTCGTAAGTGGGCTTACAACATGCAAACTTCTTATTAGGGCCCTAATTTCCTCATGCAAATTGTGAATAAAGTAAGCAAAGTATTGTTCATCATGTAATTTGGGCGCTTGAGCCACTAAACATTCAAATCTTGTGTATGTGCTCTTCTATACTCCCTATTTGCCACAGTGACGTCAACTGCTCAAATACACTTCCCTCACCCAAACCTCCATATCTTTCAATCAATTCTTTCTTCAAATCCTCCCAAGTTAAATCATCATAATCATTTAATAATGTGTTGAAGAAATGAATCGTGGCCCCCTCCATTCACAATTGAGCAAGATTCACCCTCACTGCCTAACTGGTTTCTTGAAACCTAAAATAGATTTCAGCTCTAGTGATCCAATCGACAAGATCTTCTCCATTGAACCTAGGTAGGTAGTTCAATCTTTTCATTGATTGTCTAAATTCATCCAACGCCTCTCCTTCTAAGGACTTCAAGTCACTTCCACCACTAGATGACTCCTTCTTAGGCCTAACAGAGTTCTCTCCCTCCACATGAGGCATTTTCTACCAGCTACAAGTCATCAATTCCACTAACTTCAATTGGTTTATTGCAACCTCTTTACGCATTGTCTCTATCGTTGATTGGTTTTGAATTGCTTTGAATCGTATCTCCTCCATGACAGCTCTCATTCATTCCAATTCTCCCTCAACAAGCTCAACCCTAGCATCCATGGCTACTGTATTTTTCGGTTCCCCTGTTTTCACCTTTCCTTTTTCTTTGGTGGCATTCACTGGCAAAATGTGATCTAACAGGTTGGACCAAATGATACATAACCACACCTTAAAAGCTTAGAAGAAAAAGAAAGGAAGGAAATGAACACTAATGTATGTATTATTCTGTTAACAAAAACAGGAAATAAAAGGATAACAAATCCCACCCAGAGCTACGCTCCTCTCTAGAGCAACACAAAAACGGTTCCTCTCCTCCCTCAACCAAAATCCCATCCTCCCCAACATTCAGCAAAAACTGAATACAAATAAAATCTCTTTATTCCCCTCCTGATTTCTCTATCCTCTAACTACCTGCCAACTCAGCCCTTGGATTCTTTGTTCTGACGTATACTTTTTCCCATCGTGTCTTGGTACCTTCATGGGCTACAGACTGAGGAAGCCCACTCATTGTCTAGGCCTCATCATAAAACAACCATTGTTTTTTTTTTCATTCACATGGTAACCAATCAACTTTTTAAATAGTCCTAATAACTTCAGTTGAACAATGCAACAGAAATTTTCATAACATAAAACATTACTCCAAGCTGATGATAATTCCACATTTTGCAGGTTACAAAACTATGCTATCCCATTCAATTTTACCTACAAGCACATTTATAGAGAATTAAAAAACCAGTTCAGATTAAAATAAGTTATATTAGGAAGTAAAAGACATTATGCTTCCCGACACTAATATCATTCTTCAGACTTTTCAGGAGTGTAAAAAATGCAGCTTGTTGTAATTAGAAGAAAATCTTCCTAATTAGAGAAAAATTTTCAGTATATTTTTTCCTTATTTCCTTTTTCTGGAAGATTAGATTGTTACAAATAAGAATGTAATAGACATGGCTGTTAATAATAAAAATCATTCTCTTTTTAATATGGTGTCCGAGTCATTATTGAGACCTTTCCTAGTAAAATTTGATGTTGGTTGGACATATTCCTAATAGTGTATTAGAAATCTTACATATACTAGAGATAAAGTCAATTTATAATATAGTATATAAATAGGTGCAAACCTTACCTTACAAGCCAGTTTTACGGAGTTAAGTTAGACTTAAAATCCACTTCTTACCCAGCTAGTTAAAACTTCACATTAAAAACTTGACTCTCAAAGCTAGTAAAAAATGGCACTGTAATAAATACCATAAATTAAATTTTGTACTGGTTTTTTAATTCTCTATAAATGAGCTTGTAGGTAAAATTAAATGGGATAGCATAATTTTGTAACCTGCAAAATAAGTTATATCAGAAAGTAAAAGACATTATGCTTCCCGACACTAACATCGTTCTTCAGACTTTTCAGAAGTGTAAGAAGTGCAGCTAGTTAAAAACTTCATATTAAAAACTTAACTGTCAAATGTAGTAAAAAATGGCACTGTAATATATACCATAAAATTAAATTTTGTATATCATTTTAAACTAAAAGAAGCACCTCATTGTCTTCAAAATGCCTTTTTGACAGTTTATCAACTCCCTTTCGACGACTTTCATAATCACGAATGAGTTTCCTGCCTTTCGCTGATGTCAAAAACGAAGCATCTTGTAACTCCCATGTGGCATTATCATAACCAAGACCGGTCCATTTGACAAGCCACTCATAACAGCAAATTGAATCATTGTCACCATGCCCACCAAAATTCACAATTTCTCTTTTAAGGAGTAAGCGGTGAGGTATACTCCAATCTCTTTTCCACCAGCTAACCTGATAACTCGGCAACCAAAGAAGAAATTATTTTCATGGATAATTCCAAAGGGAGTGCAGAATAACAAAACAAAGAACCATTGGTGGTCCAAAGAATGTGAAAGGGTAACTGAACCTGCGGTTTACTTTTAAACTTGGCCAAGAGCTTAGGAGCCTCAAGAAGCATTGTTGATTCTGTAATCCAGCGGTTGTGAGCATGAGCAAGACCTTGATATTTGACAAAGTACTCCCTTTGCATCACTAGCAACATGCTACTTACTATCAAACATCATGTCATGCATTATCTAATATACATCCATGAATAAGAAATCTAGATGAAGTACAAAGAGTAAACTCCCATTGTAGTCCCTGATATTGTAGTGTCCATTACATTGGTCCCTGACTTTCTCAAACATCATTCAGTTAGTCTTTTATCTTGCAAATAGAAAGTGTGAAAAGGATTGAAGTAATTTACTTTTTGTAAATCTAGCAGTAAGAGTGAGTATTCTTTGAAGTTAATGATTAAATTGACCAATGCTTTCAATCTCAAAGACTAAAATGGGAGGTCTACCTGTGACCAAACAGGGGAATTTTATAGACCATACCTTTATTATTTGAAACCACTTCTCTAGAATCCAAGATGGATTTCACTCCTTCAGAAACAGAATGCACGCCAAACTCTATTTTTTTCTTAGTGCACCAGATACAATGCCAAAACCTCAAAGGAATGCACTTCAGAGGAGGATCCACACAAGAGGGGTGGTACCTCTTCTGGCATCCTTTTCCAGAGCAACATCTAAAATATCGTTCCACATTGATAAACAAAAGCGATTGATAACAAAAAAATGTATTAATTTACAGTGCTTAAGTCCATCTTAAACAAATACATATACACAAAAAAAATTTACTTGCTACATAGACAAGTGGAAGTATAAAAGCAATTATTTCAGGAGATGCTCGTTGTGTTGTGGTACTGATATCCTTAGAGGATAAATACATATTTAGTCTTAGTAAAGTTAGTCAACATGTCAACGAGGTGGCAACGTGTGACATGGGTGACACATGATATCTACATGACTACCATGTACCAAATGTTATTCTATTATCCAAGGAAAATTTTCAATTTTTATTTCAGCCCCCAAAAAACTTCAAATTTTCCTTTTAGTCCCCATTCAAGAAATAAAGAACAGCAGAAGTTACAGAGGAAAAAGCAGGAAATGAGTTTCCACATAGCAAAACACTTGTGACGGCAGAAGAGAGAACAATAGAGATATAAAAAGGTGAAAACAGCCTAATCTACATTTAAAGGTGAAATATGGAAACTCACAAAAGTACTCCACCACCGAAGCAATTGGAACATACAACTTCCTTGCCACCTTTTTTATTTTTCATATGAAGATTTGCTTGAGCATTATTTTGATACTCTTTAGCCAATCCCGCAATGCACCCAGAACGGACATCCCCTCCATCCTAGCAAGATGTATGAGTCAAATCAATACAACCACTAACAAGTAATTATGTATGTCAAGACAGACTGCTATTATTGATCCAATTAAAGCCATTATATATATGTTTTGAATATAAGAAGTTAGTTAAAATAGATGGAATAGTGATGAGTTAGTTAGTTGAGGTTTTTGTCATATATATATATATATATATATATATATATATATATATAGAGAGAGAGAGAGAGAGAGAGAGAGAGAGAAGGGGAATTGTTAGCAATCAAGAACTGAAATGAGAAAGAGAAAGACTTTTTATTGAATAAGATGAAGAGAACAAGAAATAGAGAGCACTTCCTCCATATGAGGTAATGGTTTCATTACAATTTTGTCTTGAAAAGGCATCTTGGAAGGTATTTATGAACTACCTTTGGCCTCTACAACAACGTAATGTGTGTCAGGTTTCACCTTGAAACTGTCGTAACAATCAAAGAAAAGATGATTTACCAAGATGGATGAATTATAGGCTCTCATACCATGTCAAATCTCCTCTTATAATCAATTGCAATTAAGTTAAATTACCCAATAGATATATAAGTTAAACTCCAGGAATTGAGGCACCCGAAATGGGACTTTTAAGTATAGCAGAACAGTCCCCACGATCAAGGTTAAAGGACAACAGTGGTACTGATTGTCCTTCTAGCATCAATGTTTTGACCTCAAACCCGTAGACATCATTGGGGTCATCCAAAATAATATACCCTTTGGTGTTCAATGGCTCCATAACAAGTCCTGAAAAATCACTTCAATGGGTTAAGGGAGCATGGCATTTTTGTTATGTCCTTAATCTTGACTCTAAACAAATGTGAAACTCTCGGTTATAACAGAGCAGATTTCTCCTTCAACAAAGAGTTAATGTTCAATCAACAAATGAACCTATCAACCTCTCTCCTATTCATCTACCCTATATTTATATTTAACTACCACTTAACCAACAAACTCATTAATATTCTAAATATCTTAATTAACTTTTTCCTTATACCATAACAGTCCACTCTTGTAAAAATCAACCTTGTGGTCGATTGTGGAAGCTAGATTTTGCAGCTCAGCTTCATCACCTTGATCTTCATTTGACCTCCTAAAAGTATTTTTATGCTTTCATACCATAGTAATGGGAACCCAACAGCCATTCCATGCAAGCAAAAGTCCAAAAGCTAAGGTGGTGATAAGGATGAGGATGGGTCCTGTATAACATGAATTACTTTGACTGCCTTTGAACCTTCATTTTTCCTTAACTCCATTGTCAACCTATCATCCACAGACGCATCGAAGTTTAATGCTAAAGGTTCACCCAGCAAGCAAAAATTTCAAGATTCTAACAGCATTTATGTTCACCTTCACGATTGAATCTAGGTTCAACAAGTAACAATACTTGTATGGAAATCTGAATTTTGAACACAATATGCTTGTTTGCATCTATCCCTTTAACTTCTTTCACGATCAACTCTACTGTTGGGTTACCAAGAAAATGGTCTTCTTAGCCCAAAATCTTCACTTTATTTTCCTGACGTTTCTGCCTCCTAATTGATGCATCAACTTTGTCCTCCATCATAATCTTTGTTTCTCTTGACAAATTTACTTCATCAATTTTGATTTCCTCTTTTCCTTGCTAATTTTGTTTCATCAACTTTGGTTTCTTCTCTCCCATGAAGGATGTGATTCTTGAACATTGAACAACTCTACAATTTCAAGAATTTGTAATCCATCAAAGGTGGATTGCATGTCCAAGAACTAGCTGCTACTTCAATGCATTCTAACCCAGTTCATGCTATATTTGTCTTGTTCAGTCATATGAGGATCCCGCTCTTCATTCAATATCTTTTGTTGCATGTGGTTTAGCTTTAAATTGTTGGTCGTCTCTTTCGATTATTGGAGTCTCCTTTTCTTTGATGCAAGCTTTGTCAGATTTCATCTTCAAATCAATTGACATTAAGTGGAGTTACCCAACAGATACATAAGATGCACCCTAAGAATTGAGACAAGCAACGTGGGACTTTCCAGCACCCGCTCCACATATGCTTGTCAAACCAAATGAGCCTTACCAAAATAGACAATTACTAAAATGTGATACATTCTCTAATATCATGTTGAATTTCATTTTAAAACCAAATGGGCATTAAGCTAAGTTGCACTCCAAGAAATACGGCACAAGATGTTAGACTTCCCAATGATTCTCATCAAAGTGTTGTCTTGGTTCAAGAAAGATATGGCTACCATAGCTATCTTTGAATCATTTTATCAAATTTGTGTAAAAGGATTCTCACTCTAAATTTGGATTCCCTTGGCACCAATAATAAAACCAAAGCATTGTCCCACCATCCACGCTCATCAATGCATATTTCAACTTATGGATTGAAGGAATTTCTTGTCCCTCAGAATTTTTCAGCCGTGCAAATCCTCCCAATTGGGTCTACCCCACAATGATGACAACTTCACCTTGGCCCAAATTTGTGCTTCCTCCTTCCTCCTTCCTCCATCTTTGACATTGTCTATCCCTCCAGATCCGAAAAGTTAATCTAGTTGTTAGAAACCAAGAATTGAAATAAGAGAGAAAATAAAGATTTCTATTGACTGGGATGAAAAGATTGAGAAACAAGAGAATACTCTCTTCTACCAAGGTTTCCCCTTCATAGAGGATATCTTCTTTCACAAATAACTAAATGTCAGTATATCAATACTCATATCTCCCTTTCTGGTATCCTTCTTCACTTGTATATACCAAATTAACACCTCAACCAACAAACTCATTAATAGTCTAACTATCTTAACTAAACAATATCTTGCCAAGATACTTTTCATAAGCATATATCTAGAGTGTTTGTATTTTGCTGCTTAACTTTATACATTTGAACCATACTCCCAAATTTTGTCACTATTGTAAAATTGTCTTTTACCAGCTAACTGCTTTCCTACATTTCATTTCATTTTAGCTCTTTGTACTTCACATTTTATTCAATAGGCCATTTCACTTCACTCCATTACATGATAATTACTATTATTGTTTATTTATTTAAAATAAGGGTTAAATATGTTTTTAGTTCCTAAACTTTGACATGAAATTAAAATTCATTGTTATCCCAAACCTTAGTACTTGGTCTTCAATCCTAAAAATGAATAGATATAATCCTTATAATCCAACTGAAATAAATCTTTTGAAAGTGTCAAAGGACGTTTTAAATTGATCGTTTGTGTTGTTTATAATGCCTAACACATTCCAACCTAAATGTTAGTCTAAAACACTGATAAAACGAGAATTAATGTGCTTGAGTTTCTATTCACTTTTCAAATTTAGCAAATAAGATGGATCACGTTTAAAATATAAATAAATTCTAATTTTTCATTCAAGGAACTAAAAACATATTTAACCCTTAAAATAAATTATCTAAGACACGTCACTTTCCCATGAAAATAAAGTAGTCTACAAAATGCCAAATGAATTCCAAAACCTACTTCATCCATAACAAGAGTGTGATCGCTCATGTCAAAGACAGCAGTCCGGTTCTCTGGAGAAGTATCTGTCACGGACTACCTGAAACATTAAAGGAGAAGAATTGGTAAAGTCTATTCTAAAGGGTCGTATAATATGCATAACCTCTAAAAAAATAATCCGGAACCCAAACTAGGTTCTTCTAACTTAATTTATTTACAGATAAAGTACCATCTTTTAAAACAAAGAGCACCACGAGACCTACCTTATAAAAATTCATTTTTTTAACTTAGTAAGACGACGAAAACAGCTCATAAGCAAGAAAATAAAATCGGAAGTTCAAAATAGTTTGTAGTACAAGTTTTCTTACATGAGTTTGTTACCTCTTAGGTCACAGTGATTTCAGGTGAACAAAACAGAACAATCCCCCGAAACCCTACATGTGTAATAACCCTCACGTTACTGTGATCACAAGCACCTTTTGGTATATACTACGAGCCTGTTCAGAGTAAACAAATAAACTGCAAAATAAAGTAATTAATCAACTACAGCTATTCCACCTTAAACTGCAAAAATGTGAGAAATGAAAATGCGGCATTCACCAATGTTTAGCTAACTACTGTTAAAGAGTGATTTTTATCAACATCAACGAAGTAGAAAAACCCTGCGCATTTACTGTATAGAGTTAAAAAGAAAATAACAAAAATGCATGCGGAGGAATAACGGCGAGGAAGAAGAACATGGCCCTTTGCCATGCTTCACATGTGTTTTCTCTCACCGTGAAATCACACGCAAACCCTGGATGTTAATCACGGTGAAGAAGTCGATGCAGAAGTGACAGAAGGAATTGAAATCAAATTTAAAAATGAGGTATTTTTATTTATTATATAATAATTTATATTAAAATATATCTACATTTTATTTACAAGGCTTAATTACCTACTTAGTCCCCATGTTAAGAGGTGAATTGCTGTTTAGTACCCGGTTTTAAAAGTGTAGACATTAGGTCCCAAAGTTGTGAAAATTGTATCAGTATCAATTGAGTCCCTTCCGTTAAGTGGATAATAACGAAGTTAACTTTCGTCTCACGTGGCAAAGGAATCTGCGTTTTTTATTCTCTCTCTTCTGCCTTTTCCTGAAATCTCTCCAACTTTTTCTCTCTTTTCCTTTACCTTTGACCCAATGCGTTTTTTATTCTCTCTCTTTTTAACTAACGTTCTCATATTTCACAGCCTTCGATGTGGATCTGGATGAAATCCCAGCCTAGCAGCAAGCTCTTGAGCACGCCTAACATAATACAATTAAACTGCAAAAGGGTGAAATATCATGTGAGTTTTTCTATTGTGGCGACGACTACTTTCCACGTATACTATATACCACATACAATGACACAGCCGCATAGCTTTTGTAGGATTTGTCCGCTTACCAGAGACTTAAAATAAATTGCCTAATAATTATATTCTCATTATTGATGAATATCGTTTAATAGATTTAATAAACTTGTTATTCAATCCATAAAAGATTAAGTTGGAGTTTAGATAGATTTAACTTGACTGAAAAAAACTCAATTCAATATACTTAGATTAGATTAAATCGTGGAGTTTTTTTAATATTTACTATAAATACTTTACGTTTTCAAAAATAATAATAATAATAATTTAAACGTTTCCTTTTAACGACACGCTGTATTTTAATAATTAATGTGTCAATTTATTTAAATGATAAAAAAGTTAAAAAAATTATAAAATTATATTTATATAATTTTTTTATCTGTAGTTAATTATGTTTTTACAGTAAATTATTACTTTCATATTTATAATTAAAAATAATAAAATATTTTTTTGTAAGGAATATTATTTTATAGAAGATACAAATTCAATGGAAATTTTAATATCAAGTAGATTTCTTCTATTAAAGAAAATGACGATATACATCATAAAAATATAGTTACAATAAAAATGCACTTACGCATTTCGATTTCAGCAAATAGAAAAGCATATGATCCTTATGACACGGCTTTGCAATTTATTATAAACTGCCTATGGAAATAACAAAAATTTTAAATACACACAGCTCAAAATATATTTTTATTAAAAATATCTCTTAAAAATAATTAAAAAAAAATCCTTTTACAAAAGATAAAAATAAGCTTAGTAAAAAATAAGTATACTTTAGTTTGTTTTGGATGCTTTTTTATTATTGCTTTCCATAAAAAACTTTCTATCATAGGCAATATTAGTAATTTAAGACTTTGTATTTTCCTTTAATGCATTAATTATTTCATTTGTTTCTTGATGAACAATAATAAAAGGGTCCCCACCAAAAACCCTCTCCACTATAAATTTTATTACAATATGCCCTTCCTGTCAGAGAATTTCCGGTGGCAGCGCCGCCACCACCAACAGTGCCTCCTCTCCTACCACCACCACCTTGCTTGTGGGACCAAGAGCTTGCTGCTAGGCTGAGATTTCATCCAGATCCACAACGAAGCTGTGAAATATCAGAAAGTTAGTTAAAAAGAGAGAGAATAAAAAACGCATTGGGGTCAAAGGTAAAGAAAAAGAGAGAAAAAGTTGGAGAGATTTCAGGAAAAGGCAGAAGAGAGAGAATAAAAAACGCAGATTCCTTTGCCACGTGAGACGAAAGTTAACTCCGTTATTATCCACTTAACGGAAGGGACTCAATTGATACAATTTTCACAACTTTGGGACCTAATGTCTACACTTTTAAAACCGGGTACTAAACAGCAATTCACCTTTTAACATGGGGACTAAGTAGGTAATTAAGCCTATTTATTTATATTTTTATGTTTTAGGATGGAAATTATTTATAAATTTATTGTAATTAATCTTATTTAATATATTTTTTAATATATAATCAGATTAACATGTTTAATTTTACGCTGATTTTCAATAAAATTTTATTATTTTTAATTTTGAAAAAAAATGGATTAAAGCAATTGTTAATATTATTGTATATGTTATATATATATATATATATATATATATATATATATATATATATATTTAAAAAATAATATATTCTTTTAATGTAATTAAAAACGTTAATTGATTTATATCTTTCATTTTTATAATTATTTTTAAAATCCAATACATTATCATATTTCAAAGTTTTTAAGATTTGAATTTTTTCAAATGTTAAAAAAGTGTATACTAATAATTTTAATAGGAACACTTTTTATTAATAAATATTTTTAATCTGTATCAATATTTTTTCATTAGTTTCGATGATGTATATTTTCATTAATAATATAAGCATCGTCTAGATTCTTTTTCATTATTATAGATTTAAGAATTAAAACTATTTTCATTATTAACTACTTACCTTTTTCTGTTCATAACTTTTTTTCATTATTATAGATTTAAGGATCATAATTATTTTCATTATTAACTACTTATCTTTCTCTGCTCATAACTCTTTTTATAATGAAATTAAAATTTCATTTCTTCTTTTTGTTAGAGTTTTAAACAGGGTAATTCATATGTTTTAGTTGAAGTATCTATGTATTTCTATATAAAATAAAAAGTTAAATATATAAAATATTATTAAAGATAAATATATAAAAAATGAAGAAAAGTAATAAATTTTGATTCTGGTTGTAGAAAATAAACTTGATCGTAAAGTTATATTTAAAAATCTTAAGTTTCTTTTTATTTTATTTTTATTCTTTAGTGAATATTTAAATTTAATTTTTAAATTTCAATCTCTTTATAGATATGTAAAATTTATTATTTTAAATCATACACTTAATCAAAATTTGGGATATAAGCTTATTAATATAAAAAGAAAAATTATTTATATAATAAAAATTTATGAGAATATTAGGTTTAAAATTATTAAGTTAAAATATATTTTAATAAAAAACAATTATAATTTGATAAGACGGGAAGACAGGCCATGCATTGACGCGTTTATTAATTTGTACGGGAGTGGGAATTTGAAAGAAGATGAAAAGACTGCACCTTTGTACTTTAAAACGGTGATGTTACGTAATGAAAACATAACATTTAATTATTACAATTTAAAAAATATATAACAAATGAAATTATCTATACATGTATATATGAAAAAAAGTATGTTATATTTAAATTTTTAATGAGAGTCTAGTAACTTATTAAATGTAATAATGACTGTCCTTTTACCTATCTTGCAGTCTTGAAATAAAATTTAAATATATTTGAAGGTGTTTTTTTTCAAATGATAATCTTTTTTATTTATTTTTTATCGGTTAAAAATGGTTAAATTTAGGTTTTTGTTTTGTGATATTGATTATTTGATAGGTAATGATTAAATCGAGTTATTCTTTGTAAGATATCGGTTAGTCGGTTAGTTGATGATGATCGAATTCAGGTTTTTATTCTATGATATTGGTCTTCGATTAGGTAATGGTCAAATCCAATTTTTTTTATATTTCAGTCATATGTCAGGCAATAGTCGAATTCAAATTCTCTCTGGAATTTTGGTCATCTACTAGATAATGGTCAAATTTAAGTTTTTTTGTTATGTGATTTTGGTCTTCTATTATGCAGTGGTCAAAATCAAGTTTTCTTTTTGAGATATCGGTTATGTGTTATGCAATAATCGAATCTAAGTTTTCATTTTGAAATTTTGGTCTTCTACTAGACAATGATCACACCCAAGTTTTTGTTATCAAATATTGGTTCTCTGTTAGGCAATAATCAAACTCTCTTTGTTATATCAAGACTCCTTCATGAATTTGATTATTGTATTTACTTGATTTGATTTTTTTTTTCGTATTTCCTTTTGAAATTAAGACAAAATTAGTGTTTTTTTAACTTTACTTGCCTTTTACTCAAATTTTCACATGAGTAATATTTAAGTAAAAGGGTTGGCCGTTTTTTGTTTTCGTCCCTCTTTCAAAGTAAGATACAATTTGGTCCTCATTCTTTTAAAAAACGTTCGTTTTAGTCCTCGAAAACTAACCCCGTTTAAAAAGTTGGTCCTCATTTAGCAACAAAATGAGGACTAAAACCAAAGTTCTGAGGACTAAAACGAACGTATACCTTACTTTGAAAGAGGGACGAAAACGAGAAACGGCTAATAGTTTAGGGACTAAAAACATATTTAACCCTAAGTAAAAAGGTAGCTCTCATCACTCATGTAACCAAATAAATAAAGTTATTGTATCTTGTTTATTTTATTGTATTCTTATTTATGTTATTCTATTTTATATTACTTTTATTCTAATTTTATTTTGTTATTTTGAGTTATTATATTTTTTTCTATTTTATTTTATTTTTATGTTATTTTACTTTTTATTTTGTTATTTTAATTTTCAGTTATTTAGAGTTCTTTTATTTTAGTCTACTTTATTTTATTCTATTTTTAGGTTAACTTTTTTTTGTTATTTAATTTTATTTGTATGTTCTTTTTACTTTAACTCATTTGTTAAACGTTCTAGAAAAAAAAAATGGAACAAAGTCCAATCTTGCAATCTCCCTTTTCGGATGCAAATATTTGCCAAGTTCTTCAAAGTTACAAGAGGACACAGATACATTCATTAGAGAAACAATTGAATAAAAAAGGGAGAGAAAAAAATCATTCACTCTCACGCTACTCTCTATTCCTCCATTCACTAATCAGATACACCTCCTCAGAAATCAATTCCTCCATCAGCGCATCCCAGAAACCTATCATCCCACCCAACTTAATTTTTTAACTATCAAAAACCCCAAAAGCCATTTTTCATACGGGGAAAAACATTCAATAATCATCTTTCACACAAAAAAATCGACTTCTTTTTACCCTCATGACATCCATTTTCACTCGCACATAGAATCGTCTCCCTCATCATCGATTCATCTTTCATTCTCCTCTCCATTTTGTTCAACACCTGAAAAACAGAGAAGAAATCACTCGGTTCATAACCTCAACCATGTTTCCCATCACCATCACATAAACTCATCCCAACACCCAAAACAGAAAATAGATATCAGAGGGGAAGAGAAACAGTTGTCGGCAGCGTCTTCCACTAGCGGGTGAGGACGCGTCAAGATGTTAGGGTTTGCGGTTGAGAGATTAAGCCGCCGTGAAGGGCAGGGGTTCTTCCGCTGGAGGCGTCGGTGGCGGCGGACCTCGTTGGTGACGGTGAGAACGCGTCACGGAAGTGAGTGTGTTTCCCTCTCGCGCACGAATAGAAGACGGGAAAGGAGGGCTTTCGCGGTGGCCGGCAATGACTCTGGTGACGAGCGGCGTCGCCGGAGACTCCTTGGGCCGAGTGGAAAGGCGCCACGGCGGCTGGCTCGACGGTGGCAGCGGCACACGTGCATAAGAGGAAGCCAATGCCTCTCTAGGTTTCTGTTCACGAAATGAGAAAGATGCCTAGTTTTTTTTAGGCATAATACCCAATTTTGTCCTCACTTTGGTTCGGAAATCTCAAGTTAGTCCCTTTCTAGAAATGTGAGTGCAATGGATCCTTACTTGTAATTTTTTGAGTCTAATGAGTCCCTTCCGTTAAATAGAAAGAAACGGAGTTAGTGGGCTGATGATGTGGCAGTACTGGCAGTACTTATTGATTACGTGTCAAAAAATGTGCTTACGTGTGTTGGTTAATTAGGAAATAAATTAGGGAAGAAAGGATTTTATTCAGAAATTGGGGAGGATGAGACCTACCGCGCGACGCCAACCCAAGGACTCTTTCCTTCCTCCACCGCCACCCACTCCAGTCGACTTCCACCGCCGCTAGTACCCCTCCCGCGACTCCGACGTCAGCAGCCGCCCCTCATCCGTTGGCGTCGGCGGACGCCCCACTCTCGATTTCTACAAAGACCGCCAGTTCCAGCAAACGGTAGTTTCCACCATCAACTCCTTCCTCTCCTCGCACAATTTCCCAATCACCTTCAAAACAACCTTCCCCTCTGCCAAAGACATCCTCGAAACCCTAAAAGAGAGATACTACATACAGTGGTGGCCTTTACTAGCTGCAATATGCAAGGGATCAAATCCCGATCGGTTCTTCTTGGAAACAGTCTGAGCAGTGGAATGGTTGAGAAGCTCCTTCACGACATGGAGATGACCCTTTTCAGCTGCAGTGAACAAAGGGGTCTCACCGAGCTCGTTCTCTTCGTTGACGAGGCAAGCTCGCACTTCCGCAATCTCGATGTCGAGATCGTCGTCGTCGCCGTCGCCGAGAGTTCCCATAACCTGAGATTCGACGTCGAGAAGGATCTGTCTCACGGCGCCGACGTCGCCCCTCTGTGCCGCCAGGTGCAGCTCCGTGTCGTTATGCCGCCCCGTCACTTGCTTCACGTACTTCTTCCTCCCCGTCTGGTCGATGCGCTTCCCCGAGTTCGAAAGCACCAGCGCCGGAGCTGTCGATGAGGACGGCGACGGCGACGGTGACGGCGATATCTCAGAAAGTGGATTCTGAAAGGCTGATGCTGGGATCGGCGATGGGGGGGTCCTTTTCTCCTTGCCCGTCAGCTCCCGTTCCTGATACAAGCAAAAGGGTGATCGAAAAATGAAAAATTTAGAAGAGTGAAGAAATATAGAAAGAGAGAGAGAGAGGGAGAACCTGTTTGGTTTGGGTGAGAGGCCATTGAGATGGTGGAAGAAGGAACAGAGGAGAGGCCATTGGATTGTTATGATTTCAAGATATTGAGAATCTTAAAGGAAAGGAAGATGGGTGGAAGGAAAGTGGAGAAACAGACTCAGAAACACGAAACTTCACAGAAACACACTCGGAGGAAGACACTTTGGACTTTTGACACGTAATCAATAAGTACTGCCACATCATCAGCCCACTAACTCCGTTTCCTTCTATTTAACGGAAGGGACTCATTAGACTCAAAAAATTACAAGTAAGGATCCATTGCACTCACATTTCTAGAAAGGGACTAACTTGAGATTTCCGAACCAAAGTGAGGACAAAATTGGGTATTATGCCTTTTTTTTACTCGAGTGTTACATCTTACACCTCTAACATAACATATAATGTAACACTTCAACAAATTTTATTTCTAACCTGATATCCTATAATTCTAACTTTTTCAAAAAATTTATTTTCAACTTTAATAAATATATTTTTATTTTCATCTTCTTTTTATTAAAAGTATTTTAGTAAATATTTTTTTCTTTTTTTCTTTTTTATTAAAGATATTCTACACCACTTTAATAATAATAATATAATTTATTTTAAAATTTAAATATAATTTTATATTTTAATAATTATTAAAATATAATTTATATTATAATAATAACAATATTAAAAAATAATAATAAAATAAAATAATAACAATGAAAATAGTATAAAATTTGATTTAATATAATCAAATATATTAAATTATATTAATATATTAAATTATATTAAAATATTAAATTAAATTAAATCATTATTATATTTTAAATAGGAACAAAAATTTTTAAAAATTTGTTTATCATATGAAAATCTACGACTAACAGTTTTGTTTTCTATTTAAAGATTTAATAATTATTTAATTTAGTTAAAAATTATAATATTATTTATTATATTTATAATTTAATAATTATTAAAATATAATTTATATTTTTATAATAGTTTTATGAAAAAAATAAAAATAACAATATTTAAAATAAAAGTAAAAATAATGTTTAAAATCACATTACATATATTTAAATATACTATATTATATTAAAATATTAAATTAAATTTAATAATTATTAAAATTTAAATAAAAAACAAATTTTTAGAAAATGTCTTAGTCGGATATAGAAATCCAACAAATTTATGATACGGATATCCGATAATGAAATTTTTCTAAAATTTTGATTTTTAATTAAATTTTAATAATTATTTAATTTAATTTAATATATTTAAATATATTAAATGTAATTTTTAATATTATTTTTATTTGTATTATTGTTATTCTTATTTAATTCTTATTACTTTTATTTTTTAATAAAACTATTATAAAAATATAAATCATATTTTAATAATTATTAAAATATAAAAATATAATAAATAATATTATGATTTTCAATTAATTAAATAATCATTAAATTTTAAATAAAAAACAAAACTGATTTTTGGTACCGATATACAAGTTTTTTAAAAATTTTGTTTTTATTTAAAATTTAATATTTGTTTAATTTATTTTACTATTTTAATATAATTTAATATATTTGAATATATTAAATAAAATTTTATATTATTATTACTATTATTTTAATTATTTTTTTTATTTTTTTTAATATAACTATTATTGTAGTAAAATCATATTTTAATAATTAGTAACATGTAAAATTATATTAAATAAATTTTAAATTTTAAATTAAATTATAATTATTATTAAGGTGTCCAAAGTGTCTTTAATAAGAAAGAGGAAAAAAGAAAAAAATATTTATTAAAGTATCTTTAGTAAGAAAAAGAAGAAAATAAAATGATATTTATTAAAGTTAAAAATGAAATTTTTGATAAAATTGTAGGTGTTAAAAATAAAAAAGTGTTATTTTTGGAGGTGCATGATGAGATGTTGGAGGTGTAGGGTGAAATATTTTTTTACTTTGTTACGTGTTTTTTCCTTTTCTGCCTACATTCTTGTGTTTTTTTATTTATTTATTCATTTATTTTATTTTTGTTTTTATTTTCATTTTTATTTTACTTTTATATTTTTTATTTCATTTTATTATTTTCCTCTATTTTTGGTTAAGGTCTAGCTTTTTTTTTCCTTGTGCAAATTTGTTTTTTGATATCATGCTAATATTACTCTCTCTTTGGGCCCGTTTATGGAGAAGAAGATTTTTGCAAAGAGAGAAAAAGAAATGAAGAGTTTTTGCTTTGAAAGAAGTTACTATGAAGGTTAATTCATGTACCACTTATGGCAAAAGAATAAAACCATAAACTAATCTTATTTTTACTTTGAAAGAAGTTATTATACAAAGTTAATCCATGTACCACCTATGGTAAAAGAATCAAATCATAGACTAATAATCCTCACAAAATTACACACTCATTTTTACTTAAGATTAGATAGTTATTGTAGTTTTAGAATAACCTCTAAAATGAAATCTCTACATCAATACATTACACTATTAAACACTATCACAACATCTCTCAACGAGATCCATGGAATTACGTCAAACACATAACTATTGAACGCCACTATAAAATTTTTCCATGAGATCCATGAAATTACACCAAACACATATATCATGCACATAATCAATAACAACTCATCATCATCACCATACTATACATGAATTATTGTCATACACATTTATAAACAAGATATCAATTTATGAAGAATCATAGTTTCCATAACACACGTCCAAAGAATCCATGATAAGTCATTTAAATAAGAAATAATCAGAAAATCACATAAAACATACATTGATTTTAAAACATAAAGTGTTCAACACCGGACTTGGTGTTAAACTCTCACATTTTCTCTTGCCTAACGAATTATGAAGAAAATAGTTCACCACCCAAAAAATAAAGAGTTCGCTGACTTCGCAATGCTTAACGCCCAAAATGGTCATTCAACCACCTAGAGCCTAGTGACCTTAACTTTGCAGTGCTCAACACTACTTAAAGTCGCTCAATGCCACATCATACATAAACTAGCAACTGTAATTCTTGATCTATTTGCACTCAATACCTATTCAAATGACCAAATTGGTATCCTTAACATTTTGATTGATTCCAAAACATGTTTAAACCTTACATTAGATATCAATTTGCTCACTTGACCAATGATTCAATCAATTAGATCAAACAAACAACCACCACAACTGAACCCTGAACTTAACATATTAAAATATCAAATTTATGCAAAACAAAATGTTGACTAAGTCTTAAATAACACCAACACAAGCTTTTAACTTTAAACTCATTCAAAGAACAATCCTCACGAAATTTCACCTATCAAACCACCAATTTTAGACCCATTTTTAACAAACATTCTAACCTATTGCCCAATAACAATTCAGTAGTAGTATCAACTAAATATGACCTCAATTTCATCAATGCAGACAACCAAAACAAATACCATTTAACAAGAAATTGCATAAGAATTTTCTCATACCAAACAACAAGATTTCATACTAAAATCAAGCAATTATACCACACCACAACAAAATTTCATCAAGCTTAAATACCCAAGTTCAATAACTCGATTCATTTAATCAAATTTAAGCATACCATATGAGATTATCAAAGTACTTAAAAGCTTAAAACAACAAAATTAACTTCTCTTACCTAATAAATGATCAAGTTGTCATAGGAAGATTAAAAACAACTCCAAACACAAAGGAAGTTATATATGCTCTTATGAACAAAAGAAACACGATTTACATCGTTAAAATCACTAATTAGCAAAGACTGAAACTGACGACTTAAAAGACATATGCAAGCTGAGTGGAATCCCCATGCAACACATAAGAAAATAAATAAAAATGGGTTGAAACTCAACTTACTAATACAGAAAAGATGATAATTCCAAATTGATCCAGATTGAAGAGCTCGTCGAGGAAAATTCAATTGTGACCATTCCAACCGAATTTAACCAAGATAGACTCAGCTGAATGTCGGTTGAGATCGACTTAACTAAGTCTTGTCTGTAGTCTTCTCGACCTAATTCAGTCAAATTTAGACCAAAACTAACTGAACGAATTTTTCTATCAATTTAATTAAATTTTCTTTTTTCTTTTCAATTCTTTAAATAATTGTACAAATTAGTTTAATTTGTTAGTGATATAATTATGGTTGTAGGTTTTTAAATTTCTTTTAGGATTAAATGGGTATTAATAAAAACTTGGGGTGCAAGTCGAAGAGAGAGAGTGCTGGAAGAACACCCCACTTGAAAATGACAAATCAAAGAAGGTTACTCCCTACACCACTCCACATTTCTTCGTGCACCACTACGTTTTTTTTAAATTCCAAAATCATCCTTTATATTTAAAATATCCTACACCCCCACCATTTTTCTTCAACGGATTTCAACATCCGTTGAAGAAAAAATTCTTCAATGAGTGTGCCATATTATTAATTCATTATATTTTAAATTAATATATAAATATTATTTAATTTTTTTAAAATTTATTATATAATTATATATAATATAGTTTTATTTTATTTAGTAAAATAATTATTATTACTTTAATTTATATATTATTATTTAATTATTTATTATAAAAGAATTTATGTTATTAAGTAACTGAGACATCCATAAGTTTTAATTAATTTATTATATTTTAAATTAATATATAAATATTATTTAATTTTTTAAAAAATTTATTATATAATTATATATAAATTAGTTTTATTTTATTTAGTAAATTAATTATTATTAATTTAATTTATATTATTATTTAATTAATTATTATAAAAGTTTTTATGTTATTAAGTAAATGTGGCACATCATGTGGTCATACCATAAGTTTTTTTTTAATTTATTTAATTTATTATATTTTAAATTAATATATAAATGTTATTTAATTTTTTAAAAATTTATTACATAATTATAAGTAAATTAATTTTATTTTATTTAGTAAAATAATAATTATTAATTTAATTTATATATTATTATTTAATTAATTATTATAATATTTTATATTATTATTAGTTAAACAGATGTGTCACAATGTGATTACATCCGTTATTTTTTTATTAGTTTTTAAGTTACGGTTATGGTCGTATTCATTGATGGATATCAATATGCATTAAAAATAAAATAAATGTTGACACTCGTTAAAAGTAAAATTAGAAGGACAAATTATTCATGTAACTGTGGAAGGAGGATTTGGTGGTGGAGGAAGCAACCCTCGTATCAAATTTCAATTTCAACGTGTGGGCCCAAGAGACACACGCCGCTACTAAGTAAGCACCACGTATAAAACCGTAACGTTGTATTTTCTTCGTTCACCCTCTCAGTCACTCACTCTTCTCTTACCGTTTCGTTAGATTCGATTACAATGGCGTCCGAAGGCATTCTTCTCGGCATGGGAAATCCTCTCCTCGACATCTCCGCCATCGTCGACCCTGAGTTCTTGAAAAAGTATATCACTCTCGCCAGCTTTCTCTTTTGCATGCCGTTATTTCCTCCATTATCGTTACTTTTAATTTCCTGAGATAACGATTAACCTCGTTTCTTGGATGGTGAAACGACGTCGTAAATCGTGTGGTTTGCTTCTGAGTGTTATTTCTTTTGTTTTTCTGTCTGACATTACAGGTACTCTCTCACCTTGAACAATGCCATTCTTGCGCATGACAAGCATAAACCTATGTAAGATTTCTCCGTTTACGCGGCGCTGTGTTGATCGCCCTCTAACGCCTTCGTTTTGTTTGGTTGAGTTTGCGGTTTGTTGATTTGCTTTGGCGACTGAGGTTTTTTTATCATTGGAACGTCGAATTTTGTGTCATTACAAGCACTGCAGTCCTTTACACTTTGGAGCGTGGTGTTGTATATAGTTTTTGACTATGTTCTTGGGATATCAGAAACGTGCTAGTTTGATACGGTTCTTGGGTTGCGTGGCCTTATTCTTATTAGGACAAAACTTAGATACAGTTATATGGTAAATAGTTGCTTGGGTGATTATATATATATATATTTTTTTTTTAAAATTATAATCAAAGATTTACTTTAACAATCAGACCAAAGGTCTGCATTAAAAGATTTACGGTGAAATCTCAACTCTAATTGAAATACAACACAAGAAAATGTTTACAGAACTGGATCTAAGTTTTATATTAATTATTGAAGGAATATTCAGATTCTGGTATGTCTTCCCTTAGATACCTGGTAATTGGTATCCCTGTGTGTATTTTTGCATTGTAAAGACTTGTTGCAATAGTGCATATGTTATTCAGACTCATATTTTAATAAGATTTTGGATCTCTCTCTGCTCATCTTTAATTGCAGATTATTTTATGGTTACTTGTTAAAACATATATTTTTAGTTAATTTGGTAAGATGCCCCATTTCAGATATGAAGAGTTGGTTGAGAAATATGACGTGGAGTACATTGCTGGAGGTATTTCACTAGATCTGGAGTATTGCATAATATCAAAAGCGAATTGAATAAAAGAAAGAAAGAAATCGATTAGCAGTGGAAAAACATAGTTAGTAATGACAGTTGCTACAATTTGTTTTTTTTGCTGGCAGGTTCTACTCAAAATTCAATCAAGGTTGCTCAGGTATGTATCTCTATAGTTAGTTAGTAACACTCTGGATGTGTAGTAGCTTTGGTTAAAGTAATTTACCATTACTTCTTGTAGTGGATGCTCCAAGTTCCTGGCGCAACAAGTTTCATGGGTGGCATTGGAAAGGATAAGTTTGGCGAAGAGATGAAGAAGAGCACAAAGCTTGCTGGTGTAAAAGTAGGTTTAATCACTCATCTTCTCCTCTCATTGTGACGTGCTTCTCTACACTGGCATAAAAATTATCTTATTTTTCATTCACCAGGCTCACTATCATGAAGATGAATCCTCACCTACTGGAACTTGTGCTGTTTGTATAATTGGTGGCGAAAGGTCAAACAATAACAAATTTCTGTATTTTTTTGCTTCAGTGTTTTTTTATAATTGAAATTATTTTATGCCGTTTATAAATAAAGTATGTCCTTCAGCCTGACTTCTACTTGATTGCAAATTTTTGGAAGCCTTACATTTTGATCACCTCTGCTCTGAATACAGGTCGCTTGTTGCAAGCTTAGCAGCTGCAAATTGCTACAAGTCTGGGCATTTGAAGAAACCAGAGAATTGGGCACTAGGTACTTTGTTGTTGGTCTATGCAGGCTCTTTTTTTTTTCTTAATTTCTTCATGGCTGTGTAATTCATAATTCAAACTTCAGTTGACTGACATATTTTATTGTGCAATTTTCCCTCACAGTTGAAAAGGCTAAATATATTTATATTGCTGGCTTTTTCCTCACTGTATCACCAGATTCTATCCTGTTAGTTGCTGAGCATGCTGCTGCAAAGAACAAGGTTAAATATGATTGAAAATTTTGTTTCTTTTTTTTCTTTTGAAGGAGGTTTCGGATGATTAATTTGTTTTATGTATGCAGATCTTCTCGATGAACCTTTCTGCCCCTTTCATCTGTGAGATATTCAGGGAGAGACTGGAGAAAGCTCTACCGTAAGGATTCATCTCGGATAAATAAAAATGATTGAAATGCTACATATTTGTTCTTAAGAATGTCCATTATGTTATTCAGGTATACAGATTTTGTTTTTGGAAATGAGACTGAAGCAAAAATATTTTCTAAAATTCAAGGCTGGGAGGTAACCCTTGATATCAGATATTTAGGCAAGTTGTGGTTTTGGATGTAGAATGTTAAACCATTACATTTATTGGTCTTTTTTTTTCTAGACTCAAAATGTCGAGGAGATAGCTCTAAAGATTTCCCAATGGCCAAAGGCATCAGGAACGCACAAAAGGATAACAGTTATCACACAGGGTGCGGATCCTGTATGTGTTGCTGAGGATGGGAAGGTGAAAAAGTTTCCCGTGGAACTTTTGCCTAAAGAGAAGCTAGTTGATACAAACGGAGCAGGTGCTGTGCTACTAGTTTTAAGAGTTCAAATGCAGTTATTTTACGTATTTATTTATGTAAATAAATCTCGTAATGGTCTTTCATGTGATAAGCGGATACATAGGGCTGAGTGGATTAGTTGGAGAATAGCCCTATAGTTAGAGGTGCATAATCATTAGTTTAGGAATGGCTTAGATCGAATGGGGAATTAATTTTCTGATTATGTAGTTCATAATGAAAAACATAACATTGTTTGACTCAATATAGTGAGGAAAGGCTCCACTTTTTATAATTATTTAAAATAGTATCATTATTTTGGCATCTGTCATAACTATTATAATATTAACAATTTACGTATTTTGAGATTATGTTCTTATTGTTCTATTTAAAGGCTTAATACCTTTAATAAACACGTAAGTTTAAGTTTAGTAGCCTATTTACTGGTGGGTTTTTTACCTATTTAAAAGAGTTCTTTACCAAATAGACTTTAGACTAGACTATGTTTTAAAAAAGTGCTAAACGGCCTTTTTAGTTAAATAAATCAGCTTAAATATGAGAATTAGGTCAAGCTTAGGCTTTGTGTAGCAAGCCTATTTTCACATGTTGCTGTTGACTTCAACTGTGATATGCTCTAAATCCATGCTGGCTATAAATTCTGTCATACACATACATACAATACATAATTCCTCTCTGCACTTCTTTTAAATGCATTGGATATTATTCTCATACAACATTGCCTACCAACATGGAAAGATCGTGACATTATTTATGATTTTTAAGGCACGCACATTGGTAGTGTACAAGCAAGATGTGGATTTAGTTTCATCCCTCTTATTTTTTCTCTGTAGGAGATGCATTTGTTGGAGGATTTCTTTCACAATTGGTTCAGGAGAAGCCCATTGAAGAATGTGTGAGAGCTGGCTGTTATGCAGCAAACGTTATCATCCAAAGATCTGGCTGTACTTACCCAGAGAAGCCTAATTTCCATTGACTGATTTCTCTCAGTTCTGTTGCCTTTTATGAACTTTTGATTGTCATCAGGAAACATCTTGTTGTATTGTGATAGTTGCTGTTAAGTGCTTTTATTTTTCATCCCTTGGGTGAATCAGGAAAAGTTTCGCTGGAAGGAAACGGACAATTGAATTGTTATATGGCAGTCTTATTTTTTGTCAAATTTCTTACCAAGTGTTTTTTTATTTGACATTGAACAATGTTACCGTGCTTAGGAAGGGAGTAGGCCTGCTTGCCACTTCGTCTGCGAGTATCAATCGCCTGACCCGATTGATTAATTCTTTTCACATTGGCAAAATTTCCTAAAACACGATTTACTGGGTTGAACTTTTAGATATTTAAAATTGTCCTCCCCTAAAATGATTTTTAATATGAACATTGAATTTGATGAGTTTGTTCAGCCGCTTTACTAGTTCATCTTGTAAAAATGTTAAATTGCCATCTTAATATGCCTTGGATTTCTAAATATTTTAATTCAATTTAAATTCGGTTTCCCTCGTTAAGAGTACAGGGTCTCCGAAGTGTAAATAGTTTACTATATTTACAATTCAAAATCTGTCAATAAATTTTATTTAAAAATTGTAAGCAATGTGATGATTTTTATATGGACATAATTTATCGGACAAGAATGAGACAAAAAGGTGACGAAGTATTTGATTATCGTGTAAGAGGCGATTATGCCTTTGCTTAGACCATATTACCAATTGATTGGTTCTCTTCTGCTGAAACGGTTTGCTTGGAACAAGGACAGCTTTGTGCAGCTGGATCGCTGAAACGCTCTTTTCTTTTGCTACCGACCAATGCTTTTGCTATCAGAAACAAATTGGTTTTGTTTAGCTAGCAAATTAAGGACATTCCAGAGCTTAAGTTAATATTTTATGACCATTACTTTCATCAGTATTCACTGTTCAATCTAATTCGAAATCTAAGTCCTTAAAATAATACATTTTGGTAGTTCATTTTTTGTTTTTTAAAAAATCACATGTAATGAAATTGGTCAATAAATGTTTTTTTTTAAATTTAATTAAAATTTAAATTGGTAATAAATTATAGTTTTTAATTAAATTTTTATGATTTAAATTTTTTGCTAACATAGTAATATAATTGATATCATATCACTTTGTTTAATGAATTATTTTGTATTAATGATAAACGACTTAGTTTTGTTTACTCTTGTCAAACAATAAAAATAAAATATTATGTTAATCACAAATTTAGACAAAATAATACATAAAAACAATTAAGGTGATTAAACAAAATATTAACCACATCAATTAATGAATATAAAGTTTTTAAATACTGATGACAAATAAAAAATATTAAAAATAATCAAATTTATTAATAATATGAAATTTAGTTAAATTATGTAAGTTAAATCATATAACTCAAATATTTAAGACATAAAGAGTTATTGGCAACAGCGGAAGTTTCATTTTAACGGTTTTGTTTTATCCTGATAAAGTAAGTCTTCTGAAGTGGAAGCCCAAATCGAGACCTCGACGACTCATCTTTTTATTTTCATAATCTCATCTTCTCATCTCGTATTGTCACCTAGAGCGTTGAATGCACGGCCATACCGAAGCGCGTGAGGAAAACTCCCAGAGTCATAGCCAGCCAGCGACCACCACCTTCTCTTACCTTTGTTGAAAGAAAATCGCAAGAAAGGAAATCACAACGTAACTAAAGAAACAAATCGGAGGCATTATTTGAATCGCCATGAGCGACCACCACCCACGGCTGCACCACCTTCGCTCCACATCGTACCTATTGAAGGAATCTCTGTCATCGTTCTCATCCAATTTCATCACATTCCTTTTCCTCTCTCTCCTAACCCTCTCCTTCCGAACCCTCGTCGAGACAGGCACCGCCCATGTCACCTCCTTCATCGACCGCGACCCTTCTCTCCGGGCCCTCCTCTCCCGCCTCGACCTCGCCGGAAACGCCCACCATCACGGCCACGGCCACGGCCACGACCTCCCATCCACAGCTGCCAACCACGCCCTCCGCCACCGACGCCGCCCCTTCCTCCACCTCACCCGCGTCGGAACCCTAGACGATGACTTCTTCTCCGGCGACGATGACGACGACCGCTCCCTCTTCGGCTCAATCCCCAAATCCCCCGCCAACGCCACCCTTCTCACTCTCTTCCCCTTCTCCCCCACCTCAGCCTTCTCCGATCTCCTCGCCGACGACGGAGTTAGGGTTTCTCAAGTCATCCGCTCTGGAACCACCTTCAATACCCTGGGATTGTCCTCCCTGTCGTCGCGAACGCCTCGCGACGACGATAGCGGCGACAGCGAGGAGGAGAAGCGGGACGAGAACGCGGAGAGGAAGGAGGGCGTGGATTTGCAGTTTTTCGTGAAGGGGATCGAGGTGGGTCGTCGGGACGCGGCGGCGCTGTTTTTTCTGGTGAGTTTCCTCTCCGCCGCCTATGGATGGGTGATTCTCGTTTTTCTCGTGACGTATTCGTGGGTGTTGGGTGTTGTGTTCGTCTCCGTTGTGAATGATCTGTTGGGGAGGTTTAGCTCCGTTACGGTTTTGGTTTGGGATGGTTCGAGGTTAGGTCTGAAGAGGCTTTCGGGGTTTATTCTGATGCGTTGGGCTGTGAGGGACGCGTTGACTCAGCTTCTGGGGTTGTGGTACTTCGGAGAAATTGAGGATCAGTACTCGTTTTTCAAGCTCTTTGTGAGGTTGAAATTGATGCCCTTCTCTGTTATGTCTCCTTGGGTTAGGGGCTTTGAGAGAGAGATTTCTGGGTTCTTGTTTACTTGGTTTCTGGTGGATACTTTTGTTGCTTTTATATTCTCCGTGGATGCTTGGGTTGCCATTGTGGACTCAAGGAAGAGTGGGAGGGAGATTGTGAAGGAAGGGTGCTATTTGATATCTACTATGTTCAACCAGGCTATTCAGGTTAAGTGCTTGGAGGCTATACTTTGTGGGTCCTTTGTCAGGTGGGGTTTGGGCCGGGTTTGCGGGAGGTCCTTCGCCAAGATGTTTCAGTCCACCATGGAGGTTTACTTCATGGTTACTTGGCTTTTGTTTTACTTTGCGGCAAAGTGTAGGGACGCCGATCTTCATGGTAGGAGGTTTGGACAGAGGGAATTAGAGGGCTTGGTTGAAGGTCTCAGATGATATTTGAGGGTGGTTGAACTTGGATGGATGAATGTGGTTTTTTCTTTCTTTTTTCTTATTGTGATGCACAAGTAGCAGCAGCAATGTTTCAAAGGTTCTTTGTGTCTCCCACATTTGCCGTCGCTGTTGCCGCCATTCTCTAGTTTTGTCACCAGCTATGTGTCAAATGTGTACTTCACCAAAAGGCTGATTACTTCTCGTGTATATTCTGAATGAGGGTAGTTCTTATGTATATTATTCATGGAATTGTTGAATTAGTTCACTCAAATATGTGCTGGTGATGATAGTCACAAATTACAGGGTTTGGGTAATGAAGAATGGTAATGATTTTTGTCCATGCAACTTGGGCTTATGTTGTGATGACAAAAGTAACTGCATAGCCTTCTGTTTGTTTGGAATGATGCTCCATTTATTAGGGAAATTTGGTGGCATGACTTGGACATAATCACAAACAATGAAAAGCACTTTAATCTGCTACATAGAACAGGGAAAATTATTAGTTTGAGTTATGCATTGTGTCCCCCTTTTAGAAATTCTCCAGGAAGGCTGTTCATGCTAATACTTTTTTGTTCTGTATGATTATCAAATCCTTTTCATAAGCAAGCCTTCACATTTGCTGTATGTATATAATCATCTTGTAGAAAGTTCATAAAACTTGTTTTGCATCATGGAATTACTCGACTAAGTTTGAATGAGAGGAAATTTTGGCTGATAGCAAAAAAAACTAGGGCTACATCAAGGGGCATTCCAAGTTTTTAGTTATTTCTTGGAGAGCTTTGTGTGTACTTCTGCTAGACTGTTTTTTAATATTCAGAGTAAACAGTTCATGTTTTCTGTCTGGTGTTTTGTATGTTTACTTTATAATAATTTGTCTTCCTGAATTTGCAATCCTTTCCCTTTGACTAGCATCGAGGAATGCGATTTTTTATGTATAAATGTTTTGTTAGAGTAATGGAATTTACCTGAAGATGAATTGTGATATAAACTGTTTGTAAAAGCAACTAGATTGCAATTTAATGAAATGTACTGTTTCTCCTGGCTGTTTGTGAAACGAAAGTTCTTTGAAGGGTTCCCCTTCTCACCTATTGCTGATAACAATCCCATTACTATGAAATACATGAAGCACTTCTTCATGAAAAATAAGTGAGCAGCAGTCTTAGGATTTCTGTTTTTATACGGTTTCACTTGGTTAGCTTATTTGGTCTTCTCTGATAGTCCACTCCATCCAGCCCGGGGACATGGAATGCTGTTTTTCAACCAGATAGCTTCGGAATTGACCTAAAAGAAGGGCCATTACGAGGGAGGGGAGTTTGTCTATTAATTTTTCTCATATTGGACAGTTTTTCTGTTTTGATATATAACCTAAATGCACTTACTTGATCTCATGCCCTTTTTTTGTAAAGCTGCAAGAAGACCAAATACGAGATAATTTCTTTGAATTGCTGTAAAAAAACTGGAGGAGATAATTTTGAAGTGTGCATTGAATAAAAAAAATAGAAGGAAGCAAAAGCATAAAAAAATGTTTTTCAAAGTGAACCTTGCTTTCTTTTCATTATATTAAAAACTTGAACTAAATGAAAAATATTGCATGATTACTTGTATTTGTTTATATCCTCTTTTGAACAAACCTTAATAATTGTGAGTGTTTATATCCTCTTTTGAAATCCTAAGGAGAGCAGTTTTCGAAAGCAAACTTGAAGCAAAAAAAATGGAGACAGCTTTAAGAACAAAGGGTGAGTTTTCAAATTTTATTAGAGAAAAACGGGGAAGGAGGCAGCGACTAAGCAGCAGTTCTAGTTGTGTGGTGTGGACAAACCAAAGTATGAAAGTAAAAAAAACATTGTGTTTGTGTGTAATGGTGAGACAAGACACTCACCATCCTGAACTTATCCAAAACAATCAGATTGATTACTAGTTCAACATTTTTTTCACTCGAGAAAACATCAAACTTGAAATGGAATATATTATATAGAGATAATAGAGGTAGCCAAGATGAACGTGCGATTTGAGAAAGTAGCCAAGGGTCTCCGAGGCCCAGACAATTGCATTCATTCGTGCTAAAATAATAATATAAATTAAAAGCACTCGTAAAATTCACACATTCCATCCGTACATGATGTTCCTTCATAATTGCTCTCAATTCAGAAAACAAAAAGTTAGATACATTCAATCTTTGTCTTTCGAAATCAAGGCATCAAGGCATGAGATCCACGGATCCGGACGACCAATCATATGTATATAAACATATTTTTATTAAGTGAATGATATCATTTTAATAAATTAAAAATGAAAACAAGTTTTTCATTAATGATTTGTTAACTTGTGAAAGGTATGCGATCTCATTTTTATTATCATCTTTTTTTTTTTTTTCAATTTTGAGGCTTAATCTGATATATTTTATAATAATACATTGAAATGTGTTAATTTTTAAAACAGAAGCGAGATATGCCGGAAGAAAAATAGTATATAATAGTAGTTAAATATCTATAACAATGTGGATTAGAAATTCCTTGTTTTCATACACATTTTATATTATTATTATATCCTTAATCATATTTTAAAATCTTAATATTTTTAAATTTTAAATTATTATTCTGATTATATATATATGGGTTTGCTAACGTTTACCTCTGTTTTTCACTTGATACATTTTAGAATTTTAGTAGAGAAAAATACTCTTATATATCATAAATTCTAAGTCTTAAGATTAAGGGTATTTTAATAATTTTCATAAAAAAAAAACCCTTGCTCACTTTCCTGTTAAACAATTTCTTACAAAAAAAAATGATTTTATAATGAGTTTTCATTTTATAATTTTCGTCTTATCTAATTTTATCTAATTTTCACAAGCATACATCAAATGAATTGGTAATTGGCCTGGAAACTCTTGGCCTAGAGGGTTTTTTTAGACATCTTGAATGACATTATAGAGGTTAATAAAGATGGTGAAATTGAAGAGATCTTGAATGAACCTTTGTCCGAAGCAATGACTCAACTCTTCACAAAGACAAATTATTTAACATTATTTAATTTTTTACAAAGGCAATTTTATCAAATTGTTAACATTCTTATCTAATGAGGCAAAAAAAAAATTATAAATTGTTTATCATGTTGATCCATCCCATCCCATCCTACAACCTGTATTTTTTTTTTAATTTTGTATTC
Organism: Vigna umbellata; assembly: GCF_029865625.1. Taxonomy (NCBI): domain Eukaryota; kingdom Viridiplantae; phylum Streptophyta; class Magnoliopsida; order Fabales; family Fabaceae; genus Vigna; species Vigna umbellata. The sequence goes on from NC_142169.1 coordinate 27,915,392, forward strand.
TTGTGCGTTGAAAATAACTAAATACTCTCTTCATTAATATCAAATATTTATAAGTACTGTTTTTTATAGCAGATTTTCTTATTTACTTGTAAATAATAAATAATTAATCCATAAGTGTTATATTGATCTAAGAAAATATTTCAATAAGATACTCAAGTTTATGATTAAAAAATTATAAATAAATTTAGAAATTTATGATTAAAAATTATAAAACAAAAATTGCAAATTGTTTTCAATTTATTCTAGGCAACTCCTTCTTGCACCTATATAGTTTAGCTTGCATCCATGTAAACTTCAAAATTCCAAATTATCATTTAAAATTTTCCTCTTTTGGATTGTTTCATATAGATAAGGACAAATAGATCATTTCACTACCCATGACAGAGCAAGTTGAAATATACGGAGGTGGTGTATGAAGAAACACCCTTATTTTAGTGTAGAATCTTAACCCATATTTTTGAAAAATAAAAAAGATATATTCATAATTTATAAATTTAATTATTGTTACTGATACAATAAAAATGAATGCATATTTTAGTATAACTATAACTATAATGGTAGTTTGAGGTTGTAATTAATATGCTTTAATAAGTTTTTATCATTTCATAAATTTTATTCATTGAATATTTGAGAACGTTTTCCTAAATCATGTTTTATAGAATTAATATGAGACAATATTCACTTTTAATTCTTTAAATACTAAGAAGAAACTATGCATTATTTGTCCAAAATCTTAAAACAATGAATTTTTTTATTTTTATATAGTGTTCTACTTTCTCATTTCTATCTAATGTGGTTTGGATTCTCAACAATACTCTCAAGGGTGAGTTCCTTCTATATTGGTATAGTCCTCTTCTAACGGAAGCATTCACGGATTTGCTTTTACTACTATTCCAAAAAACCTTTTACCTATTGAGGTATCTTATATATATATATAAACTCATATCTATCTCTTATTTTATCTGGACCGGTATTATTTTTAAGACAAGTTTAAAGTTACACTAGAGTTGCTTTTGAAACTTAAGTTGCAGAAGAAGTTCATTTGAACTTATTTTTCCAAACTTTAATCCAAAACAGCACATAGTTAATCGAAACCTTGTGTTCGAAGTCATTTAGATATGAAAAATAAAAACATTTTCCTTGACAATGATTTTGATGGCTCCAACAGATGAAGACGGAGGAAAATCTAGGTCAAGCAGTGCAAATATCTTTAGGTTAGGCCCAATGGTTCTGCTATCATTTGCAGAAGGACAGAATGTGTTGGATGAGAAGACAAAACTTGTGTCCATTAACTGAGTATGACATGGTCTCACAGGGATCACCAGAGCTAACTCTCAATAATTCAGCTTCCCAAAAGTTAGAGGTGAAAACTCATTATTTTCGTTCCGGTAATACTTCACCTTATTCACAAGTTCATACTTAGATCTAATTTAAATATACTTTTCTTCTTTAATTCTTATATACATTTTTTAAAGATAAAATTATAATATAACTGAGTTCTAAAGAAAATGGTTCAAGAGACTACTTTATTATCTCTACTTTCCTCTTTATATGTTCTTGTACGGTTTCCAAACACATCCTTATCCCAATATAAATGCTATACATAGTTTATTTATATGCATGTAGAGTATCAGATCTACCTTGGACTTTGGTGGGCACACATGTCTCCACAAACTTTTAACTTTTCTTCATGTTTGTAAGTACCTTAAAATGTGTGTTTGTGTGCACATGTATATGTATATGTATATGTATATAATACTGTAAAACTTAAGTTTTCTGCATATTACTACACTACAGTTAATTTTCTTATTGCTACCAAGAGATCCTCATCATCCTTAAGTAATCCAATCCAAGGATCAAGTAATTAACATATATTGAAAACTAATGAACTTCCCTTAATTTGCTCAATGCGCTAATTAACTCTGCATGTTCCCTGATAAGAGAAAAATCACAGATAACAAGAACCTCGATCTACAACATAATATTTTATGGCTACATATATATATATGTGTGGTGGTAGTTGTTAGAGGTAAATAATGACTCAGACGCAGAGAGAGAGTCGTTGATTATGTGGAGAGGTTGCACAGCGAAGGACAGTGAGGAAAAGATGCTCAGTGCAAGGAATATAGAGCTTTGAATCTGCAATGAAATCGTACTCATCCTGAGCCTGATCCAGCAAGGTCTTGAAGAGAGGATGATGGAGCAACGTGATCTTTATCACATATCTCTTGTGGTGTTCTCCCACGTACACAACCAAATGACCCTTTGGCACATCGTTCGGAATATCAGATTCTCCTTCATTCTGCATCCATGGCCACACTTCCCACTCGCAGCAGTAACCGTAGGCACCACACTGGATCACTCGACTCCCCACTTTCTTCCACTTGTTAAGACAACCTCTCAGAAACTTCCCCTTCATTATTCTTCTCTTCAAGCTTCTAAATGTGTTTGTGAGAGAGAGAGAGAGAGAGAAAGAGGGAGAAAAAGTACGTGGAGTACTCCGAACATGAAAATGTTTATATAATTGCGGCATGGCAAGTACAAATGTTCCAGAACATTATGGGATGCATTTGCTTTTCTAAGTCAGATACTTATTTTTTTTTCTCCTTGTTTGATATAAAAGTCGTGTTTTTTTTTTACCTACTATATAATCTTTTAGATTTTTGTTTTCAGTGTGACATGCAAAACTTTCATTTTAAGAATGGTCTTTCTAATTACTCATTAATTACTGAATATTCTGATGATCCTCTCTCTATATAGATAGTTCTTTCCCTAATAAAAACATCTACCAACAAGCATGGCAGAAGACTCCAATCTGAAAACATTTTAAGAATGTGAAACATTTTATTTAGGATTTGTGTTACATTCGGCTAGGTTTTACTTGAGCTAAAAACCAAAGATACAGTAAATGGTTGACATGATACATCGTAGCTTTTGCCTATACAATTATTGCGGAAACATCAATATCCAATTAGTGTGTCAGATACTTGGATACATCAAAATCTAATATATATTATAATATTATTCTAAAGCGTGTCACAGATACTTAGCTGACTTTGCTTTTTAGCAGCTTCTTTGTAGCATTGCACCTTGTCAAATTATACCAGCATGCAATGCCAGAGTAATTGCTTAGAAATAGTAGATTAATCTCAGTTATAATACAGTCAAAATAACTTTTATGTTAGCTCTCGCTAGATCGATAGATATACATGTCATTTACACGGTTTTTGGCTTATAGCTGTAAATTTAATTTTAGAATGTTTTGAATTTTAAGTTAAAGGTGACTTTTAACTAAGTAAACATATTGAAAAATCTAGGTTTTGTGTGATCTTTTATAATGGTACTTACAATTACATTTACTTTTGAATTAGTAGAATCAGGCCAAAATGTCAACTATATACTAGCAGTTAAAATGAGGAATCATATTTACATAACTTTTTATAAAAGTTATACAGAAGAGAATGAAATATATGATAAAATAATTAACATGATTAAGAGAGATAGAGCACAAACAGTAACACTGCAAATAAATAATAAAAGACTGCTGCATTGACAATATGCAGACATACCAGTTAAATTTGCTCATAAAAGCCACTTGACAGTAAATTTAATGTGCTAATTTAATTAATATCTATCCCAAGATGTAAGGATAGTGTCTTTCTCTGTAATTCTTAAAGGTCGGTGCCTGATAGAGTGACCTTTCGAAGTTCTTAACATTCAGACCCCACAACTTGGTTAGGAAAAGATAAGATATGAATGAGGGATGGGAAAAAGCTTTTTGGGTGAAGTGCAAAACCGCTTATTTCTCTTGAATTTTCATATTTTTATATTCCTTTCTATTTTACAATGCATATTTAGTAAGCTTTATATAGTGATAATAAATTCTAGTATAATTATTGCTGTGTATTTTATCCTTGTATCACGGATAAATAAACATGAGCAGCCACAAACATGTGTCTCAAGAGGATGTGATACCCACATCTGTTTATTTTCTTTAGTGCATTTAGACCTACTCAGACATTTTTACTGTAGAACATTGGTGTCTTTGTCACTTTTTAAGCACGTATTGATGTGAATTTATTGTTCTTATTTGGACTTGTTTCAGATACAAAAACCTTGAATTTCTGCATAACGGCCAAGGCTTTTACTTTTTCATGGTACTATCCGTACAAAAATGTTATTCAGTCCTTTAAGAAAAGGAGTTTGTGATTAGTTTCATTGTTCCTACTTACGTATTTAGGAATGGGTTATCCTATGTTTCCTCGTAACTGTTTCTACGGTCAGAGAAGTTTTAGGAGGAAATGTGTATAAGATAACTTATAAAATGAATGATGTGATGAAAATAAATAAGTAAAAAAACTTGCAGAAAATTGTTATAATAAAATATCTCTTTTATGGGCTATACATTGAATAAGGGATGGAAGAAAACATGTAGACAAAAGAATGACTCTCACAGTTCTTTACCCTGCTGAAATCCTTGCCTTGGTATATGTGACATGTTTGACTTGATTCCCGCAATCCGGTTTCTCATACAAAATTCATTGGTTTTCAAGTTTCAGTTATTTATTGGTCTTAATCTTATCATTGAAGCACATGAAACTTTTTTAGAAGGAAGGTGAACAATTTTTACCAAGAAAGATAATTTTGTAATAAGAAAGTATACTATACAGATAAACTGAAAGTGTAACCAAAAATATAAACTAAAAAGATCAAAGAACCAAACAATTTGTATCAAGACAGATGCTTTTGCCACTCTATTTTGGTTGAGATGTTGAGGAAAAAGTGGGGTAGTTCTTAAAATCTTACCTTTTCATACTATAATTAGAAAGCTATAAGGGAGCTGGAAACACTATTTTCTACGAAAGAAAAACTTTTAGCTCTTTTATTGAAAATAATTGACGACGATGGGGTTTATGATCCTTTTTTTGTGGTCTGTTCTTCATAGACAGATGCTCAGAGACCACTGAGACTCAGCGTGCTAACCCTAGACAAAAGTGGGTCGTGCTGGGTTGTATGAAAAGAATAGCATGTTTATTTTGACACAACCTGCAACAGTTTTCCAGATATGAGAGGGACCATGCCAAGTATATGTTATGGAAAAGCCTTTTTGTGGATTTTTTGAAATTAATTTCGCAATGGAAATACTATTTATGCAAGAAGATTAGTTCAAAAATGAACCTGGACAATTATTTCCATAGAAATTGCCATGTCAAATAACCAAATATAGCAAATCTGTGTAGAAAAGGAAAATTCACGAACTGTCACAAATGAAAGTCAAACTTCCATTTTCAGAAGATTTGATCATGTAGTTAATGCTTCTTGATCTCTTGTTTTCACACTAATTTAGTCTCCTCTTCCAACAGCTGTTATCTTTAGTTTGTGTTATGATGATCATTTTGTAGCAACATCGTTACTGCAAATTGAAATGGATCATATATCTGTGCAAACTTATTGATGTAACAGCTATTCATTCACCCAAATCCAATGACTACTTGTCCAAAACATAAGATGAAATAGGGTTTTCAAGGCTAAACGAGGTAGTTGTTCAAATTGAGATATGATAAGATTCATAGTGCAAGTGATATTCTGTGTTTGTAGAATGAGAAGTGGAATTACAGGAACTTGGTTACTATAAGCACTAACACAATTGCAATCACCATCCATTTTGTGCACTGAAATTATTTGATTTGGATTAGTTTGCTCCCATTCCACGTGCATTTTCTGTTCACATGAGCTGGTGCTACAGGCCACTTTATCACTTTGTTATTACTTCTTCCTAAGTGGCCCACCTACATCCCTCCATTAATTCCTATCCATGCTTCCGTTTAGGGAGCAATGCCTCTCTGTATACTTACTGTGGGGATTTTATTATGTCAGAATCGTGTGTGAAATTTAAAATTTAGTGTCGGTTGAGTCCGTGGAAACCTTGGTTTTGAGAAGTAATACCTACTATTTTCTATGGAAGAAAAAAAAGGTCCATAGTCTTTAGTTGTCATTCCATATATAAGAGTTTTAAATAATGTTTTAGAGTTTGATTGTCAGAAATAAGGTTTGCAGAATGTCCTAAAATGGAAGACAGAATTATAGGCAACAGCAGATTCTATCTTCTTATTTTGGACTTCAAATTACATAAGTAGATGTTATGCATTATCAGCATTATCCTACTTGAAGCTAACATTGTTCATAAGAATGACATTCTTGTTTTCTTCTCACTATGATTGGATTCAAATTTGAAAATTGTTTTTTACAATTTCAGTACACAGTTACAAGTTTTGATGTACAAATAAATTTATGTTTTTTGAACTTTCTTAGCTTTAATTCAGACATGTAATTTTAAACTTATTTCCTGAAAGAATGAGGTTTTACCCAGTTCAGGATAAAACTTACATATGCAGCTCTTTATGTATTTCTGGTATTGTTTTCCATTAGAATCAGTTTTACCTTACTATCCAAACTTATATTCTTCAATGTAAATTTTCATTATGATCATTATTAAAGTTATACTTCAATTGTGATGAAAAACAACAGTGAAGAACATCTAAGTTTTGCTAAACTAATCGTAAATAAGCTGCTGACATGTGTCCTTCATCTTCCTCGGGCCCTCTCACACAATCATTTTGACATGAAAATGTATATCTATGGTACAACAAGCGGGTACTGTTGTTAAAATGTGATGTGATGTGTGTATTACAGCGTTCGTTTCTTTGTTTTAAAGTTAAACAGAACAGATGTTAGATAGAACTGTCATAAGCTAGTAAACATAATTAAGAAGTGTGATTAAACTAATTTCATTTCTCTAGTGAGAAAACTTGGTTCTTTACCTGAAATAAACAGATCTTCAGTCTCTTACTCATTTGCATGCATAGTTTAATTGGATTTATTAATGTTAACAGCTTTGTCTGATATTTTCTTGTGTGAAATGAAATGATTATCTTACTCTAGCAATCGCAATTCAGGTACTCTAAAAGCATTTTATGAAAGAAACTTTATGGTTTTCATGCAAAGAAAAACTTTTAAAAAAATCATAGAAGCAACCCGAAAGATAAGCCATGAGCCGTCAAATTATTTCTGTATCTGATATGACAGAGGTAGGGAAAACTGAAATCAAAGAGGAGATACCATTATCCTTTGCACGAGATTCAAAAATTAAATCTTAGTGAAATGGCGTTGAAATAGGGTAAAAGTGATAGAAACGTTGAAAAAGAAAAGACCAATATCTATGATGTAACACAGAAAGCAAACTACCATGACAAGCCTAAAGAAAAGTACAAGGATGTAGCAGGGATTTTGAAGATGGTGGAAATAGAAAAGAAGATGGCCAGTTCATGCATGATGTGGATAGAAATAGCATGCATAGGTTGCATGTGATGATATTATATATGGTTTTTCTTAGTTGGTGCTGGCAAGTAAGTTCAATCTATCGCTTATAGGTTACGTTGTTGGTTCAGGATGAGATTTATTAGAAAGATGAGTAATCACACAAAAAAAATTGATATTATTCTTTATCTAAAATTTTAAGAAAATGAATTTTTCAACTTTATACAATAACTTTATCATTTCTATTTAACGTGACTCACCCTTATAATCTCGTCCTTGTATACGGTAACATAACACAAAATATAAGAATTGCTGACAAATAACATAACAGGGAACATAGTTGGGTTCCTTAGTTTTTTTTTGGAGTAGAGTCCTGTTTTTTCTTTTTTGTGATTTTAGTTATGTTTTAAATAATCTTACAAAAATTTCTAATTTCCAATTTTATTTACACTTTAATTTATTGCCTATTATTTGATTACACTTCAAACCAAACATGTTTTAAAATACAATAAAAAACATACTTTCATTTATGAAAATGTAAAAGAACAACAAATCAAAATTATAATTTTTCTAAAAGAGAAAGATTAAAAAAATAAAGAGATGAAAATCCCTAGTCAATAGTTGAAAAAGTGTCAGTTTTAATATTTAACAAAAAGAAAAATTACTATTTGCTTCGCGTTTCATTCAAGATTAGCATGTACAAAACTCACTACTAAAAATATTTGTTAACTAATACAACAAAATCAAAAGCCTACAAAAATTATAAAATTTTAATTTAACAGGTTAAATTTGAGATTACTATTGTTTAAATTTTGAAGACTTCACTTTGTGATGCGATGGCATATAAACTGCATTTAGGCATTGTCTAAATTTGTCATCATATAATATATATATATATAATTTTATCATGTTCTTTTTTTCATATACACATCTTTTTTCAATGTTTACTTTTTATAATATATTGGATATTTACGTCATTGTTATTTAGAAATCTATTTTTATATTTATAACTTTTCATTTTTTCAAATTAGATTTTAAACATATTATAACTTTTGGCCATTGTTTTTATTGATTTAAATAAATTAGGCACCAATTATTTTTATAATATTATTCTTCAATGATGGGAATATGATTTTCAGTTAGTGGTCTCTTGGTGTATCAGGAAAAGATGAAAGTTTTATTCGATTGTGTAATATTTTTAATTCTAAAATTTCTCATTTTTAGAGAGAAAAACGTGCTACGACTAAGTTGGTGTGAATAGATGTTATTTCTTCACATAAATTTTGATTTTAGAAATATATTTTATGTCATAATATAGATTCTCTTAGATTTTGATTTAACCTGTTGTATTTTTTTTTGTTGAATTATATGTACTAGAGAAACAAGTGATTGATGAGATATAAGAAATGAACCTAAATGAGATTTTATATTGTCGTAATAATACTTCTTTAAGTAATAACTAATTAACAAGAATTAGTTAATATTCAAATAAATATAAATATAGACACAAATATCACAATACCATTGCTTTAACAAAAACAAAAATAAAAGCTAAAATCCAAATGAGCATCTAGAATAGATGTTAACTTTTACAGAAAAATAGAGACAATTATAATCAAAGTCAGACCGGTTATCCCTACACCAATTTAAGCTTATACGTAGCGTGTTACTTGTTAAGAAATAAACGAATTACCTCCTTGATTCTCACTTTCATGTCTCCTGGATTCCTTAATTAATATCAATTTATAGCAGGAAATTACTTCATTCAGTTCATTGATTACCAAAGACGTGAGAGATTAAAAAAAAACTATTCCATTTAGAACATTGTGAAAACACCTGGTTGTGGTGGTGGTGGTGATTGTGGCATTGGTGGTATTGTTGGTGGTCGTGTTGGTATTCGAGGTGCTGGTGTTGGTTGTGGTGGTGGTGGTGAATGTGGTAGGTAGTGGTATTGGTGTTGATAGTGGTGGTGGTTGTGGTATTGGCATTGGTGGTGGTGGTGGTTGTAGAGGTGGTGGTGGTGGTTGTAGAGGTGGTGGTGGCGGTGATGGAAAAGTTCAGTTACAGCTAAAGAGAAAGTCCAGCAGCCTATCAAACTATTTAAGGTGCATAATTGTTGAGCAGTCGGTAAAGCTCCATGTCGTAAGTTCTCTCGTTTTAGCTTAACAGCTATCACAACAAACGATTGTCCTTTGGTTCCTTGATCTCCAGGTCTCCAATTAGCTCACCATTCGGTGTCAAACCCCGAATTTTAACATCATAATAAACTTCTTCTACTTTTCTTAGGTCATACTTCATGCCTGCCATGTTAAAGGTTGAAAGATATCATGCAAACGGACGGTATCAGTCAACTCCTCTAGAAAAAGTAATATATGCAAACAGTGCAGGTATCTTTGGTGCACGTGTTTTGGGAATGGAGAGTGAGACATATCTGTTATATATATGTATGTGTGTGTGTGTGTCAACATTGAGAATACAAAGACAGTACTATCATTAGGTAGTGTGATGACAATAGAAAGGAAAAGAAAGAAGGCATGGACAAGGTACAAGTAATAACATACCATCAAACTTCTTTCGCAAAAGATCATTGCGAAGATTAAGCATACGAAATGCAGCATGGAGGTCTGTCAAGAACTTTAAGACCTTCTTTGGACAATCGTAATTCCCAGCTGTCACTTGATTCACCACATACCTTGGCTGCAATGTCAAATGAATTGTAAATTAGGTTGCAATAGTCATGATATTTTTTCCTTAAACATACAGAAGTTTGATAATCTGTTGTGTATGTGTAGGTGCATATGGTTAAAAACAGTGTATAGTGAATATCTCCACTATTTTGTGCAGTATGATACGTAAACGTTCAGAGGAAATGAGTTCTTACCAATTCATTAGACATAAAACAGACACCTGCATGATAAAAAATGAATCAATACACATACGACAAAACTATGAAATCGTAATCCGCAAAAACTAGACCTATGGCTCAAATCAAAAGATGGAGTTGGAAGATTTTGGTTGACTAATGTAATCAGGAAAAAAATTAAGAATCATCAGTACTAATGAGATGAGTAATGACTAAATATTGTTAGCTGTTGTAATTCAAACCTCTTTCTGTTTTAGTTAGTTTCTGTTTAGTTGCTCTGTTTCTGTATAAACCTTCTGCATGCCTATATATTCCATGCAGACGTCTCTGTAAAACTCTCTCGTTTTGCTTTATCTTTCTCTTTGCAAACCCTTTGTGTTTTGTGTCATTTTACGTATGTTCCAATAGTGGTATCCAGAGCCAAGGTTCCCTTACCTTGGGCGTGTGGGCTTTTCGTTGTTTCTCTCCAGGCTTCTGTTGTGTCTGGTGGTGTCTTTGTTGTTGTTCAAGATTGTTGTTCTTGGCTCGTGAGAATGGCTGCTGATCTTTCATCATCACAACTTCCAATTTTAACAGATAAAAATTGGAACCGCTGGAGCACCCAGATGAGGGTGGTGTTCCGTGTGCAAGGTGTAAGTGGAGTCATTGAGAAGACAGAGGATGATTCTTCCGACAGAGAAGGACAAGAAAAGGAGTTCAAGCAGAAAGATGATAAAGCGTTGATGCTCATTCATCAATGTGTTGATGACGTCCATTTTGAAAAGATTCAGAACGCGTCTACAGCTAAAGAAGCATGGGGCATCTTGATGCGATGTTATTCGGGAGGAGAAAAAGTTAAGGTGCGACTCCAAGCACTCAGAAGACAGTACGAGCATTTGGAATTGGAGGAAGGTGAACGAATAAATGAGTTTTTCAGTCAAGTCATAACGATCAAGAATCAAATGAAAGCCTGTGGTGAAGAGATTACAGACACGATGGTCATCGAAAAAATCATGAGGTCGTTACCAGAAATGTTTGACCACATAGTTGTTGCCATTGAGGAATCAAGGGACGTTTCTAAACTCAAGATTGAGGAACTTCAAAGTTCTTTAGAAGCCTATGAAATGAGGAAGATTGAAAGGAAGTCTAAACGTGATGATCAAGCTCTGAAAGTCAGATACGTAAAAGGAGAAGAGAAAAGGAAGATCAAGAAATGGGAAGGAAAACCAAGAAAAGGGAAGTGGAAGAAAGAAGGAAACAACGTTGATAATGAAGAACCAGATGAGAAATCCGATACCAGTACATCTGATTCCAAAGACAAGAAAGGTTACAAGAAAGGCTGGAAAAAGAAGAAAGATAAAAGGAATATAGAATGCTTCAATTGTCATAAGTATGGTCACTTTGCGTCTGAGTGTTTTCCAGAGAAATCCAAAGAGAAGAAGAGCAAGGAGAAAGAAGCGCATGTTGCTGAAGAAGACTCGGACACAGAGACAACACTAACTCTGATGGTGTTGACAGCAACAGAATGTACAAATTCTTTAAACAAGACCTGGTATCTCGACTCTTGGATGTTCAAATCACATGACATGCAACAAGGAGTGGCTCGTCAATTTTAATCAGACCAAGAAGAGCAAAGTTAAATTCGCTGATAATAGCACATTAAAGGTTGAAGGTGCAGGAGATGTGGTGATTAATAGAAGGAATGGTTCTCAGGTAGTTATCTCAAATGTGTTGTATGTTCCTGATATGAAATGCAACCTCCTTAGCATTGGGCAATTGGTTGAGAAAGGTTTTACTGTGTTTATGGGCAATCAAAATAAGGTTGAGCTATACGACAGCAAGAATAGATTAGTCTTGATTAGCAATATCTCTCAGAATAGAACATTTCAAGTATGTTTCGATGGAACCGAGAATATACAATGTCTATCAGCAGTGAAGAACGAGGAAAGTTGGAAGTGGCACTTACGATATGGACATTTAAATTTCAGAGACTTGAAAAGGCTCGAAGAAAAGGATATGGTAACAGGTATGCCACATATTTCCATACCAGATGATGCCTGTAAGTCTTGTTTGGCAGGCAAGCAACCCAGAAAAGTTTTTCGATCTGAAATAGAGATGAGATCAAAAGGATGCCTTGATATCATACATGCGGACATTTGTGGTCCTTTAGATACACCATCTCTTGGTGGAAATAGGTATTTTATCGTGTTCGTGGATGAATTCAGCAGAATGTGTTGGGTTTATATGATCAAATTGAAAGGAGAAGCTCTTGATGTGTTCAAGAAGTATATTGTTGGTGTGGAAAGAGAAAGTGGAAAGACGTTGAAGGTTCTTAGAATTGATGGTGGAGGTGAGTTTACCTCTTATGCGTTTGAAGATTTCTGCCAAAAGAAAGGTATAAGTCATGAAGTTACTGCTCCATATACCCCACAACATAATGCTCTGGTAGAAAGGAGAAACCGCACTATCCTGAATACTGCAAGATGTTTGATGAAAGAAAAGAACGTGCCACGTGATTTCTGGGCAGAGGCAGTAGCTACAGCTGTATACCTCTTAAACAGATGTCCTACAAAGCGTATCAAAGGAAAGGTGCCTCTCGAAGTATGGACAGGTAACACACCTTCTGTAAAGCATTTAAAAATCTTTGGTTCCCTTGCGTTTGTTCATGTTGCAGATCAGAAACGTACCAAACTTGAAGACAAGAGTGAACCTATGGTGTTCATGGGATATCATCCCACTGGAGCGTACAAGCTCTACAATCCAAGGAAGCAAAAAATGGTCATCAGCAGGGATGTGCTTGTGTTAGAAAAGGAAACCTGGGACTGGAGCTGCATGCATAAGAATCCTAAAAGAATCTTGATACGAGAAATTCTCGAAAATCATGAAGAAGAAGAAGGAACAAAGGTTGTACCTGAAACTGAGGATGACTCTGCTGAGAACATCAGTGTTGAAGTTGGTAATCAACGACCCAGAAGGCAGATTGTGAGATCCTCAAGATTTTCCGATTATGAGACGTACTCAGATTCTGCTATTGATGAGGAAGGGAGTCTAATCCACATAGCTCTAATGGCAGAGGCAGAGCCTGTGAGTGTTGATGATGCGCTGAAACAACCTGTTTGGAAGAATGCAATGATGGAAGAACTGAACTCCATTGAAAGGAACAACACGTGGCGCTTAGTTGATCTCCCACCTGGAAAATGTAGCATTGGTGTCAAATGGATATTCAAGAGAAAGCTAAATCCAGATGGCTCGGTGTCAAAGTATAAGGCACGTCTCGTTGCCAGGGGATTTTTGCAGAAGAAGGGCATTGATTTTGACGAGGTTTTCGCGCCAGTGGCGAGATTGGAAACCATTCGTGTGGTGGTGGCAATTGCTTGTGCTCGAAGATGGCAGATCTATCAGCTTGATGTCAAGTCTGCCTTTCTTCATGGAGTGTTGGAAGAAGAGGTTTACGTACAACAACCTCCAGGCTTTAAGATTAAGAATGATGAGAGAAAGGTTTATAGGTTGCAGAAAGCCTTGTATGGTCTGCGCCAAGCACCCAGAGCTTGGAATAAGAGGATTGACTCTTCTCTGATAAATCAAGGATTTGAAAAATGCAAGGTTGAACACAGTGTCTACGTGAAAGAAACATCAAAAGGTAATATGTTAATTGTTTGTTTATACGTAGATGACTTACTTGTTATGAGAAATAGAGAAGATTGGGAGAAAATATCCCTTGTGTGTTTTGCATACACATAGGGTAATTTATTTATATTGTAAGATATGGGCCAATGCCCTTAATACAGAATAGACTAAGCCCAAATAACAGAAACACACATCTTAACATCTAACACTTGTAACAGGATCAAGGCTGGAGGATGTAGATGAATTCAAGATGAACATGAAAAGAGACTTCGATATGACAGATTTGGGAGAACTCTATTATTTCCTCGAAATGGAGTTCACACGGTCTGAAAGAGGTATTGTTATGCACCAACAGAAGTATGCAAATGAAATACTTGAGAGATTTCAAATGCACCAGTGCAATGCAGCTCAAAGTCCTTTAGAGGCAAATATAAAACTTGGGAATAACGATGCTGAAGAGTATGCAGATGCCACAAAATACAAACAGGTTGTTGGGTCGTTAAGATTTTTGTGTAATAGTAGATCTGATTTAATGTTTAGTGTAGGCTTGATAAGCAGGTTCATGTGCCAACCAAGGAAAAGTCATATGGACTCTACCAAGCGTATTCTCAGATATGTCAAAGGCACCACTGGCTATGGAATATTGTTTCCCTTTGGAAACCAGGAAAGTTGTTTGAAGATCACAGGTTTTTGCGATTCTGACTATGGTGGTGACACTGTTGAGAGGAGAAGTACTTCCGGGTTCATATACTTCATTAATGGAGCACCCATCTCATGGTCATCCAAGAAGCAAACGGTCGTTGCTCTGTCCAGTTGCGAAGCCGAGTATGTTGCAGGTTGCTATGCTGCATGCCAAGGAGTTTGGCTTGAAGAATTATTGTCTGAGCTGAGAATTGTTTTGGAGGAACCTGTGGAGCTGAGAATGGACAATACTTCGGCCATAAACCTTGCCAGGAATCCTGTCAGCCACGGGAGGAGCAAACACATTGAAGTGAAATTTCACTTCTTACGTGATGTTGTTAACAAGGAAAGGATCAAGTTGACATACTGCAAGACTTTGGAACAATTGGCAGATCTATGTACCAAGTCTTTAGCCATTGATAAGTTCGTGAATATGCGATCAAAAATTGGAATGGTGTCCTTCGAGAATTTGAATTAAGGGAGAGTGTTAGCTGTTGTAATTCAAACCTCTTTCTGTTTTAGTTAGTTTCTGTTTAGTTGCTCTGTTTCTGTATAAACCTTCTGCATGCCTATATATTCCATGCAGACGTCTCTGTAAAACTCTCTCGTTTTGCTTTATCTTTCTCTTTGCAAACCCTTTGTGTTTTGTGTCATTTTACGTATGTTCCAATAAATATAACACTAACGTACACATTTGGTTATTGATCCGTTGTCCCGGAAATCCCACTTATTATAACCGCCATACCCGTGTTTTTTTAAAATTATAACCATATTTAAGTTGACCACGCCCCCTGAAGGAAGCTAGCCCGAGAAAATGCGCAATAGGATCATATTCATCTCCAGAAACGATTATTACACAGTTAATGCTAAACAAGTACATGTTTTAAAAGACTCACCTATTAAGTAGTCTTCAACGTCTAGACCGAAGTCTGAACCCACTGCAAAACAACAATTAGATACAGAATTACTAAATCTCAGTGACTAGGAATGAATGGTAAGTAGTTGACATCATGGCAAAGAAACAGGGAGGAAAAAATAACACAATTTGCATCCACTTATTCTGAGTGACAAAAGACAATTGCGGTATGGCGCATATAGAAGATAAGTAGACAAATTCCCATAAACTATCGACCATACAAGATTACCACAATCCTAAGTTAAATGCGTCTTAGAATTTAAAAAAGCGTTGCAAAAGGTTCGAAAATTTAACTGTCCAAAAGATGCTTAGTTCTCTGATTTAGATGTTAAAACCCCGTGTTATTGGAAATCTACACAAGGCAAGACACTTATATATAAAACAAAGAATTCAATGGCATTTGAGGCTATAAAACCTTTGATTGAATGGAAGCATCTGGCACTTCTAACATATATAGGGCATACTTCAAATTTGAAAGAGTATTAAGACATACACCCAAGTTTTTCCTCAGCCTCTTTGTGCTCGAGAAGGCTTCCTGTTTCTAGCCAGTGCATGAACGTAAGCATCGAAACTACAGTCTGTGTTTCACTCTTCCAATCACCATGATACCTACATTACACAAGAAAAAGGCAAAATTACAAAGACACAAAAAAATAAAACATAAATAAAAGATTAATAGTTCCTCCGAATTTAATCACCTATAGTATTGCCCAGAGCTTCCTCCAAGAACTTCAGCAAGCTCCTTATACTGTTCCTTTAACACATTGACCTGAGACTTGGCCTTCTCTAAAAGCCCTGTTCGAACCCAAAAAATCAAATATTCATGAGATAATGACAGAATGCATTGCCTTGCTACAATGAACTAAACCATAAACAACTATAAACTTAACACACTTCAACCCTCAAAATTCATCTCAAACTTGCAATGGATAACAAAAAAGTCTCTTTGTATGAAACCAGAAATTGCGGAATACATGTTTAAGTCTTGACGCTTTCTATTTAACACTCGAGCCATAAAAAACAAATCCATTTGCAAGTGCGTGAAAGAGATGGGGATACTAATGTAGTTAGGGCTAAGAAAAGCAGAGGAGCACAGTGTGTTCGGTAGTACCGGGTGTGGGGCGAGATTGATGAACGAGAAGAAGAGTGGCATAGATGAGCCTAGTGGAAGACTCAATCTCCGAAACGACGCTTCGAATTCTGTCCCGGAGCGTTCCAGATTGTTCCAGCTGAACCCTAAACGAGTCGAATTGCTTCTCTAGCGACGACTGAGGCTCCGCCATTGAGGAGGAGAAGCATGAAACGGGGACTGAAAGGCGAAACGTTTCGGGTCTCCAAAACGGAGATACGAGAAGGAGAGGATCAGGGTTTAAGGAACGAGAAAAGACGTGGCAGTAGGGAGCCACGTTTCGAAACGCCGGTTTCATATATTGCATGGTATTAATGTGAAGGTTTCCGTTTTCCCTTTTCTTTTTGTGCATGCGTAGTGGCGCTCTCCTATATGTTCAAATTTGTTATTTACATTTTTTTTTCTTTTCAATTCAACTCAAAATTGTTAATTGCATAAAAAACGTTACATTGAATTTGGATTATTTTAACTAAAATATTAACATGTCCTAAGTGACATATGTTACATTTTTATATCAAAGTTGTCACAACATTACATAAGTTTCAAGAGTTTGACACAAAATAAATCACTCCAAATTAAACTAGTTTTAATACAATATTATTTTAAAACAAAAATTCTTAAACTTTGTAAATAACTTGTTTTATGCATAACTTGTTTAATTTACGGTCATTTATTTTGAAAGAAAAGTATCATTTCAATGTATTGATGAATATTTTTTTTAATTTAAAAATTTTAAAAATAGTTTAGATAAAACAACAATTAAAGAAGTAGGGCATTAATAACTCAAAACAAACAATCTAGAATAATGATAATCTTGCATTAGTTTAAATGTATTAGACTATTATGTATGAAGTTCATGAAGTAGGAAGAATGTTTAAGAAGGGAATAACTTAAAATGGAATAACAAACTACACATGCATATGTAAATAAACTTATAGCAAATTTAGGACTTCAAATATCATTTCATAATCAAGCAATTCATTCAATTGTATTTTAATAGAAGAAATTATAAACAACTCATTATTTTACATGTTGTTTTATTTAAACTTAGTTATAATATATAATAAAAAGTGTGAAGATAATAATTTTTATTTGTAAAAATTACATAGGCAGCTCAAATTTCTTTTATGCAAATTTCGGTTCGGATTACTGGTACCCACCCCCAACAACAACCTTACGAGCCTCCTTGATAGTTAGTGTTTTCATAATTTCATTGTCTTGCTTAACATCTTTGTCTCTTCTTTTTTTCGCAAAAAAGTAGTTAGTGCTTAGAACATAAGAGGTGTTAATTTTTGATGGGCCACTTCTACTCCATCTTTTATTAAGATTCTGTTGTAGAGACTCCCAAACGAGGGACCAATAAAAAGTCTCAATTTCCGAGATTCATTCTCAAATGAGTTAGGATTATGATCAAGAGGTAAGTTTGGTTTCGACAAAATATTTTAATTAAATTTTAAAAATAATATTATAAGTTTTTGTCAAAGATCGAGTAGAGTCTTTTCAAGTTGATCCGAATTAAAGATCAAAATGGACTGGCTCAGAAGGCTAAGATGGATTGGCATGGGTCAACGACTAAGACAGACCAGATTAGATTGATTGTTGAGATGTGCAAGCCTTGATTAAAGGTTTATACGATCTGACCTAGGCCAAACACCACTATGGATGGACTCGGGTCATAGGCTAAGATGGGTTAGTTTGAGTCGAAGGTCAAGACATGTTGATCAGGGGCCGAAGGTTGAGACATGCTATCCTAAAACGAAGGTCAAGACGAGCCGATTCGAACTAAAGGCCAAGATGGGTGGCTTCATGCCAAAGGTCGAGATGAGTCAAATAAGATCAAAGGTTAAGATGGGATCCCTCAGTTTGAAAGTGAAGATATGCCAACTTGGATCGAAGGCCAATATAGACCGATTCGATTTAAAGGCCAAGAAAAATCGTACATGAACGATTATCAAGACGGACAAACTCATGTCTAAAGTCCAGATGGCTTAAAGGCCAACCACGATCAAAGGCCGAAACAGGTTGACCAAGACCAAATGTAGGGATAGGCCGATGAAGATTGAGACGGACTAACACGATAAAGGATGATAAGGGTCGACAGATTCTGAAGGCCGTGATTGGACGACATGGGTTGAAAGTCAAGACTAATAGGCTCAAACCAAAATCCAAGACAAGTCGACCCGGGCCGAAAGTCAAGACGGACTGGTTCGAGCTGAACTTCCAAACTTCCTGGCCCTAAGTCGAAGGCTGAGACGGACTAGCCTATACTAAAGATTGAGACTGGCTGACTTAAACCAAAGGTCGAGACTAGCCTCCGAAGCAATTATCGAGACATGTTGACTCAGTCATGTATTAACAAATATCAATCCTCAATTATTTGGTTGAATGTTATTTAGTTGAATGTTGTAATATATTTTAAAAGATAATTTATACTTTTTGTTTAGAAAAAGAGAGTCTATGATATGATTCAGAAAGATTCTGTAATATCTTTTATCCCATCAACTTTTTAATGGAATGTTTTTTAATTATCTAGATTTTTTTAACCCTAATTAACGTAGGTCAAGACAAATTAACAGTTTTGAATCATATGTTAAGAGAAATCACAACCTCAAAATAAAAAATTTATCAAACCAATAGACTGGTAATAAGAATTTTCAAAATATCATGATATTAAAAACGATATTTAGTTCATCCAACTTAGACAATAAATGAGTTTTTTTTTATATAGTTTATCAATATTTATGTAACTGTGATTACGGGCATTTTGGGTTCAATATAAGGGGAATTCCCCCAAAACTTTTGATTATGGGCAGAACTTAAGTTTTGACAAAAATACTTTTCAAGACTTTATGTACACAATGATGGAAACAAAATAGGCAACCCTCAATTGTTGACAATTGATGTTCATGAACTTCTATTTGAGATTTTAAACTAAAAAAAGAAAAAAACATTACAGGTCTAAGCAATTTCAGAGTATATAAAATATGAAATGTTGGATAAGATCCAACTGTGTAAGTGTAGTTAGGCAGAGGTGATGCTCATTGGCCTTGTTATTTGTTTTTAAAAACGATAAGGGGGAGAATTTGCCTTATTACTTACTTTATACTTGTTTAAAAAGTACCAATGATTTCTTTTATTTTAAAATATAAAAAAAATAATAAATTTGACCTTAAAATAAAAATATTAATATAAAGAAGTTACATAACAAAATATCAATTTCAACAAATTAAAATGATTTTAATTTCATAAGTCAAAAAATACAAATATATAAAATTAATTTTTATACTTCTTTTAATTGTTAATATTTTCTAACTAATTGTCAATTGATTTAAAAGAAATCGATAAAAATCGCATGAAAGGGGTATAATTTGGAAAATCAATTTGGAATAAATTTATTTTTACTATTTTCTCTTATAAAGATTATATTTTAAAAATATTACACCTTGTTTTCTTTGTAACACGACTGGAATTATCTTTATGAACAAGATACACTCTTTGCAATGTCTCTGCAGAAAAATAGTAAATTAATTACTCTGCCATTTATGCAGTCAAACACTAAAGACTTTAACATGAAAGGAAGAAGAGTGGTGGAAGGTTCACCATGACATGACTATGACGAAGAAATGAAATTGCATTAATTTGATTGTTGCTATCTTAACTTTTTCTATTTTATTCGTTTTCATTCAGTTGTGCTTCTTCCACGTTCCTTCCAAAGTTACATTTTCTTTTCTTTGACGTTTTGGATAAGTTATTTCATTTCGTCCAAATTCTGCGTATATTCAGTTATCCACTTCACTATCCACTGTTCTTTTGATTAGTTTAAGAGAACTGTATGGACCCGAATATTTACAAAAAAATATGTTCTCTCAAGTTATTGTGATTTTCACACTTTATTTAATGCATTCTGCTTACAATTTTATAAACAGTGTTAAAAATTATATTAATTAATGTATTACTAACGTTTTTGTTATATTTTAAATACATGTATCACTTTATGACAACAGGGAACTTAAGTTTGATGATACAGGCTGTTTCTTCCTTCTCTTACGGCACCATTATGAGTATTATAAAAGAGTGTTACAGGAGTCTGTTTTTATTATATTTACTTTACAACATTGTTTTTTTTTTCAATGTAAGAAATTTATAATTTTTTTTATAATTTAAGCATTATATTAGAATTAAATTTTAATTTTGATTTTAAAACTCATTGTTTCAACATTTAGGTTCTTAAATTCAAGAGTCACTCTTCTCAAAGCTCATAGATTACACCAGGAATGGTTACTATTATAGTCAAATCCAAAACAACACCCTTTTCACACTATTTTTTTCTTCTCAACATGTTTAGTACTTACTTTATTAGGCTGAACTTTTGTTCGGTAAACTAAGGTGACCAAGCCAGCAGCTGCTGCCGTGTGTAAAACTTCTCTTATACACTTTCTTTCTCCTTTCACTCTCTAAAGTCTCCACTTTTGGAGGCAAATGAAATGGTGCTGGTCCTCTTCGGAATCTTGACCCAAAGGGGACTGCCAACGTCTCACTTCTGTTAGATCAAAAGTTTCCTTTTTGCACCAACCGGAGGTGAGTTTCACCCCCAAAAATCTCTCCTTTTCTAGTTTTTCCTTTTGTATAAGGGTGCATGCAACTGATCCCATATGATCCTTAATACGATTCAAACGGTGCTGGGCTTCTACACTTTCAGATTGTGATATGGATGACCAATTTGGACGCTTTCTATTCTAATCTTATTTCCCAAAAAGAAAATTTTGTTTTCATTACCAATTTTTAATCTTTTGTAGTTTCAAATTTTGACTTATCTGGTACGGGTTGATGGTTTCTGTCAGTATTTCTGAGAATATGGAGATTTGGTACGCCCCAAAGACAAAAAATTGAAAATTCATTATGTATTTCCCAAAAGTAAAACTTAGTTTTTGTTAGTATTTATGGTCAATTGGGCTACTTCCTAGATTGTGATTGGTTATCTGAAACCTTCTGACTTGTTTAACTTTTGTTGAGGGTAAAAGAAACATGGAACATTGATTAAAAACGTTTATATGTGGATTATCTGAAATTGGAGACGTTGATGACTGGGGGAATTAGGCCGACATGGATTTTTTAGAAGGTGTTTGATGATATGGTTATTTGAAGGAATTTTTTTTCTTTCTGAATTCAATTTGAGGATTCTTCATCATATATGTCTTTACATTGGATGCGATGTTGCTTCTAAATGAATATCGAAATCTCAACATTCTCTTCTGAAAATGAAAATGCAGTCTAGTCAGCAGCCATGAAGTGTTTTACATTCTCCTATGGAGAGAAAAAAGAAGAGCCAAAAGGCTTGCCGTCAACATCGAGCCGGTCAGAGAATTCCATGTATGGTGATATTAGAAGATCTGGTTCTGAGTTAAATTCTCAGGAAGTTTCAGACAATGGCAGCACAGAATCTCTCAGGAGGAATGCAATATCCAGTTTGTCCCAGAGGTCCAGCAACCTCAGAGTGTTTACTGTTTCTGAACTGAAATCAGCCACAAGGAATTTCAGTCGCTCTGTTATGATCGGAGAGGGCGGCTTTGGGTGTGTCTACCTGGGATTGATTAAAAGTGTGGAGGTCCCCTCTGGAAGAATTGAAGTTGCTGTTAAACAGCTTAGTAAAAGGGGAATGCAGGTGAGGGTGTAGCTTTTTTTTTATTTTTATCTTAGGTCCTCTCCAATGTAAGGTCATCTTACTGTATGTTTTCATCGCATACTTTAAATTTTCTTGGGAGAAAAACCTTCAAATTCTTACATTTTGTTATCCCTAGTTGAGGCTGGAAGATTTCTGTTGTCAAGTAAGTGGTTGTTTGATTTTTGCATTGCATACATCCGATGCACATATTTAATGTTAACTACAGAAGCCATGAAGAGTAGCTTCTCTGTTGATATAAATTTGATGTGCGTTCCCAAATACACTGACATGCTATGGTTGCTACTGAAGATATGAATTATTTGTTTCTATGTATTGTTTTCTCCGCTTTAATTTTTGGTACTCTACTTTTGGCTTGTAGGGGCACAGGGAATGGGTGACAGAAGTGAATGTTCTGGGTGTTGTTGAGCATCCGAATCTTGTGAAACTAGTGGGTTATTGTGCAGATGATGATGAAAGAGGAATCCAGCGGCTTCTGATTTATGAATACATGCCTAACAGAAGTGTGGAACACCATTTATCCCATCGATCAGAAGCTCCTCTCTCATGGAGTAGGAGATTGAAAATAGCACGAGATGCAGCTCGTGGATTAACATACCTGCATGAAGAAATGGGTTTTCAGGTATAGGTTTGTGGCACAAGTTTCATAAATTCCTATTCAATTTAATAAGCCTTTGTCTACAAATCTTTTGCTGCACATTTATATAACCCAGATGGCCACATCCCCAAAGGAAAAAGGTGAATTACTCTGTCCTCACCGAAAAGATGCTAACACTATACTTTCCTCTCACACTCTTTTATGTTAACATTTAAACTCCCTCCCTTATGACATGAAATGTGTTAGTCCATTTAATGCAAACAACTACTAATGAGTTTCCCACGGACATTTTTCCTCTGTAAAACTTTAGCTAGTTTTGAGCATCCTATCATCGCCTTTACACGGACTTTAGGACTTTAAATGATGAAGTGATGTTTTTAGACACCCTTGTTAATGGCTTTGGAACTTAAAATCTTTATTTCATCTTCTAGCATTCCAGAGTCTACCTACTAAGCTAAAAGGTTGTTTGTTATCTGATACATTTTTTCATATATGGGAATCATGAATCGTAGGAATTATAATACTCATGAATGACTAAATTCTATTTGGTTAATAAAAAATATTGCTAGAAATATTCATGCTGTGTTTCTAGAAATTTCCTAAACTCTTTAATTCATTACTGTGTTAAATGATGTAATAAGGCTAACATGGTGTTTTTCTCATTAAAATTTTTATTTAATTCAGAAAAGTTAGCTTCCTACCTTCTTTCGTAAGAATCTTTTTGTGAGGATGTTATTTTTTCTTAAAGTAAACCAAGCATAGAAAATATAGTTTACCAATTTCAGAAAACCGGGAAACTAAAATTTTTCTTTCTACTAGACATCACCTAAGGATCACAAAGATAGAAAACTAGTTGTAAGGGGCTTGTTCACGTTAAAGTAGACTAAAGCATAAAACATGTAAATCTCTTGGGGAAGGCACTGTAATTTAAGCATATCTCATGAAAGAGAAGTGTAATTTAGCTAAAAAAGAAGAAAGGTATCTGGGAGGAGTTAATTTGAGTACTTTGATCAATGTCATGTTTAATTTATTTACCATTCATATCTCGGTGCAGTAAATGCCATGCTAACTATGTACTCATCATGCAGATAATTTTCAGAGATTTCAAATCTTCAAATATCCTTTTGGATGAACAATGGAATGCAAAGCTCTCAGACTTTGGGTTGGCAAGGTTGGGACCATCGGATGGACTGACTCATGTCTCAACAGCGGTATGGCTTTGTGTACTATTAATCCATGATTTTTTAAATAGATATTGCTAACATATTAAGACTGGTAATTGCCTTTAATCGTTTTAATTCACATGAGAAAATAGAGAAATTCAATATAAGACTAGGGGTAAATCTTTAGTCGTCTGTAGATCGAGTGGGGCTGGATAACATTGTGAAAAATATGAAGTATAATAGAATGAATCTTGATTCAGTTCTGAAAATCGTAAGAAATAACCATCTATAGAAGCTAAATGTGTGTAAAAAATTGAGTTAGTTTCTTGATTATTCTTACAGAGTGATTAGGACCTAACTCAATCCTACAAAATCACTTTGTGAGGTGAGGATTATATCCATTTATATACTATATTTTGATATTATCTATAGTTGATATGAGATTTTAA
Source organism: Vigna umbellata (assembly GCF_029865625.1). Classification (NCBI taxonomy): domain Eukaryota; kingdom Viridiplantae; phylum Streptophyta; class Magnoliopsida; order Fabales; family Fabaceae; genus Vigna; species Vigna umbellata. Next base: position 27,939,794 of record NC_142169.1, read on the forward strand.
GTTTTCTCCAATACACTTCCTCATATACTATTGGACTTCATATGTATGTAACATGGCGAGTAATCCTTTTAGATAGACTCTAATATAACATAAAGAAAGGAGAAGCTTTATTAATTCTGAATGATGCAAAAGCTACCTTATGAGGGTCAACAAAAGCTATTATATCTGTACAAAAAAGATACTAGCTATGGTTAATAGATTACAGTTAACTAACAATAGCACATACATAGTCTAGAAGCCATCTAATGACTATTTTGTATCTAAATAAAGCAGAAAACAAAAATTATAACAGCAAATAATGTGTACTCTATTAATGTTTACTCGAATAATCTATAGTCTAATACAATACTCAATCTAAATTCAGCTTTCATTTTATCACTGTTATTTCAACATGGGCATGCAGATGGTTAAGTTGCCCCCTTTTGGCACCCCCTTTTGTTGTTCAAGTGTGTAACATATTGCTCAACAGCACCCAACCATAAAAAATTGGAATCCAATGACCATATTACTTGTGTTCATATATGGCTGTCTGTGCTTCTCAGGTTGTAGGAACAATGGGATATGCATCTCCAGAATATGTTCAAACTGGACGTCTAACATCAAAGAATGACGTGTGGAGCTACGGTGTCTTCCTTTATGAACTCATCACCGGTAGGCGCCCTATAGATCGAAATCGCCCCAGGGGTGAGCAGAAGCTCTTGGAATGGATAAGGCCATACCTATCAGATGGGAGAAAATTTCAACTAATATTAGACCCAAGACTAGATAAGAAACAAATCTTCAAATCAGCCCATAGACTTTCTATGATAGCAAACCGATGCTTGGTAAAAAATCCAAAGAATCGCCCAAAGATGAGTGAGGTATTGGAAATGGTGAATGGGATGTTAGAATCTTCCTCACCCCGTTCCAGTCCACCATTGCCCTTGAGGAGTGTGGCAAGAGTGGAAACTTCCCAGGATACTGAAACAAATAACAAGAAACGGACCATGGTGTATAAGCCATTAAGTTGGACATATGTAACAAGTAACTTTACCTTTGGTCTCGATAACCAATCAGAAAATTCAACCAATTGGCCAGGCAGAACTGCTAAAATTAAGCTAGAAAAATTCAAGTAATGCCTTTTTTATGGATCATCTAGAAAAGT